>NW_023276806.1:61138109-61438109 GCF_003668045.3 Cricetulus griseus
GTTGCCCAAACAGTTTCTTTTCCGGAAATGCGCTACTTGACGCATGCGTAAACTTCTTAGGTTCCCACAGTCCTTATCCCGCCGCGCTGGGGAGTAAATTTGACCCTTTCGGGCTACCGTTGAGCGGGCCGGAAGGACGCTCGATTTTGCTTCCGGGCCTTTTGCTTTTCCCTCTTGATCCCTCACGCGCCTTCCCCACCCCCGCTCTCTCGCTCTCTCGTGGGTTTCTGTGTTTGTGGGCGAGGCCGAGCCCTGGAGTCGGAATCTGGGGTCCTCGTGGTTGGGAGCCGCAGTGGTGAGGAGGGCTGGCTGAGGTAGGCTGAGGCGGGGACCCCGTGGTTTTCTCGTGGGAGGCGGCAGCTGTGTGTAGACACCTGGCGGAGAGCGGAGCCGGGCGGGGGCGGGGCCGAGCGGGGCGGCGGGGCCGAGGCCGCGGCGGGGGCGGAGGCGGGGCGGCAGCGGGTGGGCGTGAGGCCGGGCGCCCGGGAGGCCCGGGAGCCGCTGCGCTCCTTCCCTTGGTGGCCGAGCCCCGAGCGCGTGATTCGAGTGTAGAGGTTGTGTGGCCTCTGCTGCAAGCTGTGCTCTGTGCAGGTAGCAAAGACCTCGTGTTTCCTCCTTTCCTTCCCTCCTGCTGGACGCAGACTCCGGGCCGGGTGCAGCCGAGGACCCCTTCCCCTGTGCAGCAACCCCCTGCCTGGTCGTAGGAGTTACTTCCCACGGGGAAGCAAAGTAACGTAACGGGAGAAAAGGTGTCAAAACCCAAGATGGAAGTAGTTAGTTACGGCCCAGCTGTGTCCAGGTGGACGTGGTACTTCAGCTTAGACACAGCGCAGAGACGGATTCGTCTCCTTGATAAACAGGGAGCACGTTAGCTCACAGAAATACCTTCCTTTGTAGACAAGCACGCTTCAGTTTTGCGAATCATTGTTTTGGGCAGCTCTCTACTGCAGACCGGTGTTCTGCAAGCCCTCCAAGCTCTTCCTTAGGCCCGTGGGTCTGTGTGAGAAGGTGAGCTTCCCCAGAAAAATCTCCGGGTCGCATTCTGGTGAAGGAGGAGAGAGAACAGACTGTGAACAAGAGCTTGCAGGATAGGAGTGCGTTTTATGGTGAGGCTGAAATTGCCGGCTTTTTGATGTCAGAGTCATCGTGGTTCCTTGTTCTGCACAGGGCAAAAGCATGTCCTCCCTCCCTGGGTGCGTTAGTTTGGATGCAGCAACAGCTGCCCCTGACTCTGAAGACATGACTGAGCTGCAGCAGGCAGTGGTTGAAGAGCTGGGTATCTCTATGGAGGAACTTCGCCAGTTCATTGATGAAGAGCTGGAAAAGATGGACTGTATACAGCAGCGCAAGAAGCAGCTAGCAGAGTTGGAGACGTGGGTGCTGCAGAAGGAGTCTGAGGTGGCTTATGTTGACCAGCTCCTTGATGATGCATCCAGGTAAGGATTCATGGGAGCAAAAGTACCGTCCGTTTGCATGCTTGTTAGGGTGATTGTTCATAGCAGAGTTCAGCCATGTAGGGCCTAACGCTTCCTTGGGTTTTTGTTGTTGTTGTTGTTGTTTTTGTTTTTTTGAGACAGGCTTTCTCTGTGTAGCTCTGTAGATCAGGCTGGCCTCGAACTCACCATAGATCCGCCCACCTCTGCCTCCCTAGGGCTGGGACTAAAGGTGTGTCATCACAGCCCTGCCTTCCTCAGGGTTTACAGTGCAGAGTTGCAGCATACACTTTTCATCCGAGTGTGAGGCAGCTGGTACACGGTCAGCAGTATGGAGGTTAAAGGTTTGAATTCCTTTGTCTTCCTCCTTCTTTCTTAAGATGACCAGGAAGTGAAGATAGTAGAGTTGATGTTTTCTTTTTTTTCCCTTTCTTTCTTTGGTTTGGTTTCTTTTTTTTCCCCCCCAACGTGGGGGTGTGGTGGGGGCTGTTTTAAGATAGGGTTTGTCTGTGTAACAGTAAGATCAGGCTGGCTTCGAACTCACAGAGATCTGCCTGTCTCTGTCCCCTGAGTGCTTGGAATGAAAGGCACTTAGCACTACCACCCAGCTCTGTTTTTCATTTTGTTGTGAGACAGAATCTCAATGTGTAACTTTAGCTGGCCTGAAACTTGCGGAGATCTCCAGAGTGAGTGCTGCAGTTACAGCACCCCAGCTTTGGTTTGGTTGGTTTTTTAGGGTCTCACCACTAGCAGAGTGTAGCCTTGAATTTGCTTGGTCATGATCTCCACCCTCCTGATGTTGCTCTTTTACATCCGCAGTGTTGGGATTATAGGTGTGGGCCAGCATGCCCGAGTTACGGGTTGTGTTTGGGATTGCACCAAGGGTTAAGCAATCATTCTGCCAGTTGAGCTAAATCGTCAACCTCTCAACTTGCTGTCTTTAACTGTGAAACATTAACAAATTCCAATCAGATTGCCACAGCAACTTCAGTCAACCAAGTAGATGATGTTAGTATTGCACTCAGGTGAATTTTGGATTGTTGATAAACTAGTTGAAAACTGTTGCAACTACTTACTTGTTTTGGTTTTTGGTTTTGAGGGAAAGTTTCTCTATGTGTCTTTGGCTGTCCTGGAACTCTTTCTGTAGTTCAGGTTGGCCTCAGCAGAGGATCACTCGGAAAGATCCTCCTGCTTCTGCCTCTTGAGTACTAGGAGTAAAGGCATACATCACCATTGTCCAGCTTATGTATTTTCCTTTTTTTTTTTCCCCCTTGGATGTAGTGTCTCTTTACATGACTCTGGCTGCCTTGGAATTCACTATGTAGACTGACGGCCTGGAACTCATAGAGATCCCCCTGCCTTTGCCCCTGAAATTAAAGGTGAAGGCATGTGCCATCCTTCCTGTATAAATTAAGCCACTATTTAAAACTGAAAGGGGTAAACTAAACTAAAAGGCTTCTAATAATTTAAAAATAAAGGGACCAGACCCTCACTCAGCTCCCTGCTTTAGCAGCCATGACCGGGTACAGAAAAGACAGGTAGGCCTCTAACACAAAGAAACTCTAGATCCTCTGGCCTCCTGGAGCGTCGTGCCAAAACTAAAGACAAAGAAACTCCAGAACCCCCTCCCCCGCCCCAACTTTGTAGGTTCTTGGATCCTGGGAACTGTTTGGCCACAAAAGAAGCTCCAGGGGAGTCAGAAGCCTCCCCTGTAGTCTCCAGGATACAGTTCTAAAAACTATTGGTATCTATGTATGATAGGCCACCTGCAAGTAACAAGACAAAACCATAGAAACCACAGAATGTTCCCTCTCAGCACTGACCAATGAGAATACCTGGTACTCAGGTATTTTATGCCAAAATATGACTTTGAGAAATTTTCCTGATTGTTCCCACATGTCAACCAATCAGAAAGCAACCCGTGCCTACTGATGTAATTCTGTAACTTTTGTCTTTAAAACCTAGCAGTAGACAGGGAACTTCCCCTCTGGAGGCTGCTGCATCAGCTTGCTAGACAGGGTCCCTCCCGAGGTAGGATAGACAATTTAATAAACCTTGTGCATTTGCATCAGTGGGTCTGTCTTCCTGGTCTCCTTGGGGGCTCCTTGTGACTCAGGCTCAACAAAAACCTTATTCTTAGTTCCCAAATCCATATAGATAATTAGTACCAGGTCTTCTGACTTCCAGCAGGTAGAAAGATACAACTCTGCCAAATTGTGTCATGTAGAAACAAGAAACATTATGGAAAAAGCATTCTGAATAGATACTTTGAAAAATGAAGGGCAAACAGTCTATACATACATACATAACATACATACATATTTCTTGTTTTTTTTTTTTTTTTTTTTTTTTTTTTTTTTCTTGTTACTGTGTTGTTGTTGCTGTTTTTAAAGGTTTCTCACTTGTAGGCCTTGCTGGCCCTGAACTCACTGTATTGTTCAAGCTGACCTCAAACTTAGTCAGTTCTGGTACCTCAGGCTCCTAAGTACTAGGATCATAGGTGTGAGCTCCTAGGCTTGGTATTGCATAAATGTGTATAAATTCTAATGCTCTAATAATAACTTACTTTCCCCACTGGCTTTGATCTTTTCTAATGTGTTCCAATATTAGGGCAGTGATTAATTGTGAGTCTTTGGTGAAGGATTTCTACTCTAAGCTGGGACTGCAGTATCATGACAGTAGCTCCGAGGATGAAGCTTCCCAGCCTACAGAAATAATTGAGATTCCTGATGAAGATGATGATGTCCTCAGTATTGATTCAGGTAAATGATGAAGCTTTAGTTAGAAAATTCTTAGAATGGGCCAAGTGTGGTGGCATGCGCTTGTAGTCCCAGCACTGGAGGAGGCAGAGGCAGGCAGATGTCTTGAGTTCCAGAACAGCAGAGCTACGCAGAGAGAGCCTGTCTCAAAAAGACCACAAAAAGGAAGGAAGAAAGAAAGAAAGAAAAAAAGAAAGAAAGAAAGTTAGTTCTTAGAATGGAAGGTGAATTATTAGAAGATGAGCAGGTAGAAAATAAGGAAACATATTGTCAGCAATTCCTCATACCCACTTGCTGGGCTTATTTATTATAGAAAAAAGCAAGTTCCGTAAGTGCTATATCCTGATTGCTTCCTTTTCCCATTTCAGATGAGGTATATTTATTTTCTGTCTCCCCCCTCCCCCCATGTTTGTGTGTGATATACCTATCTATGTTAAATTTCTTTTTCAGTTACTATGATAAAATGTTCTGACAAAATCAGTTAAATGGGAGCTAGGTGTTGGTGGTGCATAACTTTAATCCCAACACTCGGGAGGCAGAGACAGGCGGATCTCTGAGTTCCAGGACAGGCTCCTACCCATTACAGAGAAACCCTTTCTTGAAAAACAAAACAAAAACAAACAACCAAAACTCAGTTAAAGGGAAAGGGACTTAGTCTGGTTCACAGGGATTCATAGTGGCAAGAGTCTGGAGCATCTGGTTCCATTGTATGTGAAGTCTGGAGACAGACTGCCTCATGCTGCCTGCTCAGCTAGCTCTCTTTCTCTCTTTATGAAGTCTAGGGAATGATAACCACCCACAGTGCGCAGGTCCTTCCACCTCTACACAATCAAAATAATTCTCCATTGGCTTTCACAGAGTTCCATTTCCCAAGTAATTTAATTTTGTCAATGTGACATTAATGGTCACAGTGTATGCGTACATATGCATGTTTTGGATGTGTGAGTACGTACATGTATGTAGGTGTGTATGCATGTAGAATTCAGAGGTTTACAGCTTTCTTCCTTCACTTTATTATGGAGGCAGAGTCTCATTGAACCTGGAGCTTGCTAATTCTAGCATGTATAGATAGCCAGCTTACAGTGTGTCTCTGCCTTGTGAGTCCTATGATTACAGGTTTAGGGTCTGAGGATCCAAACTCCAGGACTTAGGTCTTGTGATGCAAACACTGTATCCATTGAGCCATCTCTCTAGAATTTTTAAGATAGGATTTTACTGTAACTGTGTGATGTTGAACCTACCGTGTAGTGCATATTAGTCTTAAACTTGTAGCAGTACTGCTTTTTTTTTTTTTTTTTTTTTTTTTTAAAAACAGGGTTTCTCGGTTTCTCTGTAGCTTTGGAGCCTGTCCTGGATCTCGTTCTGTAGACCAAGATGGTCTGGAACTCACAGAGATCCGCCTGTTGTCTCTTCCTCCCGAGTGCTGGGATTAAAGATGTGAACCACAACTGCTTGGCAAAATACTTCTGTTTTCTAAATGCTGTGATTACTGACATAGGCCAACATACCAGATTTATGCTGTATCTTATGGTTTACCTTAGTAGGTAAATTCAGCATTTATTTGGATTCCCTAACAGTGCTTGCTTGTTTGCTTGTTTGGTTTTATTTGTTGTGGGTTTTCTCTTAAGGGTGGTGTGTCTGTTTTTTTTCCTTGTATGGATATTTTGCTTACAGGTATGTTTATCTACCATGTCTACTGTGTGTGTGCCCAGTATCCACAGAGGCCAGTAGAGGTCATAGGATCCCCTGAAACTGGAGTCTTGCCTGGTTGTGAGCTTCCTTGTGGGTGCTGGAACTCAACCTGTGTCCTCTGGAAAAGCAGCTAGTTCTTCCAATTGCTGAGCCATCTCCCCAGCCTTTTGTTGTTTTTTTAATCTTTTTAAATTTTATTTTATGTTCACTGATGTTTCCCCTACATGTTTGTCTTTGTGAGGGTGTCAGATATTGGAGTTACAGACAGTTTTGAGCTGCCATGTGGGTGCTGGTAATTGAACCCAGCTCATGGAAGAACAGCGGTGCTCCTAATCACTGAGACATCTCTCCAGCCCCTTTTTGTTGTTTTTTTTTTTTTTTTTTGAGATAATGTCACTATGTAACCCTGGCTGTTTTGGAACTTCCTACATTGACCAGACTGGCCACAAACTCAAAATGAAACACCTCTCTTTGCCTCCTGTGTGCTGGGATTTCTGTTATATGGTGTTACATTAAGGTATTATTCTCATAACATAAAACATACACATGTTAACTATGATTTGAGTTTTAGTACATTTATGTAGTAATCCAAGTTTAGCAAATTTGTATCATTTCAAAATACTCCTTTTGCCTATTTGCCTCAGTTTCCATGGTCACCCCTAACAACTACCCATCTTGGCTTCTCTGTATGTCTGTCACTTACAGATACATATAACTAGAATATATGTATATATCCTGTCATTGGGGTTGTTTGTTTGGTTTTTTTGTTTGTTTGTTTTGTTTTTTGTTTTTTTGAGACAGGGTTTCTCTGTGTAGCTTTGGAGCCTATCCTGGCACTTGCTCTGGAGACCAGGCTGGCCTTGAACTCACAGAGATACCCTGCCTCTGCCTCCCGAGTGCTGGGATTAAAGGAGTAGGCCACCAATACCCAGCTTTTTTTTTATGATCACTTAATTTTTTTCAATTGAAATCACTATTGTAAACAACATGCAAATAAAAATAATCATGCAGCTAGATTAACATAGCCCAGACCAAAAGTCTCTATTTGAACTTCTGTATAGTATAGAATAGTCATTCTGAAGCTATGGAGCTTCATTTTGGATTTTACACTTTGATTGTTACTTTCTTTTGAAACAGGGTCTCACAAGTAGCCCTGGCTGGCCTAGAAATCAGTATGTAGACAAAAGTGGCCTCAAACTTAGAAATTTGTCTACCTCTGCCTGCTGAATGCAGGAATTAAAGCGAAACAGGGTCTCACAAGTAGCCCTGGCTGGCCTAGAAATCAGTATGTAGACAAAAGTGGCCTCAAACTTAGAAATTTGTCTACCTCTGCCTGCTGAATGCAGGGATTAAAGCATGTGTGTCATGCCTGACCTCAGTTACACTTTTATATATTATACACACACACTGTCTCTCAGTTGTACTTTTGTATTCTTAAAACGCACATATACACACATACACACATACACACATACATACACACACACACACACACACACAGCAAAAACCAAAAAATCCTTAACAGAGTACAAAGTAGAAAAGGCGAGCCTTAGCCATTTGTGGCGGTGCACATCTTTCATTCCAGCATGGGGAAGCAGGAGGCTGAGGCAGGCACATCTCTACAAAGTACATTCCAGGACAGCCAGAGCTACACAGAAAGAAAAAGTTAGCCTTCTCTCCTCCTGTGTGCCTGTCAGGTGCATTCTATTCTTCCTCATCACCCAGTGTCTTCCTTTCTCCGTGGTGTGCTGCACCTCTATGTACATTTGTGTACATATATGTGTATACATTGTAGACTAACATCCAAATATCAGGAAGAAATGTTTTTCCTTTCCAAGATTTAGTGACCTTGTTTAATAATACCCATTCTAAGTCCTTCCATTTTCTTAAAATCCTTGTGATTTCATTTTTCTTTAGAGTTGAATAATACTCTACTTACGTATGTACCAGATTTTTATTATTTATTTGTTGACTTATTTTTCTCTGATTGGTCAATAGAGAATTGACCAACTGTATTGTCCTATGAAAAAAATCTTCATAGAAAATTACTTTAGAAGAAAAAAAAAAGAAAAATTACTTTATCTTTTAGCAGCCTGTTCCTGATTCTGAGGAAGCTTGCCCTCTTTTGAGCAACTCAGTCTTTCTTGTAGGCAACAGATAATGTGGGACTGCCTATTCCACCTCTTCCTCTTAACTTCTTTCTTGGACTTCTTACAGGCTGGATTCTCTCGGGTAGCAGCATGAGCTTTCTTATGCATCTCTTCCATCGTTCTTTATGAACTGAAAGGACCGTTTTTTTTTTTTAAGTGTCTTTGTCTTTCTCCATTAGGTATTTCTGACCCATGCTGTCTTCTGATGTACTTCTGCATTGAACTTGTTTTCACAGTTATACTCAGGCAATTGTTTGGTGTGGTGAGGGGTATACACTCTCCTCTATACATTGCTCCCTTCAGGGCCCCCAAAACATTGCCAGTTGAAGTTAAACCAAGACCTGCATCTAAATAGCATGTGAAGGCAACAAGTTGATCATCAGTGCTTTTTACATTGTGTTCATCTCCAGTCACCTTCACTTGGCCTTCATAGATCTTATTCAAGCCAAACCTATTGAGATGCCTGCAGGCTAGCATAATTCATGTGCATATGCTGTGCAGATTATCATATTTCCTTCCATATGGGCTTATGAAATCTGACAGGTGATATCTGTTAGTTACATGGACTATCATCCTATATCTGGGTGGTTTGTAGTGCTTATATTTGTCTTGGATCACCAATCCCTTCATTTTCCTGAGTTGAATAATACTCCATTTACATATGCATCAGATTTTCATTATTCATTCCTTTTTGTTTTTCAAGACAGGGTTTCTCAATAGCTGTGGAGGCATTGGGAAACTCGATGGTTTTTTTGTTTTGTTTTTTTGTTTTGTTTTTCGACACAGGGTTTCTCTGTGTAGCTTTGGAGCCTATCCTGGCATTCACTCTGGAGAACATGCTGGCCTCAAACTCATAGAGATCCATTTGCCTCTGCCTCCCGAGTGCTGGGATTAAAGGCGTGTGCCACCAACACCTGGCTTGATGAATGTTTTTTTTGAGACAAAGTCTTATGAAGTCCAGGTGGACCTCAAACACACTATGTAGCCATAGCAGGCCTTCCTGCTTTCTCTTCCCAAGTGTTGTAATTATTTTAGGTGTGTAGTACTCTTTGTTTTGCTTTTGTTTTTGTGTGTGTTTTTTTGCTGTTTTTGTTTTTGTTTTGTTTTGTTTTCAAGACAGGGTTTCTGTTTGTAGCTTTGGAGCTTGTCCTGGAGCTCGCTCTGTAGACCAGGCTGGCATTGAACTCAGAGATCTGCCTGCCTCTGCCTCCTGAGTGCTGGGATTAAAGTCATTCACCACTGCTGGGCTGTATTTATTTATTTGACTGACATTGAACTAACTTCATGGTGGAGAATTATTTTCAACTCCTGATCTTCCCTCTGCCTCCAACTCCCAAGTAACAAGATCATAGATGTTCATCACCAAACTTTATACATAAATGTTTAATAATTTTCTGTTTATCTTTTGACAGTTTTGTACTCCTCACTCCCCAGTCTTTGTCTCCCATACTATTTGCAATCTTTCACAACTTTCTTCTTTCAACTTTCATTTTTTGTTTTGTTTTTTAATTTTTATTTTCTCATTGTCTGAGTTTAATTAGAGTTGTTTACACATACATGAGTTTGGCATTCTTTACTGAATCATTGGTTACTCACCAGTGGCTGCATCCCTGAAGAAAACTTGCTGCCCCTCCCCCAGCAGCCTTTAACTGCCAATAGTTCCTCATGGAGTGGTGGGGCCTGGTGCCCCTCCCCCATCCTTGCTGGAATGTTGACTTATTTAACTCTTGTGCAGGCATTGGGCAGGTGAAAGTGCTTTGACCAGTTTCTAGTCTCTGCATTAGCAGCATTAGCTGTTGCTGCCCATTGCTAAAAGAAGCTTCTGTGGCCAGGTTGGAGAGCAAGACTGGGGAAATGGTTCATTCAGTAAAAGTTCTTATCATCAAGCCCCAGTACCCAGATGGAAAACACCAGTTCCCTGGAGTTTCCCTACATTTGGGCTCTTTGTAGTTTGGGCAGTTATGAATAATGCTGCTGTGAATATTTTTGTTTAAATGGGTTTTTTTTGGGGGGTGGGTGTTTGAGACAGGGTTTCTTTGGAGGCTGTCCTGGAACTCACTCTGGTAGACCAGGCTGGTCTCGAACTCCTAGAGGTCAACCTGCCTTTGCCTTCCAAGTAGTGGGACTAAAGGCATGTGCCGCCACCACCGGACTGTTTAAATGTTTTTGTGAACATTGTAGTAATTAAATGCTTTGCTTATTAGGCAAAATTACAGTAGTTTTTCAATTATACCAGTTTTACAGTCTCTGGGGAAGTAGCTCAGTGGTAGGACACTTGACTGACATACATAACATTCTCAAAATTGAATTATGAGAATTCCAGACTTCCTGTGTTTACCAGTGATTGTTACTGACAGGGTTTGCATTTCTTATGTTTTTGCTTTTTGTTTTTGTCTATTGGTTTTTTTTCTGGAGACAATGACTCATAGAGTCCAGGCAGAAGGATTACTATAATGAGTCTTTCCCTGTCCCACCAGCCATCTCTCAAATAATGACAGACTTCTTATTATGAAAGGTCAGCTTTAGCTCATGCTTGTTTCTAACTAGCCTTATTTATAGCTTAACTTAACCTATTCCTATTAATCTACATGCTGGCATGTGACTTTTACCTCTCCTGCATATCCTGCTTCCTCTGCCTCCAGCTGGCAACTGCCCTTTTCTTCTTTTCAAACTTCCAGAGTTCCTACCTATACCTTCTGACTAGCTGTTGGGTGTTCAGCTTTTTATTAAGCCAATCACAGTGACATCTCTTTACACAGTATAATCAAATAACTCACAACAGATGACTATGAATTAAGTTCAGCTTTGACAACATAGTTTCAGGATAGCCTTAGTGGCACAGTGAGGCCATCTCAAAAGCAAAGTCAAAATTCTAAAGGTCTGCTATTGCCTAGAATATAGAAGGAATTCTATAACATAACAATGAAAATTATTATTTTTGGTTTTTTTGTTTTTGTTTTCGAGATAGGGTTTCTCTGTAGCTTTGGAGCCTGTCCTGGAACTCACTCTGTAGACCAGACTGACCTGGAAATCACAGAGATCCACCTGACTCTGCCTCCTGAGTGCTCGGATTAAAGGCATGTGCTGCTGCTGGTGGTGGTGGTGCTGGTGCTGCTGCTGCTGCCGCCGCCACCACCGCCGCGCCACCACCACCACACCACCACCACCACCACCACCACCACCACCACCACCACCACCACCTGGCTAATGAAAATAATTTTATTTTCAAGTTTTTGGAGGTCGGATATGGAAGTACATGCCTCTTATCTCCGCATTTGGGAGGCAGAGGTAGGTGAATCTCTGAGTTTGAGGAAAGCCTAGTCTGCATAGCCAGCCAGGGCTACAAAGGTGAGACCCTACGTCAAAAATGAGAATGGGCAGGGGCTTTTAGTAGATACTTTGGAGTTGATTTTGTTTGTTGCATGACTTGTTTATTCCAAGACAAGGTCTTTTGTAACCCAAGCAGGTCTAAAACTTAATGTGTAGCTAAACATGACTTTAAATTCCTAATCTTTCTGCCTCTCTATTAAATGCTGAGGTTATACATGTGTGCTATATAGCATCTGACTTTCACAGATTTATAAGTGGTAATAAATACATGAGAAAATTTCTCAGCATCACTCATCATGGGGTGATATGTTAATCAAAACCACTTTTTTAGCCAGGTGTTGTTGGCCAAGCCTTTAATCCCAGCACTGGGGAGGCAGAGGCAGGGGGATCTCTGAGTTTGAGGCCAGCCTGGTCTACAGAGTGAGTTCCAGGACAACCTACAAAGCAATACAGAGAAACCCTGTCTCGAAAAAACCAAAAACAATTAAAAAAAAAAACCCACAAAAACAAAAGCATGCAGATGTTTATCTTAGCATTATTGATGACTGCTAAAGAGTAGAAAGTGATGAGTTGAGGAATGGGATGGCTGAATACATGGCACCTACTTACAGTGGGTACTGTTCAGCTATAAACTGTACTGACATGTGGCACAACAAATGGACCTGTGTAGGCTACAGATGTTACATGACTCATTTATATGAAATGTCCAAAACGGACCATAGAGACACACTATAGAGTTCTGGTGGCCTGGGTTTAGGGAAGTGGAGGAAAAAGAATGATGGGTAATGGCCATGGAGCTCCCTTTTGAACTGATGAAAATGTTCTGAAAGTAAGTACAACATGATAGTGTCACAATCTAATCAATGAACTAAAATTCAGTAGGCCGAGCTGTGGTGGTGCTCACCTTTTGTCCCAGCACTGGGGAGGCAGAGGCAGGCTGATCTCTCTGAGTTGAAGCCAGCCTGGTCTACAGAGTAAGTTCCAGGACAACCAGGTTAACACAGAGAAACCCTGCATGGAAAAAAAAAAGAAAGAAAGAAAGAGAAAAGGAAAGAAGGAAGCAAAGAGAGATTCAATTTTAACTACGTGTTAAAAAAAATGTGTCTGGAGAGATGGCTCAGTAGTTAAGAGCACTAGCTGTTCTTCAGAGGACCCAGGTTCAATTTCCAGCAACCACATGGTGGCTCACAACCATCAAATATAAGATCTGGATAGTAGTGCAGGCATACATGCATACATAATAAATAACTAAATAAATCTTTTTTTTTTTTTTTTTAGAGGTGTGGTGTCTGTCTGTGTTTGGGAATGTGTATGTGAGTATAACTGGACTCAGCTCAGAAGAGGCACCAGATTCTCTGAGATGTAGTGTGACCAGTGTAAGCTGCTGACGGGGTACTAGGAACCAATCCTGGGTCCGGTAAAAGCAGACCTTGTAACCAACCACTGAGCCCTCTCTAGTCCTTGGCTTGTTTGTTTGGATTGGTGTTTTGATTATGTGTTCCTGATATGTAGCTCCCTGTGTAAACTAGCCTTCTGCCCTACCTTACTGTTTACTTTGAGACTGCGTCTACTTTGCCCAGGCTGGCCTAATTCTTGTTCTGTAGCCACAGCAGGTGCCATGTTTCTGCCTCAGTCTCTCAAGTAGCTAGATTGGTAGGTTTTGTCACTAGGCCCTGCTCTCCTTTAATATTTTCATATAGGTGTTTATTTAGAGCATTCTGTTTTCCTTGTTGATGCTGGGGATTGAACCCAGGGCCATATACATGCTATGCAAGCATTTCTGCCATTGAGCCACATCCCTAGACATGTTTCTTTTCCATTGTTTTGTTTTGTTGAGACAGTATCCCTCTGTGTATCATTGGCTGTCCTGGAACTCACCCGTAAACCAGCCTGGCCTCAAACTCACAGAGATCCACCTGCCTCTGTTGGGATTAAAGATGTTTACCACCACCACCCAGCCATCCCAGACTTTTAAATTGCTTTTACCAATAAAGTTTTCTTACTTAAAATTTGAGTTCATTCATTTATTGCTTCATTGAAAATTCCATTGCCTACATCTATATACTAATTAAAGTTTTTGTCTTCCATAGGTGATGCTGGAAGCAGAACTCCGAAAGACCAGAAGGTTAGTTGGGTTGGTTATAAAAAGTTAAGAAACATGGAATTGGCTGGGTGGTGGGGGCACATGCCTTTAATACTAACAATAAGGAAGCAGAGGCATGTGTACCTCTGTGAGTTCAAGGCCAGCTTGGTTTACAGAGTAAGTTCAGGACAGCTAGGGTTGTGTAGAGAGACCCTGTCGGAAAAAAAACCAAAATAATAACAGAAAACAATAAGCATGGTAGTGCACACCTTTAATCTCAGCTCTGAGAAGACAGAGGCAAGTGGAGAGGTGGATCTCAATGAATTTGAGGCCAGCCTAGGCTACATGGGGAATTCCAGGACAGTGAGCCTCTGTCTCAAAAACTTTAGTAATAATAATAACAATAATTAATCTGTGACTAGAATTGTGGCTCTATGTAAAAGTACTCACTACTCTTGCAGAGGACTTGGGTTCAGTTCTCAGCACCCTAATGATCTCTTATAACCACTGTAACTCCAATTCCAGGGGATCTACTGTCCTGACTTCACCAAGCACATATGTGGTACACATAAATACAGGCAAAACACTAGTGCACATAAATAAATCTAAAACAGATTTTTTTTAATTATCTAAAAAAATTGACAGACTTGTTTAGAAGAATATATATGAATTTGATAGGCTATAAATGTTGGTCATTTGGCACAGTGCTTGCCTGGCTTCGGGAAGCCTTGGGTTCAGTTTCCAGTACTGCACCATCAGATTTGTCCTGTTGCACCTCTATAATCCCATCACTCAAGACAGGCAGGCAGAAAGATTAGAAATTCAGGGTCATCCTCCACAGGCCTGGACTATAGTTGACCCTATCCTTTTTGTTTGGTTTAAAAGTTTTATTTTTTGAGACAAGGTCTGTTTGTATAGCCCTTACTGTCCTAGGACTCAATCTGTAAACCAGGCTGGCCTTGAACTCATTCTCCTGCCTCTACCTCCCGAGTGCTGGGGTTAAAGGTGGTGACATTACCACCTGACTCACATGGCCCTATCTTTAAAAATGGAAGAAGCAGCTTTTGAAAGTGGGAATAATTTTGGTCTGAGCATACAGTCAGTTTAATTTCAATGTATTCACCATGTAGTAGGCCACATTAGTTACAGTCGTCTTGTAGATATTGCAAGAAAACAGAAAAATTGAGAAGTTGCCTCTCCCTGAACATCCAAATATAATTGAATTTGGTTTGGTTGAAGACAAGTTCTTCCCAGGTAGTATTCTTTTTCCTGTTTTATTTATGTTTTTTGTAGCATTAGGGGTCACTGCTCATGTTAGGCAAGTGTTGTTTTACTGAGTCCCTGGCCTTCTCATTGTGTCCTAACTCCTAATAAGTGCATCCCTCCCTACCCCCTTCTATTTTCCTACAGCTCCGTGAAGCTATGGCTGCCTTAAGAAAATCAGCTCAAGATGTCCAGAAGTTCATGGATGCTGTCAACAAGAAAAGCAGTTCCCAGGATCTAAATAAAGGTTAGTGTTGAGGAGTTGCTACATAGAGAGAAGTGAGTTCTTTCTGAAATGTTACTGACAATCAGCTTTGGTCTCAAATCCTGTTCTAATTGTCAGTTTCTTTTAATGTTGTTTTTATGGCCACAGTCACTCTGAGATTGTTCGATGTGGTGTATTCAGTGTTCTGTTTCTCCTCTTAGCATAAACAATTGCGTCGTCTTGTGTTTCTGCCTTTGTCCAAGAGTTCAGCAGAAGTGGCTAATGGTCACAGGATAACTCAGCTTTTGTTATTTCTGCACTACCTTCTTTGTTTGCTTTGATAGTATCTTCTGTATCCCAGGCTGGCCTTGAGCTTCATATTTTTCTGAGGATGACCTAAAATTTGTGATCCTCCTGCCTTCCCTGCCTGGGATTTTAGGCATTAAATACTATGCAAGGTATATGCAGTAGCTAGATTGAAATTCAGGGCTTTGTGGATGCTAGGTAAGCACTCCCCCTAGCTGAGCTACAGCCCCATCCTACCATATTGCCCTCTTGACCTTTCCTTTCCCTAACCTATGATATCACTCTTTATACCAACTCTGTCCCCGTAGGAACCTTGGGTCAGATGTCTGGAGAACTGAGCAAAGATGGGGACCTGATAGTCAGTATGCGGATTCTGGGCAAGAAGAGGACTAAGACATGGCACAAAGGCACCCTTATTGCCATCCAGACTGTTGGTATGTTTAAACTAGAGGAAGGACAAAGGAAAGGAAGCCTGTGTGAGTCCATTGCTGATTCTTTCCCCAGAGCCTTTCCTTTGGCCTCCTACGTTGCACTCAGGACTTACAGTTGTGTTGTTGTTATTGTTTGTTTCAATTTTGTTTGCCTTTTCCTAGGGCTGGGAAAGAAATACAAAGTGAAATTTGACAACAAAGGGAAGAGTCTGCTGTCTGGCAACCACATTGCCTATGATTATCACCCTCCTGCTGACAAGCTGTTTGTGGGCAGTCGCGTGGTAGCCAAATACAAAGATGGAAATCAGGTCTGGCTTTATGCTGGCATTGTAGCTGAGACTCCCAACGTCAAGAACAAGCTCAGGTACCTGGACAGGGTTGTGGATTGTAGGGGAGTGGGAGCTGGGAGCACAGCGCCCACTCTTCATACTGTGCCAAGATTTCACTGTCAGCCTTTGTGTTCTCATTCCCTTGTGAATAGAAACCCTTTCTCTTTTCCATGTCATTCCTTTCTCTCTCTCTTTTTAAAGACATCTCTATACATAGCTCAGAATTCCATCATACTTCCTGTATATCCTAGATTGGTCTCAAATTCACAAGCCCCCTGCCTCCAACTCTTTGAGTGCTGGGGTTGGAGAAATGTATCATATGCAACCCTGACTGGCCTGGAACATACAAGAATCCTCAAAACAAAAACAAAAAAAAAAAAACAAAAAAAAAAAGATAAAGCACGAGTTTCTTTTCATGGTCCCTGATCAATTTAAACAAATGGAACTCCAGCGGCACTGTTCACTGCCTTCTGGGCAGCCTCTTTTGCTTGGTGGGCTTGTAGTACAGCTACAGCTTCATCAACCTTTGAGCGGAGAGACTTGGGAGACTCAAGCATGTGAAGTAGTTCTGAGTTTTATCAATCTCCAACAGCATGCCCGTGATTTTACCAGCCAGAGTGGAGTGCATGGCTTGAATAAGAGGGAACAACCGTTCACCCAACATTTGCTTTTGCTCTTGAGGAGGGTCAGATGCCAACATGGAAGCAGTTAAAGGTTCTTGACCTTGCACATGAACAGCAGGTTGTTGCATGGTAACTTGTGGCTGTGCATTAAGATGTTGCTAGGGGTTGCGGACTCCCGAAGCGTATTTGTACTGGGGAGCGGTGTGGACAGCAGGTGTGGCTGCAGCAGCAGCTGCAGGACGTGGACCTATGGTCTGTGTTGAAGTGTTAGCAACATGCTGTGTTGACATGATGCCTGGAACCTGTGAGGAAGAAAAAAATATCTAAACATTGAAAAATTTAAATATTATGAAAAAAACATTGCCAAATATAAAATAAATAAAAAAAGGAAAGGAAACTTGAACCTTATGTACCGAGCAAATGCCAGGTCTAGCAAACAATGCTAGTCCTAGATTACTTGATTTAAAACAACAAAAAAATACAGAAAAAAATAGTAAAATATAAAAACAAATTAATGTTTTATAGACCCTAGCAAAAGAATTTTCAGCAAAGTACAAAAATTTAAAGCATTCCTTTCTTTAATTTTGTTATTCTTTATTGTGGAATAGCTTGGGATGTCAGTTCTGTTTCAACTAGCAGAACTGATAGACTGAGCAAGGAAACGTAATTTGGATTTTAAAATTCTTGCTTTAATAAAAATTCCTTAAACAGTGTGAAAAAAAGAAAGAAAGAAAGAAAAAAGGGCATTTGTGGCATATGCCTTTAATCCCAGCACTCGGGAGGCACAGGCAAGCAGATTTCTGTGAGTTCAAGGCCAGTCTGGTCTACAGATTGAGTTCCAGGACAAGCTCCAAAGCAATACAGAGAAACCCTGTCTCAAAAAACCAAAACAAAAAAAACAAAACAAAACAATCCTCCTGCCTCTACCTCCTGAGTGCTGAGATTAAAGGTGTGTGCCATCATGCCTAGAAGAAAGAATATTTCAGACAGGTAGGAGGATTTTGTGTTGGTTTATGTGAAACCCTGTGGGTGGAAATGAAAGCAGGCTATTATGGTCTGTGATTCAGAGAATAGAAAGTATGGTAAAATATTCTGGGATGAAACCCTCTGTATAACCTCCACATCTTTTGTCATTTTCTTTTCTGCTGCAGATTTCTGATTTTCTTTGATGATGGTTATGCCTCCTATGTCACTCAGTCAGAACTGTATCCCATTTGCCGACCATGTAAGTGTTCCTGTACTTTTCCTCAACTCTTAGTTTCCTCCTCTGCTTTGTCTTTTTTTCTGAAGATTCTAAAGCCTGAATTTTGTTGTCGTGTTGCAGTTTGCAGTTACAGCATTGTTGGCTGACTTATAGGTAGATCTTTATAGCCAGAGTGGTCACTAGAAGATTTTGACCGTAGGGGTGCCTTTGATTTCATTTCTAAGGCACTTACGTTTAAAGAAGGCTGCTCTGGTGTTTCACATATCTGTTAGTGTTGTCTACATAGTGCTGACTGTAGAAGGTATGTATGTACATGTGCATGAGCCAGAGGCATTGTTGGGTGTTATTCTTCATGTTCTGTTTACCTTTTTTGGTTTTTATTTGTATAAATGTTTTCCTGCATCTATATGGCTACATGCATTTGAATCCTCTGGGACTGAAGTTAGAGCTGGTTCTGATTGAATTGGCACTGGCATTATGTATATTCTAGGGGTCACATTCAGATCATCACGGTTGTAAAGTGTGCACATTATCAACTGTGCTATCTCTCCAGCCTTCATAATTCTTTTTATTTTACTTATTTTTTGACACAGGATTTGTCTGTGTAGTCCTGTTTGTCCTAGAACTGTCTATGGTAGACCAGGCTAGCCTTGAACCTACAACAATCCACCTGCCTCTACCTCACACACTTATTTTTAATCTGTTTGTTGTGCTGTACACTCATCCATTTAGGCCAGGTGTGAAGAGGTCCCTATGTCTTCTATTACTCTCTTCCTTATTTCCTTGAAATAAGATCTCTCACTGAAACAGAAGCTCACCATTTTGGCTAGGCTGGCTGGCCAGAGCACTCCCAGGATATACCTGTATCTACTCCCTAAAGCTGGACTGACAGGTGTTTATGGCTTTTTCACATGGGTGTTGAAGAGTAATACTCAAGTCCACACACTGCAAGAGTTCTCACCCACTGAAGTATTTCCCCAGACCCACAATTGTTTTTAATTGCAGAAGAATCCATTTCTGCTAATCATTATTAACAGGGGAATAAACATTTTCCAGAGCCTTTTGTTTTGAGTTTTTAAATTTTATGTTTGCATGTTCACCTGTATTTGGGCATGTTTGTAGGCCAAAGTTGACGTTGGATGTCTTCCACAATTGCTATCTATTTTGCTATTGGCTAAACCTGGAGCTTGCCAGCTGCAGCTAGCCAGGTTGCCTTGAGGATATCCTGTTTCTGTCTCATGAATGTTAGGATCATAGACAATCACCACATTGGCTCAGCTTTTAAATGGATTCTGTGAATCTGAACTGTGACCGTCATATTTGCATGGCAAGTGCTTTATCTACTGACCTCTGTCTCTTGTAGTCCAAGCTGCCTTTGTATGCCGTATACAGCCAATACTGTTCTTGAACTTCTAATCCTCATGCCCCCATCTCCCATATGATGACATTATAGGTTCATGCCACCATTCATGGCTATAGTTTGTGTTTGTATTTGTGTATATAGGGTGTGCGTGCGTGCGTGCGTGTGTGTGTTTATACATGTCTGTGTGTGTGTTTATACATGTCTGTATGTGAGTCAGAAGTTAATCTTGGGTGTCTTATTACAATGTTTTTTATCTTATGCCTTGAAGCATGGTGTCCCACTGAGCTCTTGACCAATGGAATAGGTTAGCCTGGCTAGCTGGCTGGCTGGTGGGTAGGTGGGCCATTATACTTTCTGGATCTACCCCCAAAGTGCTAGGGTTGCAGGTGTGTGCCATGACACCTAGCCTATATGGGTACTGTGGGTCTACGTCAGGCTGGAGGATGGCTCAGCAGTTATGAATATACTTGATGCTCTAGCAGAGGACCCAAATTCAGTTCCCAGCACTCCTATTCTGTAGATCCCAGCTGTCTAACTCCAGTTCCAAGGGACCCAATGCCCTCTTCTGACCTTTTTGGAGACTGCACATACATGATGCACAGAAATACATGCAGGCAAAACACTCAGACCTAAGATAAAAATAATAAATCTTTAAAAGAAAGATTTTACTCTAAGATTTTAGGAGAATAAAATAGTAGCTGGTAAGATGTGCTGTAACTTGGTGGTGGCTAGCTCTTACTTTGCATGTGGAAGGCTCTAGGCTTGATCGCCAACATTGATAAGAAAAAGCAAAGATAGTGATGTAATGAGACCCTGCCTCAAAAAAAGAGAGAAAAGGACTGATCATCAACCAATTAGTAGGAATCTCCATAAAGTGAAATATGCATTTATTTTATGCAAATCACTTAGGTTTGTGTATGGCTTAATTTACTATTTACTTAATTTGTATATGCATTTGCATGTTAGGCTCCATAGTTAAGATGGTCTTGGTTTTGTTTCCCTTGAGGTTCTAATTTCATTTTGTTCTTTTTAAGGTTTAAAAGTGCTCTGTAGTTATTTTACAACTCTCCTTCCCTCCAAGACATATTCTTCTTGCCCTCAGCTCTGCTTCTTTCCTTTGGATAGTGAAAAAGACCTGGGAGGACATAGAAGACAGCTCCTGCCGAGACTTCATAGAGGAATATATCACTGCCTACCCAAACCGCCCCATGGTACTTCTCAAGAGTGGCCAGCTTATTAAGACTGAGTGGGAAGGCACATGGTGGAAATCTCGAGTTGAAGAGGTGGATGGCAGCCTAGTCAGGATCCTCTTTCTGGTAATGTTCTTCCAAAGAAGGGTTTGGGGTAAGATTATGGCACAGTTGCCAGGGTCATTGGAAAAAGGCACTTGTTGCCAAACCTAATGGTCAGAGGTGACTCATGGTATATATTTGAAACAAGAGACAGGATTGATTCTAACCCTGAAGGTTTTTGTTCACCTTCCTTTCATCCTGCCTCCCAGGATGACAAGAGATGTGAGTGGATCTATCGAGGCTCTACACGCCTGGAACCCATGTTCAGTATGAAGACATCATCAGCTTCTGCAATGGAGAAGAAGCAAGGGGGACAATTGAGAACCCGTCCTAATATGGGTATGCCCCTAAAAGACACCTAGGGAAAGGAAGAGACGGGGCAGACGTGCAAAGAAGTGTAATGAGCCTTTTTCTGTCCTGACAGCCAGCTCCCACACAATAACATAGACACTTATTATTAATTAGGAAAGTTTGACCTATAGTTTAGGCTTGTCTCAACTATCTCGTAAAACTTAAATTAACCCATATTTTTAAATCTATGTGCTTGCAATATGGCATTACCTCTCTTCCATCTTGCACCTCCGTTTTCTATCTGAGTCTGGCTGGTGACTCCCTTTTTTTTTTCCCAGAGTGCTGTCTCCAGAAGTCCTGCCCAACCTCATTCTGCCTAGCTATTGGCAATTCAGCTCTTTATTAAACCAATCAGAAGGCACTTTGGCAAAGATAACATCTTTACAGTGTAAACAAATATTATGCAACAAAGAAGATTACATATGGCAGCTATCTTTGTTTTGTTTTGTTTTATTTTGTTTTGTTTTTTTTGAGACAGGGTTTCTCTGTATTGCTTTGTAGATTGTTCTGAAACTTTCTCTGTATACCAGGCTGGCCTCGAACCCACAGAGATCTGCCTGCCTCTGCTTCCTAAGTGCTGGAATTAAAGGTGTGCGCTACCAACACGAGGCTGGCAGCTGTCATTTTATTTACCATAACATTATTTTTAACTCACTAGATAAGAGATATGTGTCCAGAATGTTTTCATTAGTGGTGATGGATTTGTGGAGCTACCTTCCCATTGCAATCACTTTGATTCTTTCTACATATCCACATAAGGCCATGTGTGTTGGTGCACACCTGTAGTCAGTTCCAAACAATTGGAAGACAAAAGTAGATAAGTTCAAAGTTCAAGATCATCCTTGGCTACATAATGAGTTTGAGACCAGCCATGATTACATGTGACTGTGCCTTGAAACAATATGTTTTTCCAAAGCCAGCATATACTAGTGTACCAACTTGTGTGAATAATCAAAACAATCTATCTTAACATTTAGAAAGTTGCCATTTGCCACCTTTGTATGTGAATACAGGTATTTGCATACATGCTACTTCCTGCTGGACAGTGGTGGTGCACTCCTTTAATTTCAGCACAGGCAGCAGAGACAGGCAGGGTCTGTGAGTTTGAAGACAGTCTGATCTACATAGTGAATTCCAGGACAGCCAGGACTACCCAGAGAAACACTGTGTCAAAAAACAAACAAAAAACAGCCTGGAGGTGGTGGTGCATGCCTTTGATCCCAGCACTCAGGAGGCAGAAGCAGGGCAATCTCTGTGAGTTTGAAGCCAGTCTGGTCTGCAGAGTTACACAGAAAAACCCTGTCTCAAAAAACCCAAAACCCTGTCTCAAAAAACCCAAACAAACTTGGACTTGTTTTTTTGAGCCAAGTTCTGTTCATTGCTGCATCTAAAGGCTAGCTGCCTATAGGCTTCTGGGGATTTCTATGTTGCCTACCTCCCGTTTCCCTGCAGGAACACTGGGATTATAGACACATGCTACCATGCCTAGCTTTACATAGGTTCTGAGGATTTGAATTCAGGCACTCATGCTTGTGACCCTGAGCCACCTCTGTTTTCTTTTGCTGCATTTTTATATTGCATTAGTTGATAGACTGTGCGAATAAGAATATCTAATACAGCTGTCAATTTTTGTTTGTTTTTCCTGTAGGTGCTGTGAGGAGCAAAGGTCCTGTTGTTCAGTATACACAGGACCTAACCAGCACTGGAACCCAGTTCAAGCTCACGGAGCCCCCACAGCCCATAGCTACACCGGCCCCCCCTGCTGCACTTCCTCTTTCCCCACAAGCAGGTGACACTGAGTGAGTGCTCCTCATTCTTTTTACTTGGAGTGTTTTTTTTTTTCCCCATACGTAACTTCTGAATCTTTACTGTATGTTCTCTTTCCAACTTCCTTAGAAGCTTAGAAAGCCAACTTGCTCAGTCACGGAAGCAAGTGGCCAAAAAGAGCACATCGTTTCGGCCAGGATCTGTGGGTTCTGGCCATTCCTCCCCTGCTTCGCCCACACTCAGTGAAAGTGTAACTGCTGGGAAACTTGGGATCAACCAGACATACAGGTAAGAAAACCTCAGACACTGTGGGCAGCTTGACAAAATGGACTGCTGTACAGGGTCTCCAAGGGCCTCTACTTTAAAGTTATGTTAGTGAGAAACTTGAGCTAAAAAAGAATTGTTAAATTAAGCTGGGCAGTGGTGGTTATATGCCTTTTTAATCCCAGCATTAAGGAAGCAGAGGCAGGTGGATCTCTGTGAGTTCAAAGCCAGCCTGGTCTACAGAGTGAGTGCCAGGACAGCCAGGGCTACACAGAGAAATCCGGTCTTAAAAAACAGCAACAAAAGTTAAATTAGAAATCCCATGCCTGAGAAACACACTGTCACCAGAAAGTCATTTGCCAAAACTTCTTGAGTATGGTACCATTATCATTGCTTCAACAGGAAAGAGACCCCATCATTTCTTTCCTTGACTCCTAGAAGATAGTAAGGATGTTTAGAGGACACAAAATACAGAGGTTTTGGTAAAGGACTAAACTCTACTTCTTAAGACAGACATGCATTAGGGAAAGTGCCCTGTTGAACTAGAGGCGATCCTGTCTGTGAAGAATTGACAGGGGGTATCATTGTCCATTTTTGTTTGCTAAAAGAAAGGATCTGACCTTAATCTGTAGGATCCAGAGCACAGCTGGCTGGGTGCATTGTTACACACTTATAATCCCAGCTCTTAGGAGGGTGGAGCAGAGGATTGGGAGCTGATGATACCCCTTTCTCAAAAAAAAAAAGAAAAAAGAAAAAAAAAGCTATATGAAAGATGAGAGAAATGCCTTAGCCAGTTGGAAGGGGGATAATTGTACAGCAAAGAGTCTTGTTATCACCGGGCAGTGGTGGCGCAGCACACCTTTAGTCCCAGCACTGGGCGGGAGGCAGAGGCAGGCAGATCTCTTGAGTTCCAGACCAGCCTGGTCTACAGAGCTAGTTCCAAGACAGCATCCAAAGCCACAGAGAAACCCTGTCTGAAAAAGAAAAAAAAAAAAAAAGGAAAAGTCCTGTTATCTTCTGATCTGATATTTTTGCATTTCATTTATAGATCGCCTTTGGCCTCAGTAGCATCTACTCCAACACCTGCAGCCCCTCCAGCCTTCCATGGCATGTTAGAGCGGGCACCAGCTGAGCCTTCCTACCGAGCCCCCATGGAGAAGCTTTTCTATTTACCTCATGTCTGCAGTTACACTTGTCTGTCCCGGATCAGACCCATGAGGAATGAACAGTACCGGGGCAAGAATCCCCTCTTAGTACCGCTGCTATATGACTTCCGTAGGATGACAGCCCGGCGTAGAGTTAACCGCAAAATGGGCTTCCATGTTATCTATAAGACACCCTGTGGTCTCTGTCTTCGGACAATGCAGGAAATAGAACGCTACCTTTTTGAGACTGGCTGTGACTTCCTGTTCCTGGAGATGTTCTGTTTGGATCCATACGTTCTTGTCGACAGAAAGTTTCAGCCTTTTAAGCCTTTTTACTATATTTTGGACATCACCTACGGCAAGGAAGATGTTCCCCTGTCCTGTGTTAATGAGATTGACACAACTCCCCCACCCCAGGTGGCCTACAGCAAGGAGCGCATCCCTGGCAAGGGTGTTTTCATTAACACAGGCCCTGAATTTCTGGTTGGCTGTGACTGCAAGGATGGGTGTCGGGATAAGTGAGTTGCGGTTTGCCCGGTTTGCTGTCGCTGCCTCCAGCTTTATTACAGTTGTCTTTCATTTTCCCTTTTTTTTTTTTTTTTTTTTGTTTTCTGTTTGTATTGCTTTCCCCGTCTTCCTTTCCCTCCTCTTTCAGCTCCAATTCTGCTAAGGCCACTGTGGGTATTAGGATAAAGAAACTGGGTGTGATGGCACATATCTGTAATTTTGGCATTTGAGAAGCTGAGGCAGAAGCATCTTGAGTTCTCGGCTTTATAACAACTTTGAAGGTTGGACTGGCTACATAGTGAGGCCTTATTAAAAATAAGAGAGAGAAGAAAGTCATGACGTAGGCAGGCTCAAGTCTGATGTGGCCCCATATAACCCTGGGAATGTGTGTTTGTTTCTGGTTCTCCTTTTCCTAAATTTCTGTCCCTTTGCTTTGTCCTTTGATTATCTACCCTACTCTTAACTGTATCTTCCTCCTCCTGTTTTATCAAACAAAACTGAAATTTCACCACCACCTTTACCTTTATCCCCATCTTTTGTTGTTGTTTGCTTTTGCCCAAAGGTTCAGGTTTATTGAGGTCATGAAGGGCTCTTGGAAGTTGCTATTTACTGAAGGTAAGGCCACAAATGTCCCTGGCCAGGGAACTTCCATAACCAAGGTCTGCTTAAAAGTGGCTTTTAGCTTCACCTGGCCCAAAGTAGGGCTTGCTTCATGCTCAGTGTGGCCTGTGGACATTAGAGCCTTTCTAAGTGTCTCACATTTCAGTCGATCCTTGCCAGCCAGGTTACTCAGCAAGTGCACCTCCTTGTCATGGGAGGCATCTTGGACTTTGCAGAGACTGGCCTGAGACAAGTGGCTGCCACTCAGAGGTTATAAGTTATGGGCTCTGGACGCAGTTTTGCTTTAAGACAGTCTCCTGTAGCTCAGGCTGGCCCAGAACTCATTATGTAACTGAGGCTAACAATTCCTGATTCTCCTACCTCCATGTCTCAAATGTTGAATTACAGATGCACATAACTGTGTCCAACTCCCATCCTTCATGTATCTCACAGTCACAGCTTTAGTTGTCATGCTTTTCTCTTTACAGATCTAAATGTGCCTGCCATCAGCTAACTATCCAAGCCACAGCATGTACCCCAGGAGGCCAAATCAACCCTAACTCTGGCTACCAGTACAAAAGGCTTGAAGAGTGTCTGCCTACAGGGTAAGTAGTGGGTTGGTGAGGTACCTCAGAGGAGTACGTTCTTATTTTTCTGTTTGTAAGAACCATTGGAAACCTAAGGATTATTCTGAGTGTGAGGATAGATGCTATGATTCCAAACTGAGGTAAACTATTGCCTTTGGGAGACTGAAGCAGGAAGATAGTTTCAGACCCATCTGAGCAGTAATACCAAAATCCTGTCTCAAAAAAAAATTGAGAATGATTAAATAGTTTCTGATAATTTTCTTATGCAGAAAACTTGGAAGGACATGATAGGATTATTTGATTTCTAGGCCAGCTTGGACTATGCAGCAAGACCTTGTATGGGAAAAAAGAAGAACTAGGACTGGCAAGATGCTCAGCTTTAAGAGCTCTTGTTCTTGTAGAAAACCTCTTTAATTTCTAGCAACTTGATGGTGGCTCAAAACCAGAGTCACTCCAGTTCCTGGGGATCTGGTCTGACATCCAAGGGCATCAGTCGCAAACACGATATACAGATATACATGCAAGCAAAACAAACACACATATAAGATTAATTTTTTTAAAGAACTATTAATTTTATAGCTATGTGAATGTTCTGACTTACTCTAGCAAGTGAAATGTGTTCAAAGAGTAGGAAGAACAAACTGCAGTGCTTTATTAACTTAAAATGAAAAGTTAGGCAGGGCGATATTGGCATACTTCTTTAATCTCAACACTCAAGAGGCAGAGGCAGGCGGATCTCTGAGTTCGAGGCCAGCCTGGTTTACAGTGACAGTTTCAGTCAGTACAGTTAGGGCTGTTACACAGAGAAACCCTGTTCCAAAAAAGAAAAGTTAGAGTCAAAAATCATGATATAATAGAAAGAAAGAAATAGCCATTTTAAAGAATTTTTGGGTGAGGGGAACACAACATGGTCTTTGATCAACAAAAACAGTTTAAGAGATCAATTAGGTATTTAGGAGACTAAATGAGAGAAGTAGTGAACGCTAGGCCTTAACCAGAATGGAAGTGGCAGTAGAAGTTAAGGGAGGTTAGGGCTGGTGTGGCTCAGCAGAGGGCACGGTTAATGTGCGCCAAGAATGAAGTAATAGACAGCCAGGCAGGACATAGGCATACTTTCACTCCTAGCACTCGGGAAGCAAAGGCAGGAAAGTCTCTGAGTTCAAGGCCAATTTGGTCTATAAAATGTGTTCCAGGACAGCTAGCAGAGAAACCCTGACTCTCTAAACCATTTTTAAAAAGAAATAAATGATAGCTATATGAACTTGATACACTAGTGGGATAAAAGATGTAAAATCAAGATCACTTCCTAAAATTTTGTCTTGAACCAACTGGTTATTGATGTTGCGTATTCAGATGGAAAACCAGAGGATTTGCATGTTAAATTTGAGGTGCCTATTAAGCCGTCTAAATGTAAATATGAAGAAGATGGTAAAGTTTCTGGAGTAAACTGGGCATAATGAAGCATATCCTTTCTCAGTATTCCGAGAGGCACACCTCTGTGAATTTGAAACCAGCCTGGTTTCAAAAACACTAAAAACAAATAGATTTCTGAAGTGAAGTTAAGGGCTAAACATAAAGACCTGGGTTTCCTCAGTAGAGGAATAATAAAGTTAAATGAGTGCACAAGGCTCATCCCTGAGTGCCACATGTAGAGTTTGTGACAGTATCTGAGACTCAGAAGGACAAGTCAAAGAAGAAATATAATGAACGTTGGAAACTAGTGCAGCAAACTGTACATGGAACTAAAAACCTAATCCTTGAGAGTGAATTGCCACAGGAAAGGGGAAAGGCAATTGAAGGATATATTTAGTCTGGGCATGAGACTCAGTGACAGAGCACTCGCCTAGCATGTATGAGACCCTGGGGTCAGTCCCAGCATAATAAAATAGATTCCAACTAAGAACATAATTAGAGGGGCAGGAGAGATAGCTCAGCTGTTGAGAGCACTGACTGTTCTTCAGAGGACTCGGGTTCAATTCCCAACACCCACATGACAGCTCACAAGTGTCTGTAACTTGAGTTGTAGGGTATCTGACACCGTCACACCAATTCACATAAAGTTAAATAAATTACAAAAGAAAAACATAATTAGAGAATCAAAGGGTGGGGATGTAGCTTGGTAGTAGAATGCTTGCCTGGCATGCATAGTCTTGGGTTCAGACCCCAGCCAAACATAAACTGGGTGTGGAGGTTGGGACTGGAGGATCAGAAGTTTAAGGTCGGCGTTGGTGGCGCACCCCTTTAATCCCAGCACTTGGGGGGCAGAGGCAGGCGGATCTCTGTGAGTTTGAGGCCAGCCTGGTCTCCAAAGCGAGTGCCAGGAGAGGCTCCAAAGCTACACAGAGAAACCCTGTCTCGAAAAACCAAAAAAAAAAAAAAAAAAAAGTTTGAGGTCATTTTCAGCTACGTAGTGAGTTCAGGATCAACCTGAGGACCTGAAACCCTGTCCAGAAATAAAAGGTAAAGAGGGAGTATCTGAAGAAGTGTTTCAGTGGTTAAGTGCACATATTGCTGTTGCAGAGGACCTGAATTCAATTCTCAGCATCCACTTAGTCAACTCACAGTCACCAGTAACTCTTCCAGGGGCTTTTCCCAGGGCACCTGTACTCAACACAGGCACACGCAATTTAGTAATAATTCAAAAAATAATTTTAAAAAGTCTGGGTATAGTTGGTAACAGTCTATAGTCTCAGCACTTAAGAGGCAGAAGTTGAAGGACCTTTGGAAGTGAGAGCCAGCCTGGGCCACATAGTGAGTTTTAGGCCAGCTAGACCTACAAAATGAATCTGTGTCTTTGAAAGAGAAGCATGATGAGGGCTGGAGAGATGGCTCAACCATTAAGAGCACTAGCTGCTCGTCAGAGGACCAGCACCCACATATCAGCATATAACTCTCTGTAAGTCTATTTCCAGGGCATGCAACACCTTTACCGACATACATGCAGGCAAAACACCAATTTGCAGCAAATAAATAAGTGGTTTGGAAGAGACAAATATGATGAGAAAAATATCTGGACATAGAGGACAAAGAAAATTATAAAATGTTACATTTATATATATAATATATATTTATATATAATAATAAAATAATATTAATATTTTAATAGACTATGTAAATGAGTTATTTTTTCTTGTAAGCTAGGAATTTGATGGCAATGATAATTTATTCAGAATTTACAACCTGGATTTCTAAATGGAGGCCAACTATCAAAACTTTCTGGTAGGCTAAGGATATTTTTTAGATGTTTAGTATCCCAAAGTTTTCATTATTCTGTTCAGAAAGTTTCTAGATATTTACCACAATGAGAGGAAAGTTAAGAAACAGGAAAGCATGAGATCTAGAAGACTCCAAACAAATGGAGTAAAGGAAATGCCTCCAATGATAGTGACATGAGGGGACTTACAAGCTCATACTGCACACTTGGTGTGGAGACCCAGAGTCATTGCAGCAGAACAGATCACTGCTGGGACAGCTTCCTGGGGAGAAGAATTTAATGGAAACATGTCTGAAAAATATTTTCATCTTTAATACCAGCCCTTGGGAGGCAGAGGCAGGTGGATCTCTGTGAGTTCTGACGCAGCCTCGTCTACAAAGTAAGTTCCAGGAGAGCAAGAGCTGTTACACAGAGAAACCCTGTCTCAAAAGTACATATATTTCCAAATCAAGTATAACAGAAGATGCTTCTACTGTAACCCTAGTGCTTAGGAGGATGATGCAGAATAATAGCAAAGTCAAGGCTATAGCATGAGACCTTGTCTCAAAGAAATAGCAAAATTTAGAGATTGTAGTGCATGCCTGTTAGTCCAACCCTCAAAAGAATATAGTCAGGATCAAGAATATAAGGCCACCCTTGGCTACATAGCTGATCCAAGGACAGGAACACCCTATGCTACAATGAGACCCTCAGCCTGGACATGGTGGCACACACCGTTAATTCCGGCAGAGGCATGTGGATATCTGAGTTCAAGGCCGGCCCAGTCTACAGAACGAGTTCTAGAACAACCAGAGCTACACAGAGAAACTAGAAAAGGAAGGAAGAAAGGAAATGAGACCCTGTCCAGAAGGATTACATAAATAAATAGGGAAAGAAATGAAAATGTTAGAGGGCTGAGAGTATGTATAGCTTTAGTGCAGTGCTTGCCTAGTGTTCATGCTGTAGTAGGTTTGATCCACAGCACTGAATAAATGTGACACATACCTGTAAGGCCTGAAATCCTGACTCTAGAGGAGGAAGCAGGAAGAAGGATCAAGAATTCAAGATCATCCTTAGCTACATAGTGAGTTTAAGGCCAGCTTAGTCTATGTAAAGACCCCATCTCAAAACAAAATGTATAAATTTTAAAATATCAAAATACATATTGGAAATGGCTTTTGGGTAGTTTTGCTTTTATCTTCTCATATTTGTGAGCTAGGTTTAGAGCTCAAGGCCTTGTATCACTGCAGTGGTTTGAATGAGAATGGTACCCATGGGATCTTAAGTTTGAAAGCTTGGTTGAACTGTTTGGTAAGGACTAGGAGATGTGGCCTTCTTAGAAGAGTTGAATCACTAGTGGTGAGCTTTGAGATTTTTTTTTTTTTTTTTCCCGAGACAGTGTTTCTTTGTGGCTTTGGAGGCTGTCCTGGAGCTAGCTCTTGTAGACCAGGGTGGTCTCGAACTCACAGAGATCCACCTGCTTGTGCCTCCCACTCGAGTGCTGGGATTAAAGGTGTGCGCCACCACTGCCTGGCTTTTTTTTTTTTTTTAAAGCTTTGAGATTTTAAAAGCCCACACCATTCCAGTTAGAGCTCTCTCTCTCCTTCATACTTGTGGGTCTTATTGTAAGCTCTCAGTTGCTGCTCTAGTACCATGCCTGCCTACAAAGTGCCATGTCCCAGGACAATGGCCATGGATGGACTCACCCTATAAAACATGAGCCCTCACTAAATACTTTCTTTTATAGATTGGTCTTGGTGTCTCTCCACAGCAGTAGAACAGTAACTAAGAAAAGCACTTAAATGAATACCCAGTCCTACAAGAAATAGACTCTTTAGTTCTTTTTTGAGACAGGGTTTCCCTCTGTAGCCCAGGCTGCCATTGAAACTTGCTGTCTACCTGGCTTGGCTTCCCAAGTGCTAGGATTATGAGCCTGCACTACTATACCTGGCAAAAATATTTCTGAATAAGCACAAATATATGTCACTCATCTACTTAAAACTATCAATTGCCTGCTACACACATGGGTTTCATTCTAGCCTTTACCCTCGAGATAGAAAATTCTGTTCTCTAGCCCCTTCTTAGTCCTTTCCTTCCAAACTTATTTGAATGGTGTTTATATATCTGTTACTTCCCAGATCGTTTTTCACTGTTTTTCAGCCTACCTCTGGGGGTTTGGTGCAAGAGATGTGTTCTTGGCACCTTCCGCTGCTTTTGTTTGGCTGTCTTTAACCTTGATCTCTCAGTTTCACTCTTCTGTCTTCAGCCTGTCCCTGGGTGCTTGGAAAGTAGGCCTTTTCCCCCTGGGGGTTAGTTTTGTTTATTTTGTTTGTTGGACATGGTCTCACAGGCCGGCCTAGCTTCCATCGGATTATATAGCCAAGGATGACCTTGAACTCCTGATTCTCCTGCCTCTGCCTAAAGTGCTGGAATTACCTAGCACATGGTATATTTTCACTCTCTTGGTTCTGTTTTGTTATGCAGCACCACCTTTGTACATTTTATAAGTATTTCTAACAACTTTGTTGACTCAGTTTTTGTTTTTTTTTGTTTTTCCCATTAGAATGTAAACTCCCTGAGTACTAGAGCTCTGTTCATCTTCCAAGCACATTGTATCTCCAGAGCCTACATAGTACAGTGCTACAGAGTAGCCACTGAAAGACATTTTGAGAATTGAATAAATGGATAATACTTAGTTTAGCTACTCTGAAGCTTCCTATGCTGGTAACAAAGATATTTACATGAATAGTCCCCTAATTCCCACTAGACTCTCCTTAGGCATGACCTGGAGCTCACTATGTAGACTAGGGCAGTCTCACATGCACATACCTGCTTCTGCTTCCAGAGTGCTAGGATTAAAGGCGTGCTCCACTACTCCCAATAGACTTTTAAGTATGCACGCACACAGTAAAACTTCCTGGGGAGGTGCTGATGGTATGATAATCAGTTTCTGGAAATGGCTTGACTGTAGTTCTGTGTGTGCATTTTCCTCTCTGTGTGTTAACAATAATCCCACTCTGGTTTTTTGAGACAGGGTTTCTCTGTGTAGCCTTGGCTGTCCTGGAACTAGCTCTGTAGACCAGGCTGGCCTTGAACTCAGAGATCCACCTGCCTCTGCCTCCCAAGTGCAGGGATTAAGGGCATGTGCCACCAACCCCTGGCTCCCACTCATGTTTTTTTTTTTTGTTTTTTAAGATTTTATTTATTTATTATGTATACAACATTTTGCTTCCATGTATATCTGCACACCAGAAGAAGGAACCAAATCTTATAACGGATGGTTGTGAGCCACCATGTAGTTGCTGGGAATTGAACTCAGGACCTCTGGAAGAACAGTCAGTGCTCTTAACCTCTGAGCCATCTCTCCAGCCCCCCACTCATGTTTTTTGTTTGTTTGTTTGTTTTTCCGAGAGAGGGTTTCTCTGTATAGCTTTGGAGCCTATCCTGGCACTCACTCTGGAGATCAGGCTGGCCTCGAACTCACAGAGATCCTCCTGCCTCTGCCTCCCGAGTGCTGGGATTAAAGGCGTGCACCACCAATGCCCGGCCCCCACTCATGTTTTTAAAACAAATTTTAACTTTGATTTTTGTGTTACTGGGAGTCAAGTCCATGTCTTTTAATGTAAGGCAAGGGCACTCCCACTGATCAACATCCACAGTCTCAACAGTCCTTTCTAAAGTTGGGGAACAATAAACCTTTGTTTTTATTTTATTGTTTAATTGTTTTAGATTTACATTTGCTGTGTGTGTGTATGTTTTCCATACATGCAAGCATGTGCTCTATGTGAGTGCCTGTTGGTTCCCCTGGAACTGGGTTTACAGATGATTGTAAGCCACCATGTGGATGCTAGAAACTGAATACAGGTCTCCTACAAGAGCAACAAATGCTCTAAACTGCTGACCAGTCTCTCCAGGCCTTTGTTTTGTTGTTTTGAGACAGAGTCTCAGGTAGCCCAGGCTGGCTTTGAACTCTGTGTTGCCAGGGATGATCTTGGATTTCTGAAACTCCTGTGTCCACCTTCCAAGTACTAGGATTACAGGGATACACCAGCACCACCAGTTTTTGCAGTGCTAGGATTCTTATTTAGGGATTGCTTCTTAGTAAGCAAGTGCTCTCCCCAGCTGAACTAGATTGCCAGGGGAGGGGGGGAGGGTTTATCATGGGAGTAGTTTGTGGTGCATGTGCAGGCCAGAAGTCACATGTGTCTTCACTCTCCACCCCTGCCACATCCCCCAACACGGGTTCATTGTGTAGCCTGGTTGTCCTGAAACTCTCTGTAGACCAGACTGGCCTCGAACTCACAGAGAGAAAGTGCTGGGATTAAAGATGTGCACAGCCATTGCCATGCTTTATTATTTTTCTTTTCTTTTTCTTTCTTTGACCCTGTGGCTTACCAGTTTGTCTAGGCTCCAGGAGTGCACCTGTCTCTACCATCACTGGGATTACAGGCATGCATCACCTCACCCCACTTTTACATTATTGCTGGCTCTGTACTCAGGTTCTCATGCTTGAATGCACAGTAAGCACTTTGTAGCAGCTGACCCATCTACCCAGCCTTACTATTTGTATTTGTTATTGTGGTTTTTTTTTTTTTTAATTTTGTATTAATTAGACTTTTGAATTTTTAAGACCAGGTCTCTTGTAGCCTTGCCTGTCCTCAGTATATTGACCAGGCTGGAAGAATATCAACTTGATTGTACAAACATTATTACAGTTTTCCTATCTTTTAGTATATGTGATGTTGGCTTCTGCTTATCTTCTGTACCTATTTCTAGATGTCAGATTTTTATTAGATTTACAGGGTGGAAGCAGGTGTTTAGAGATCAGAGGACAACTTGGTTCTTTCCATCTCTGTACCATGTGGGTTCCAGATACTGAATTCAGGTCATCAGTCATGGCAGCAGGTGCTTTTACCCACTGAGCAAGCTTACCAGCTCCCCTATTTCTATGAACTGAAATAATCTATAAGTTATAGCTTCAGTCTTTTTCACCCCATTGTTTGCCTATCTTTTCTCCAGTGGGTGGGCATTCTGACACTCATATTATGCACAATACTATTTTGGACACCTTTGTGAATCACTTGCCCTTCTGAATTATGTTTCTGTTGTTGATTTGCAAATGACTCCTGGCTCACGGATGGATCCTTCTATAAATGTAGTCACTTAGGTCATTACCTACTTCATAATCTTCACCAATGTTTTATGGATTTCAGCACTCTAGTGACCGTGTTGTTGATTTTATTCTAACTTCCCAGGGTTTATGAGTGTAACAAACGCTGCAAATGTGACCCAAACATGTGCACAAATCGCTTGGTGCAACATGGACTACAGGTTCGACTACAGCTATTTAAGACACAGAACAAGGGCTGGGGTATCCGCTGCTTGGATGACATTGCCAAAGGCTCTTTTGTCTGTATTTATGCAGGTTAGTGATGGAAGAGGAGGGCTATTGCTCCATGGGTTTGGGACATGGTAGGTCAGAGAAAAGTAGAACATGGCAGAATGCTAGTGGGCATGGTAGCAGGTGTCTGTAATCTAAGAACTCAGAAAATGAGGGTGGAACATTTGAGAGTTTGGGGGTAGCCTGGGCTACATACCCAGACTCTGCCTCAAGAAACATAATGTTTGATAGGAATTAGTGGTATACATCTTTAATCCCAGCACTTGGGAGACAGATGCGGGCAGAGCTCTGGGGATTCAAGACCAACCTGGTCTACAGAGCTAGTTCCGGGAAAGCCAGCACTACACAGAAAAACCCTGTCTTGAAAAAACAAAAAACCATAGTGTTTGAGAAGTAAAAATGTAGCTCTGGAGAACAGCATATGCTTAGTTTGTAAGACACACTGGATTCAGTCCTAGCACTACAAAAAAATGTATGAATGTGACATTTGGACTGAGAATGAGAGGAGACAGGAATTTCTTCTATAAAGACATGATAAGTGAGCCGGGCGGTGGTAGTACACACCTTTAATCCCAGCACTGGAGAGGCTGGGGCAGGTATATCTCTGTGAGTTTGAGGCCAGCCTCGTCTACTGATTTGAGTTTCCAGGACAGCCTCCAAAACTGCAGAAAAACCCTGTCTCAAAAACCAAAAAAAAAAAAAAGAAGAAGAAGAAGAAAAGACATAAGTGATTTGTCTATGTAGATGGATGGACCAGAGAGGGCTAAAGTGCTTCATAAAAATGGTAAAGGGGGATCAGATTTTGGCTATTGTTGTTTCTTCAGTGAGAGACCTCATTTAGATCCCATTGTATCGTTTTTCTCCCAGAGATACTTAGCATAGCTAGGATGTGTCAGAGGAAGGACAAAGTGACAGATTGTAGTGACAGTGCTCTCATGGTGCAGACAAGGGTGGCATCCAAAGTGAGCACATAATGTATGATTTACCATGTGGGTAGGGACACTGATGAAGAACTTTCAATTCTTTTCATTCTCAGGCAAAATCCTGACAGATGATTTTGCAGACAAAGAAGGGCTGGAGATGGGTGATGAGTACTTTGCAAATCTGGACCACATTGAAAGTGTGGAGAATTTTAAGGAAGGATATGAGAGTGATGTCGCCAGTTCATCTGACAGCAGTGGGGTGGACATGAAGGACCAGGAAGATGGCAACAGCGGTTCAGAGGATCCTGAAGAGTCCAATGATGACAGCTCTGATGATAACTTCTGTAAGGATGAAGACTTCAGCACCAGCTCAGTGTGGCGTAGCTATGCTACCCGGAGACAGACTCGGGGTCAGAAGGAAAACGGACTGTCTGAGGTGGCTTCCAAGGACTCCCGTCCCCCAGACCTTGGGCCTCCAAATGTTCCTGTCCCTCCTGCAGTATCTGTAGGGGGCTGCAAGCCACCTTCATCTGAAGAGACCCCCAAGAACAAGGTGGCCTCGTGGTTGAGCTGCAACAGTGTCAGTGAAGGTGGGTTTGCTGATTCTGACAGCCGTTCTTCCTTCAAGAATAGTGAGCGTGGAGATGGCCGGGCTGGGGCAGGCCGGGCAGAGGCTGAGAAGGCCTCTACCTCAGGATTGAGCTTCAAGGATGAAGGAGACAATAAGCAGACTAAGAAAGAGGTAAGAAGTTGTTGAACACTCTTGAGCAACACCCTCTCCCCCCCCACACTTGGTTCTGAAGGTTCAAAGCTGCATCTGGTGATAGCCATTCTAGCTGGCAGACTCCCAAGACAGTGTAAGGTGTTGCATGGCAAGAGTCAGGGAATGTGTGTCCATGTTAACGTTGGTGCAAAAGGAGGTTGAAGTGGGGAGGTTTCCTTGTTCAAGACTCCATCTCAAAACCAAAGAAATAAAGAATTGATTTGAAGTATTTAGGGTTTGTTGCTTTTGTTTCTTTTTGTTTTTCATTGCTATACAGTACAATCCAGGTTGGCTTAAAAATTTGCTATTACAAGTATATCTTTGTTGAAACATTCCCCATTATGGGTAGTAAAACTGTTGGGTCCGTGGAACACACTCTGCTCACAATGCTGTTCCCTGTGTTCCAATATTGGGAAAGGTGATAGGACCTGGCCAGGGGAGTATACTGTTGAGAATATTATTATTGCTATCAGGTTACAAAGTGACATCACCTCTTTTTAGTGTGCCTCTTACTTACATTACATTAATGTTCTCTTTGGAGATCTTTTGTTACCTAGGACCTTGGAAGCATTTAACCCTTCATTTGTTCCTTTCCAGGATCCTGATGACCGAAACAAGATGTCAGTGTAAGTGCTTGCTTTTGGAAGTCTGCCTTCTCCTTTCACACTTACAAAAGAAGCCTAAGAAATAGCCAGTAACCTGACCCCTCTCATTCTTTGTCCTTCCCATCAGAGTCACTGAAAGCTCTCAGAATTATGGACACAATCCTCCTATGAAGTCTGATGGGCTTCGCCGACCATCTAGTAAAACTTCTATGCCCCAAAGTCGGCGACTTGGGGCTTCTACTCAGTCCAACCCTGATGTGAGTGACCTTCGTAAGCTTATCCTGCCTTCTTTTACTTAGTCCAAGTAAAGTAAAGGAACAAGTCCTTCACTAGAAGGACTGTTAAGTAAGTCTCCACTTGTTTCTTTGGTCTTGACTTTCTACCTTGTTCGCAACATCTAATTTTGCTATTGCCATAGCCCATTTTGCCAAATGGTAGGTAAAAGCAAGAACTTGAAGCAGCCTTTCTTTCCACTAGCTCTTCTTCTTTCTGTTTCCCCAGGATATCCTGACACTGTCCAGCAGCACAGAAAGTGAGGGGGAAAGTGGAATCAGCCGAAAGCCCACTGCTGGTCAGACTTCTGCCACAGCTGTTGACAGTGATGACATCCAGACCATCTCCTCTGGCTCTGATGGCGATGACTATGAGGACAAAAAAAACTTGACTGGTAGTCTGAAAATATTTGGGGATTAGTAGGAAGAAACAGGAAAGTAGGAAAAACGTTTTCCCCCAGAGACAGGGTTTCTCTGTAGCTTTGGAGCCTATCCTGGAATTTGCTCTGTAGACTAGGCTGGCCTCAAACTCAGAGATCCAACTGTCTCTGCCTCATGAGTGCTGGGATTTAAGGCATGCGCCACCACTGACCAGTGGAAAAACATTTTTAAAAGAAGGAAATAGTTCAGATCCTAAGAGTTGGACAGGCTTCCCAGCTGAGCTAAACTGTTAAACTGATGTGTGCCTTTTTCTTCTGCAAGATAGGGATTCTCTGTGTAGCCCTGGCTGTTCTGGAACTAGCTCTATAGACCAGGCTAGCCTCAAACTCAGATCCACCTTTCTCTGCCTCATGAGTGCTGGGATTAAAGGCGTGCACCACCCACACCTAACTAGTGACTTAAGGTCTTAGCCTGAGATCTCACTAGCTTACTGCTATCCCTGAACTGCAATGAGTGGAATAAAAATGGAGGAAAACCAAGGTGTGGAATGTCTGTGATTCCAGCACATGGACGAATAAGGGGACAGGAGAAACACAAGTTTGGGAATAGGCTGGGTTAAATGAAAGTAGTAGAATGTCTTAGGAGTTGGGATAGCTGTGACACACACACCCCTTTTCCTTTTTTTTTTTTTTTTTTTCTTTTTCTTTTTCTTTTTAGGTCCAACGAAGCGCCAGGTGGCAGTAAAATCAACCCGAGGCTTTGCTCTTAAATCAACCCATGGGATTGCTATTAAATCAACCAACATGGCTTCTGTGGACAAGGGGGAGAGTGCACCAGTTCGTAAGAACACACGCCAGTTCTATGATGGTGAAGAGTCTTGCTACATCATTGATGCCAAACTTGAAGGCAACCTAGGCCGCTACCTCAATGTGAGACTCTGGACCCTTCTAATTTTGCAGGGATATGTATTCCATTTCCCTCAAATTGCTAATTCTTTAAAGATTTTGTATAAACCCACCTTTACTTATAAGTTGATTTCACAGAATAAGGTAGCTTTCTTTCAAAACACCACTGCTATGATGTATAATGGGGGTAGAGATCAGATACCATTTTCTGGTAATTCTCACAAAGCCAGATGTTTCCCTGGCCAAGTGACTGTCATCTTTATTCTTACAGCACAGTTGTAGCCCCAACCTGTTTGTCCAGAATGTCTTCGTGGATACTCACGATCTTCGCTTCCCTTGGGTGGCCTTCTTTGCCAGCAAGTAAGAGGGATAATGAGGAAGGGGTAAATTTCATGGAAATTCTGGGAGGTGGGCATACCTTTTGTGGTCAGGCTCTAACCCCAGGTGCCTGTGTTACCTGCTGCCTTTATCACCACATCCCTGTGCTTCTCCTTCAGGAGGATCCGGGCTGGAACAGAGCTTACTTGGGACTACAACTACGAAGTGGGCAGTGTGGAAGGCAAAGAGCTGCTGTGCTGCTGTGGGGCCATTGAGTGCAGAGGACGTCTTCTCTAACGGGAACCAGCCCTCTTCTCACTCTGAGAACCCGTGACCATCCATACCCCAGAACTGGGTCTTCCTGACGCTTGAACTCTGACCCCAAGGCTCTGATGTAGCTTTTCTCCAGTTGCTAGTAGACTGGATCAGGACTCCCAGTGTGGTGCTAGCGGGCTCTAGGGTGGGTAGACATGACCACTCTAGCCCCAGCCTGAGGTCCTGCTCAAATAGATTTGTTCATGCGTTCTTCATTCACATGGGCTCTATGTCTGTCATCCCTGATTTGTACAGTTTCTTGAAAGTGATAAAATAGTGATTGTGATCTGTTTTCTCAGTCCCCGGTCGCCCAGGGAGATGTCATTTTCCTAGTGGGCCTCTGTCACTAGTAGTCTTACACCTCTATTTTATTTGCCCTCCGTAATTTTTAGCCAAAAAGAAAAGTTACATAACCATGAGGAAGGTATCTCTTCTCAGCTGGTTCGTTTTTGGTTTGGTTTTGTTTGGTTTTTCAAGACAGGGTTTCTCTGTGTAGCTTTGGAGCCTATCCTGGCACTCGCTCTGGAGACCAGGCTGGCCTCGAACTCACAGAGATCCGCCTGCCTCTGCCTCCAGAGTGCTGGGATTAAAGGCGTATGCCACCAACACCCGGCTTGTTTTGTTTTTTTGAGACAGGGTTTCTCTGTATTATTTGAGGCTGTCCTGGAACTTACTCTGGAGACCAGGCTGGCCTCAAACTCACAGAGATCTGCCTGCCTCCCCAGTGCTAGGTGTGTGCCACCAACACCTGGCCCCTTCTCAGTTCTTAATAGTCTGACACACTGTCATGTTTTACTTAACCTTTAATATACTTTAATTAAAAAAAAAAAAAAAAACCATTAACAGTACATTTTGGTCTGAAATGGTCCCTTGCGGAAATGCCAGGTCCTAGCTGTAGTTCTGGCTTTATAACTGAAACCCCAAATGTTCAATAAATAACAACTAGTTGCCGTTCTACTCCACTCCAGCTTGTCTCAGCTGAAGGGAAAGGAAAGAAAGGCCAGAGAAAGGAGGCAGTGAGATCCTGGAACCATGGTCCCCGGGGTAGGGTGAGGAGCCTGTATACCCTCCTTCACTTAATTTGTTTCTTAAGGAGGAGAAAAAGTTAAAAGTAGCTCAGCTTTCATTTTTGGCCTGAGCTAGGGAGCTTAGAAAGGTGGAACCTTGGTCCAGCTTTGGCAGAGTGAGGCCCAGAGATGGGACAGTAAGGCACAACCCTGGCTTGAAGTCAGGGAGTCAAAGGCAAACAGCTAGCTCAGAATTCTTAAGAATAAGGAATGTGAGTTATAACTCAGAGTTGTAACTCAGAACTGAGAAAGAGTAGCTTGGAAGATAGAGAGGGAAATAAGACCATCCCCTCTCTAGAAGATATAACCAACCTTCTCTTACCTGAGGATAGGCTGGTTAGAGTTTGGTTTAAAGGCAACTGGGTGACAAAAGGAGAGTTAATGTAGACTCTTTTCCTTATATCCTTTCTCCCCAGTGCTCAAATGTCCCTATAAAGGGAAGGTTGGCTAGTTTCTTGGCTTCGTGTATTAATGTGGGAGGCAGCTAGGACAATGGTTCAGTCATTCTTAGGATGATTGTTATTGAGGATGGGGTGGCCATTAGATAGGAGCCGACTCTTTGCTCCTGCCCCAGCTGCAGCCTCCTCCCCCTCTGAGCTCTCTGTTTCTTCTCGGTCACTGCGTTCATCTTCTACCAGCTGTGAAAAGGATGAAAGGGATTATGTATATTCCAATTCCCAGAGGTTACCTCTAAGTTTCCTGCTAACCCCCAGAACCTCACGCTGTTTCAAAAGAGTTACTGGCATAACAGGGAATTAGTTTGGGGAGTTCGGGGGTTGAGAGTGGTGAGGCCTACAAAAGAGAGGGCAGCGCCTTCCTCACCTTTCCAGTTATGAACTTGTGGGCCATGCGCAAAATGAAGTAGGCCCAGAAGATATGCAGCATCTGTAGCACTGCCATCATGATGTTGAAGAAGTAATAGCCAAAGAAGGCAGGGTAGAGCTCCAGTGGGTATACCAGCGTGCAGTGTAGGATCCTAAGGATTTCAGGGAAAGTGGTAAATGGTAAACATGGACGGGGTGAAAGACTGAAGTAAATGTGCAAGAAAGGCAAGAAGAGCCGGCTACCTACTCACCAGAAAGGCATGATAACCAGTCGAGTAATGATGAAAACGATGGCGAAGACAATGAAGATGTTATTGCAGGTGTTTTTCCATCCCGCGTAGTTAAACATCTTGGCGGACTGCATAAATAGTCCCATCTATCATCATGGGCTCCTGATTCTCCCATACACATTAATATGTGTGTGTGATCAGCAGCACTGGCTATACCCTCCCACCTCAGTACCAGGAATGTCAATAGCATCTTCAACCCCCTGAAGACTAGGACAAATTGAACCTGCACTGGGGCTTCTACTGTGAGGAAGCCTAACCTCCAGCAGGTAGTCAGAAGAGTCATGCAGAGCCATGATGAGAGTCCCTGCTCGGACATAATTGGCAAACCAGGAGAAGCTGAGGAGAATGATGGTGGCCACGTGGTGGATGATCTGTTCCTTAAAATCCTGTAGAAAAGATGCAGGCGTCAAGGGACTCTCCCCTGCTCCACTGTTTCCCATATCCCGAGAAGTCAAAGGAAAGGATCTTTATCCTACGGCCTCACCTGGTCCTTGGACTTACCTTTCGCTTGACATCAGAAGCAATGCTGAAGAGCAGGGACCAGTAGAAGGAGAGTTCAATCATGTAGTACCAATACTGAGAAGGGACGATGCTCTGGGAGAGGAAGGAGGTGTGAGGGATCCCACAGCAACTAGCTCTCGGGCTCACCTCCAAACTTGACCCTTCTAGCCCCTCAAGATACACTTTGTTCTGTGACTGTCCTGTGCCATGATTTCAAGAAACTCTTATTAATAATGGAATGTTGTGTGCCATAGAACACTCCTCTCATACCTGTATGGGATAGCCCTCCCAAACTTTCCTCAAGTCATAGAACCAGGGTTTCTGCAAAGAGAGATTAAGAAAAGAACTCAAATCCTATGGCCTTTGCCCACCTTGACAAAGGCTATGCTCCCACATCCCAGTACTCACATCCACAATGACAGCCATGCCCGCAACAAAGGCAATCAGGTAAAATGTGAATCTCCAACTGCAAGTGGAAGCAGATCTGGCTAGGTGAGTGCCCCCAGACACCCTCTCAAGGTACCCTCACCTCTCCTGTATACCACAGCCCTCTCCTCCCAACAAGAGACAACAGCCACCCAACTTCCCCCACCTGGCTTCTCGGAACTTCTTGAGAAGGCTGGGCCTGTCCTGGTTGCGGCGGCGGCGGAACCAGCGTTCTATCTGGCGGCCAGAGAGCCCACTCTGCCGAGACAAAAGCTCAACCTCCACCTAAGCATAGTGAGGTCATTACATTCAGCCTTCAAATCAGAGGTGACCCTACTCTGCCCAGCCTCTCCCAGTAATAACCTAAGCCAGGCCCACACCCTGCCAAGTCTTCACCTTCCAGGGCTAGCATTCAAACTATGGCCTACCCAAACTCAGCAACAACTCCCAGGGTCATCTGCAGCTCATACCTGCTTGGGCTGCTTGCCGTTGGTCAGGTAGAAATGTTCTAAGGTGACATTGGGAGGTGCTCGTAGTCGGGTTTTCTCCTTAACATTCAGGAGGGCAGCCAGGGGTGTAGCCACATAACTGGGGAAGGGACATGAGAGAGAGGTGTCTGGCTCCCTTGGAGCACTCCTAACCCCTAGACAGGGAGGAGAAAGTACCACAAGTACAGGCATCTTAAATCTGGGCCTCAGTTTCCCATGTTTCCTGGCAATCCCCTTTCCTCTAGTCTCCCAAGCTGCCCATGGCTGACAAAGCTGCCTATGTTCACTATTGACCATTCAAGGAGGCGGGCATGGGGCAAGAACAAACAACTATTGAAGGAAAGTGCTGGGGGTGCTGAGCCCTCGGGAAGACAATGGTGCCCTGGGGGAGGGGCTGCAGGCAGCAGGGACCTGGGTGGCCAGAACACCAGTGTCCAGGGACCAACATGAAATCTGCTAAGTTGGCTGGTGACAGGGGAAGGTGTAAGGACATACTCACAGCTCAAAGAAGTATCGAATGACAAGAAAGACCAAGGCCAGGGGAAGTGTGATGTAGAGGTCTGAGGCTTTGGCATAGACACGTCCATCTCTGTCTTCTAGATCAGCCCAGGTTAAGTTCACAGGCAGCCATAGTCGGTCCCACCAGAAGTGGTCATACAAGGTCTGCAGCATCCTAAGAGAAGAAGGGAAGAGAGGGTCGAGTGAGAGACTGGCAGGGAAGAAAAGGAACAGAACAATGACTCAAGCCTAAGGCTCTGGTTCTGGCTACCTGGCCTTGGAATTAATTGGCTTCCTTCACTGACTTGGTTTCCTTATCTGTAATAGGAAAACAGTGGCTTTCAAGTTTTAGCATTTAAGTTTGTTGCAACCTTAGGTGATTCTGCCACTACACAGGCCTAATCCCCTGCAATAAACACCACCCCCCATTTCTTATCAGTCTTATCTTTTGGCTCTCAACCTGGAGGGCAAGCAAGATCCAGTCAGAGAAGACGTCAACAATCAGGGAAGTCATCCAGGTTGAGCATGGTGGTGCACACCTTTAATCCCAGACTCAGGAGGCAGAGGCAGGCAGATCCACACAGTGATCCAGGACAGCCAGGGCTACACAGTCAGACCCTTAACTGGCCAGCAGAGCTATAGGAGAAACGAAATAGAAGTACTATCCCCAAAGAGCAGTGAGCATCAGACAACTGCACACAAGACTGACACTCCATGCCAAGTCATTAGGTCTCTACATGTGAGGCAGAAAGTGATCTGTAAGCTCTGTTCGAAAGGGACGTGAGGGCACAGACACAGGGTCAGGACTGAGGATGGCTCTGAACAGCAAACCAAGACATTTGGTAAAACTGACCTATTTTCCCTCATCTCCTCTTTTTCCTTTATTCTTTGAGACAGCACTTAAGCAGTACAGGTTGGTCTCAAACTCATGATCCTACTGCCTCAGCAATTCACGTGCTGAAATGACAGGATCCTCACCACGACAGTGGTGGTGCACACCTTTAAACCCAGCATTTGGGAGGCAGAGGCAGGAGGATCTCTGTGAGTTTGAGGTCAGCCTGGTCTACAGAGCAAATCCCAAGACAGGCTCCAAAGCAATACAGAGAAACCCTTTCTTGAAAAACAAAACAAAAAGAACCTGTCTGCAAAGGAACCAGTCAACATCTTCAAGCCAGGAAAGAGCTGCCGCCTTCAACTTCCCTCCTTCTCCCTGCTCCCACAAAGATGAAGAACGGTGTGGCACTGACCACTGGGATCCAGATGAGTCAGGGGACAGTCTTTGGCAGCTGCTCAGGGCTGAGAAGCAACCAGATGTCCCTGAAGGGTCATTGATGAGCACATTGCTGGGAAATTCTTAGACTTGCAGAGTAGGGGAGCCAAGGAAGTCCTCCAGGCTCCCCACCTCTCATTCTCCTATGAATAGAGGGAGAAGAGGTGGCAGCTTTCAGACTGACCTATAGAGTAGAAGCTGTGACAGAAGAAAAGTGGTGTCCTCCCAGGTGGAGAGGAGAGGAGAGAGCAGGAGCTGGCGGGCCTGTGTGAGCAGAGACAGCAGGCACTGAATTTCAGCTGAGTTGCTGAAGGAGGCTGACACCTCAGCCCACAACTAAGCTGGGCTGGTCCTCTGGCTGCTAGGCTCTTTCAATAGCTCCGCCTCCACCTTCCACAGAAGCACTTGCGAAATCCCTCTCTGCCTGTCACGGGTCAGTCAGTATTCCAGCTCGAGGACTTTACCCTCTTGTCCCCACTCCTGGTCACCGCTCTTTTGGATGAAATCAGAGGTCAGCTTAAACGATAAAGGATTTTCATCTCAACACACCCATCACACATTCCAGGCCTTGACATGGAGGGCACTGTCCCTTCCCCCTCCACTTTAGCCTGAATAAATATTTAATTTGTTAAAAAGAGATGGGAGCCTCTCAAAGTGAACAAAATTAACTGTAACTACCCACACAAGCACACATTCTTCCTAGAGAACAGTAGGAAACTGAATAGGGAAGGGAAGAGGGCAAAAAACCAGACTGACTGTGTGCACACCTCCATCAATTCCTTCCCAACTTTTGTTTAACCAGATAGGAGGTGGGGACCAATACCTGACCTTGTCATCTGACTACTGTGTTTCTTAGGGCCTAACTTTTCCTCCAATGAGACCTAAATTCAGTCATGCTGGCAATCCTAGCCTTGGGTCATCTATCCCAATTAGTAGAATGTCTTATTAGAGCCTATTAAGGGTTAAGGATTCAGAGGGCTAGCGAGGGGCCTAGAGGGTGGGTGGAGTCAATCTCCTGGACTCCAGCAGCAGCATAGGAATGTCTAGCGCCTTTCTTATCCCTACAAAGAAGGTGACGCGCTAGAGAGTGAGGAACCCAAGTGGGTATCACAGAATGGCTGGGGGGGGGGGGTACCAGAGCAGCACACCTATCTCAACCCCAGGACACACACACCTGGACTCCCCCACCCTGTGTGTGGACTGATGTGTAACTGGGAGGTGAGGACCAATGGGGGCTTGCACACAGCTTTCAAGCCTGCTGTGACCACAGCCCTCCCTTGCTGTTCTGAACCTCCACAGCAGAGAAGCTGCCCCAGATTCAGCAGGGTCAGGACTTTTTACAGGAGGGGAAGGGACTGGGATTTCCAGTCAGCCTCTCTTACACATCTCCCCAGAACCAGTCTGTTCCCTGCTGCATCTCTGGTGACGCTTGGCACCAGCACACCAAAGACAAGCATCCCATAAACAAGACATCAGGACCAGAAAGGGAGTTTTGATTACACCTGCAACTTTTCCACTCATAAAAGTATGCCACCTGCACACACAAGACATATGGTGTATGTGTTCACTACTTGTCTCCTTCACACACACCTACCTGCCTCAGAGACAGACACCACTTAATGAGACACATGCTGGAGAGGAGCCAGTATGGCAGGGATTTCACAAGCATTACATTACTCGAAACTTGAGTAGGTTCTACCTGGCTCTAACCTTTGCTCCAACTCTGACTGATCTCCCACCCAAAGGTCCTCCCCCAAGCAAATGAAAAGGGGTGGGAGACAGTGCTAATGGGGGCTTTGCAGGCCCAGAGGGATGGACGGTGTAAGTGTAGCCTGTAAGAAAACTTCTCAGACTCAACTGGATAACAGTCCGAAGTGACTGAGTTTCCATTTGCAGAGAGATTAAAAAGAGAGGGTCCCAAGGGCTCTCAGGTCTGAGCAACCATAAAATAGATGGAGGCCAGAGGAGCCTTTATTGTTGAAAACTTTCTTTTCGTGCAATAGTAGCTGGTCATGAACTTTCTATAAGGTGAAGAGCAATGGGTGAAGTCAAAAGGTGTGTGCACTGCTTCAGGTACAGCACCAGTCCAAAAATATGGGTCAGATGAGGATGTGAGGCGCTAACAATGTGGTCCCAGGCTTCATGTGGCCTATAGCTTGTCTGAGTTGTTTCACAAACTCTTCCCCACCCCCCAACCCAAATATGAGTACGGTCCCCAGAGACAGGTCGAAGCCAGCAGGTTTAAGCAGCAGCTGGTTGTGGGTGGGGTGACTCTGAAAGGAACCCATTCGGGGTCAGTCTGCCTATGGCTAGTGGAGGGAGGAAAAGGCCCCTCTATCTGGCAAAATCTGGCTGGAGACCCCAGTGAGAAGAAAGGGGTAGGACAGCAATGGAGACAAGGATCAACTAATTCCCTGTGCCACCCCACCCCACCCCCACCCCCGCGCGAGCGAGCCTTGAAAAATAAGCACTGTGTGGACAGGAACAGTGCTGGAAGACTTAAGGGCCCTATTACAGGTGCAGTCAACAAACTTTCATTCAAGCTAGTCACTTCGGCTCTGGGATGAGAAGTGACTTCCCACCCCAGCTCTGACACAAACAGAAGTAAAAACTGCTGCAGGAGGCCTTCCCTAATTGAGCTCTCTGGAAAAGACGGGCTCACTCCAGACCTCACGATGCTTAGAACTCTGGCTGCTGAGGCTGGCAACTCAAAAAAAAAAAAAACCAGATCTGGTTTGGATGCTAGGAGCGCCTTAGGCACCAGGAACTCCCAAGCCCAGGCCAAAGATGAATGTCGCGCACCTGCAGGGAGCAAGCTAGCTCGAGGGCCTCTGAGCCAGTAATTAGCAAGTTACCGCCCGCCCGTAAAGCTAGTTTCACCAGCTGCTGCTCCCAGAGCTGGCCACGCACACCCCATAACGGTACAGGAGTCTTAGCCCTTTGGGGCCAGGACAGACTCATTGAGTGTACTCCTTCCTGTTTCCCGTTCGGCACATGGACGCTCTAACCTCTCTCCTGGGATGGGCAAAGGGGGCCCAGCAGCAGCGGCAGAGGCGGCGGTGGCGGCAGCAGCAGCAGCAGGGGCCGCCACCGCTCCTCCTCGGCCTCCGCACTCAGGCCCCAGGACGCACGCGGCCCACCGGGGACTTCTCGCACCAAAAGTCTGCGGCTGCTCCACTCCCAACAAAGGGGCGTTTGTAGCCCGGGTCCCGGGCTAGCGTCGTGCTCCGGCCCCTACCTGTTGCCCCACAGGCCTTCTCCCCGCCGAGGCCCCGGCCCGGCCCGGCCCGGCCCGGCTCGCCTGCTCCCGCAGTGCTCGGCCCGCCCTCCGGCAGCCCGGCCGCCATGAGCCGGTGGAGTCCCCACCGCCTTCGAGCTGCGCCCTGAGCCCCCGCGCCTGCCGCCGCCCCGCGGCCCCGCGGCCCCCGCGCGCCGCACACGGACTCACTCGGCGGCCGATGCAGAGCTGGCCGGCCCGGGCGCCGCTGCTCCGTCATCCTCTCCGAGCGCCCGGCCCGTGCGCACTGGCTGGGCCGGGTCCTCTCCTCCCCCTTCCGCCGCCCGCGGCTCCCTCCCTCCTTCCTCCTCTGCTCGCCGAGCCCCGGCGAGCCCAGGCCGAGCCCAGCAGCGGAGGGAAGGCCCCGCGAGCGGAGCGGAGCGGAGGGGAGCTGGGCGTGGGCCGCGGCCGGGCGGGGCTGGGTCCCCGGAACCCCGCGCTGCGCCAGTGGAGCCCCGACGGGGCGGGTGGCTCGCGCTCTGCCGGCAGCTCGCGGTTCTGGGTGGCGCGGAGGCCGCCCGCCCGGACTTACTTGCTCAAGGGCCCTCGGGTGCCTGAGGACACCGCTCACAGCGGGCTGCTTCTGCCCCACCCTGCCGCCCTGGTGCGGTCGGCAACCTCAAGCCGGCGTGCCCCAGCTCTCAGTTCCTCCCCGGGTTGGTTGCCACAATTCCCGCGTCCGGCCGCACTGGGCGGCGGAGAAAGGGCGCAGCCGAGAGCCCATCCAGGTGCACCCGAGGAAAGCCTTACACAGACCCCGAGGCTCCCCACGGTGAGATCCACAGGACCCCAGTCCTGCCGATCGGAGCCCAAACGGAGCTACTCTCAACCTTTAGTAAAATGGGCTTCGGTCTCCAGTCTACACACCATGCATCGGAGACCGTATTATCCCTTTGAGTGAGTTGCATTTGAGGGCCAATTTACAGGGAGACCTACAGCTTCTTCCAGTAAGAAATTTTTTTTAAGACTACCACGCAGCTGGGCGGTGGTGGCACACATTTTTTTTGTTTTTGGGTTTTTGTTTGTTTGTTTGTTTTTTCGAGACATGGTTTCTCTGTGTAGCTTTGGAGCCTATCCTGGCACTCGCTCTGGAGACCAGGCTGGCTCGAACTCACAGAGATCCTCCTGCCTCTGCCTCCCGAGTGCTGGGATTAAAAATGTGTGCCAACAATCCCAGCACTCAGGAGGCAGAGGCAGGCAGATCTCTGTGAGTTCGAGCCAGCCTGGTCAACAGGGCGAGTTCCAGGACAGGCTCCAAAGCTACACAGAGAAATCCTGTCTGGAAAAAAAAGCAAAATAAAAAAAGAAAACTACCTGGCCAGGTTTGGTAGCTCATTCCCAAGCAAGATCCCAGCATTTGGGAGACTGAAGAAAGGGTATCATTTTTTACCTTCAAGAAATAATATTTTTAGGGCTGGAGAGATGGCTTAAAGGTTAAGAGCACTGACTGCTCTTCCAGAGGTCCTAAGTTCAATTCCCAGCAACCACATGGTGGCTCAAACCATCCGTTATGAGATCTGGTGCCCTCTTCTGGTGTGCAGATATACATGGAAGCAGAATGTTGTATACATCATAAATAAATAAAATCTTTTAAAAAAAAAAAAAACAAAAACAAAGTGACCTTTCTTTAAAAAAAAATAATATTTTTAGCCGGGCATTGGTGGCTCATGCCTATAATCCCAGCACTTGGGAGGCAGAGGCAGGCGGATCTCTGTGAGTTCGAGGCCAGCCTGGTCTCCAGATTGAGTGCCAGGATAGGCTCCAAAGCTACACAGAGAAACCCTGTCTTGAAAAATAAAACCAAAAAAAAAAAAAAAGAAAGAAAGAAAGAAATAATATTTTAAGTATTTATTTTATTGTATTGTTTAAGTGTTTTGCCCGCTTGTATGTGTACCATGCATGCCCTCTACTCAAGGAGTTCAGTAGAGGACATCAGATTCCCTGGAACTGGAGTTATATACAATTGTGAGAGTCCATGTGGGTGTTAGTCATCCAACCTGCTCCTCTGCAAGAACGGGTGCTCTTTACTGCTGAGCCTTCTCTCAGGCCCTCAAAATAGCATTTTTATGTCATCACAGCCTGTGGCAGAGGCTTGCTTCACAATGTATACAGTCAACCTCCAGTGCTTTGCCAGTTGTGTTAGAAAGAGGTGTGGCTGACTGAAAGTTTGGCCCTGGATCTTGTCCCTTTGGGTAGGTGTAAAAGAGGCAGTAGATGACATTCAATCTATCCACTTGCTCCCTGCAGGGAGACCCAGCACAGATTATAAGCTACAAAAGCCTGGCTGTCCCCTGCACTTTGTTCTGTCTCCCTTCAGTATTTTTCCCCAGAATCTTCTGCAACACACACCGTTCTCACAGAGAGTTCTTTTTTTTTGGGGGGGGGGGTTGAGACAGGGTTTCTCTGTGCAGCTTTGGAGCCTATCCTGGCACTCTCTCTGGAGACCAGGCTGGCCTTGAACTCACAGAGATCCACCTGCTTCTGCCTCCCAAGTGCTGGGATTAAAGGCATGTGCCACCAAGGCCCGGTGTGCATGTATGTCTTTGTACCATGTTCATGCAGTACTCTTGGAGACTAGAAGATATATATGTATCCAGCTGGTGTTACAGATGATTGTGAGCCACCATGTGGGTGCTGGGAATTGAACCCAAGTCCTCTGCAAGAACAAGTGCTCTTAATTCCTGAGTCAAGTCTCCAGTCCCCCAGATACTTATTCCTGATTTTTTTTTTTTTTTTGAGACAGTATCTCACTATGTAGCCCAGCCTGGTTTCAAACCCCAAGTCAGTCATCCTGAGTTCTAGATTTGTAGGTCTGAACTATCACACTCAGCCCCACCAGACTTTTTAAATGGTTCCTCTGGATAAATGAAATTTAAAAGCAAGAAAGAGAGAAGGAAAAAAATAGGGGGAAAAAAGCAGTGGGGTGTTTTGTGGGCAAAAGCTGGATTATGAGGGCCTGAGAAATGGAAATAAGAAGGTGGACAAAGGAGAAAATGGAAAGAGGAGGAACTTGGCCTCAGCCAGCACCCTCCCTTGGGTGGACCAGTAGATTAGAATCACCCCGCCCTTCCAACCCACACCCCCTCCCCCGCCCTCAGCTGGCATTGCCATGCCCACAGTGCCCCAAGTGTGCCCTGCTTGTGGTGACTCACTTCCTCTAAACAGGCTGCTGAGGTGTCTGTCTCAGAGCAGTGTCCCGGCCCGGCCATGAGGCCAGAGTTTAGGTATCTGAACAGGCTCCTGGCAAGACAGACACGTGGACCCTAATGGCAAAAAGGAGATCTTTCTAACTGTAACTGGCCCATAAAACGTAGAAAACTGCCCACCATAGTGACACACTGTTAATCCAAGCAGAGGCAGGTAGATCTTTGGGAATTTGAGGCCAGCCTGGCCTGCATAGCAAATAAAGTTCTGGAATAGCCAGGGCTGCATAGTAAGACCCTGTCTCAAATATATATATTATAAATATGTATTTTATATATTGCATATATGTATATAACATGCACACACAAATCCACATAAGCCTACTTGAGTAAAGAGTCTCACAGCGCCGTACATGGGGCCAGTGTGAGGGCTTCCTGGAGAAAGGCAAGTACTGCGAAGCCTCATAATCCGAATAGAAGTCCCAAGATCCACCTGGCAGGACAGAATGACTCCTACAAGTTGTCTTCTACACGCATGCTGTACCGCACACAGGCCCACACGTGTGCACTAAATAAATGAATAAACATGAAGGGGGAGGAAGGCCCTAAAAGAGCAGAAGAAAGAAAAAAAAAAAAAAAAGCAAAATGGGGCTAGAGAGTTTGAGGACGTGCTCGTGAGTCTGCAGTTGAGGCACTGGACAGCACGGCTATGCCCTAGTATTCCACTAAGAGACCCCGAAGTCACCTCTTCCTCACCAGGATATGAAAATTCAGAGGCAGTGAGATACCTGGGCTCTGGTTCCAACTTCATGGGTGTGAGAGGTCCCTACCCTCCTCAGTCCGTAATGGTGCAGAGTAAGTCTCTCTGCGATGGCCTCCAAGTTTACAATCCTAAATTTAGAGCATGGATGTTGAAGGTGACCAGTAAACCTGAAAACAGCAAGTCTGTCCCCAGTGTTAAACAAGACAAAACCAGACTGAGAGTGGTGAACCCCCGCCCCCCGACATTTCTGCAGAACCTCTGTGGATGCAGCCACTTGCTCCACGTGCTCACGGGAAGCTTTGTTTCTGCCACATGACTGAATTTCTACGAATTTAGATTAGAGTTTCAGCTTGCAGGTTCTGGCCAGCAGTCCCTTGGGAAGGTTTGGCTAGGGCAAACAGGTGCCCTCATCCTTCCTCCCTCCCTTTCATCTCACTCTGCTTGGTACATGGAGCCAGAATCTAATCGATGACTGTGAAGAGTCAGAAGGCGGGGCCTTGTGCTACATAGCGTCCCCAGCATCAGTGAGGCAACAGTCTCCAGCATGTTCTCAGAGGTCACCCCATCTGCCAGCCGTGAGTAGTTTTCTCCCTGGGGCTCCTTCTTACCTTAGCTGCCACCAAGTCCACCCAGAACCTGATGTTCTCAAGATGCTGTACTTATGACAAGTGGATTACGAGAACCCATTGATAAGCTCAGGCGGAGCTAGGGACTTCCAAGTGGCCCTAGGTGACTCATTAATAATACTTTCAGTGGCTGCTGATGCCCTCTTGTGGCACTCTTGGGAATGGCAGGAAAGAAGCCAGCCAGGATTGGATTTAACAGGAAGAAGCAACAGTTACTAGTATAAAATAATAAATATTGTAACAATACTTGTTGCCATATGCTAGCATTTTGACATGCATATTCAGTTCTCTATGACCAGCACTTTTGTGAGTATTTTATATGTATTGGGAGTTGGCCTGCTAAGGCTAGAACCTGGGCCTCATCCTTGAGAGGCAATGGCCACACCTCCTCACCTCCATCTCTCCATATGTACATGTCTAATTCTGACAACAATCTATAACATAAACCTTTTTTTAAAGATTTTATTTATTATTTATACAATGTTCTGCCTGCATGTATGCCTGCAGGTTGGAAGAGGGCACCAGATCTCATTATAGATGGTTGTGAGCCACCATGTGGAACTGAACTCGGGACCTCTGGAAGAGCAAGCAGTCAGTGCTCTTAACCTCTGAGCCATCTCTCCAGCACCTCATAAACCTTCTTTTTAAAGTTTTATTTTATTTTATGGGTATGAGTGTTTCACCTGCATGTGTCTGTGCTTACTTGGTGTTTGGAGAAACTAGAAGAAGGCATTGGATCTCCTGGTACTGGAGTTACGGATGATTGTAAAACACCATGTGGGTTTGAGGACTGAACCCATGTCTTCTGCTAGAGAAGCAAGTGTTCTTAACTGCTAAGCCCTCTCTCCAGTCTCTTGTTTTTCCTCTTGTGTATATGAGAGAAGATTTTTGGTTTTCAGTGCTGGGGTTGGAACCCAGGGCCTTTTTGTCATTCAGCTTCTTACCCAGCCTGTTTCATTTTTAAAGATTTGTTTCTTCAGGTGGTGGTGGCATAAACCTTTAATGCCAGCACTTGGGAGGCAGAGGCAGGAGAATATCTGTGAGTGTGAAGCCAGCCAGGTCTACATAACAAGTTCCAGGAAAGCCAGGACTACATAGAAAGACCCTGTCTCCAAAAAAAAAAAAAAAATTTATTTTTTTAAAGATTTTATTTATTATATATATAACATTCTGCTTCCTTTTATATCTGCACACCAGAAGAGGGCACCAGATCTCATAACGGATGGTTGTGAGCCACCATGTGGTTGCTGGGAACCGAACTCAGAACCTCTGGAAGAGAAGTCAGTGCTCTTAACCTCTGAGCCATCTCTCCAGGCCCCAGTATTTATTTTTTGATGTGTATGGATGTTCAAACTGCAGGTATATCTCTGCCCCATGTGCATGCAGAGTTCAAAGAGACAAGAAGGGGGGCATTTGGTCCCCCAGAACTGGAGTTACAGACAGTTGGAAGCTGCCCTGTGGGTGCTGGGAACTGAACCCAGGTCCTCTGCAAGAGCAGCAGTGCTCTTATCTGCTGCGCCATCTCTGCAGCCTTACCCCTAGGCTCTGTTCTGAGGATAAGGAAACTGATCACAGGACCTTCAGGCACCTGTCCAGCGTTATACAGGAAGTCAGAATTCTGACTCTAGTTCAACTTTACCCACAATACAGAGATTAAGCCCCATTTAATCGGGGCTTAATTTAAACGGGGTGAGTGTCAGGTGGAGCACAGGCTATCTCCTTAGAGTAGAATTTCAGGCAAACAATAAATAAGTGTAAGATTAGAATAATCACATTAAATAATTGGGTCATACTTATACCAACAAATAGTCCATTTATATTCATTGTTTATCTGAACTAATTTAACTGGAGGTTGTATATTTTTATTTGTTTAATCTAACACCCCTAATTTACAAGATGATCTATGCTGTCACACACATTGCCTCCTTTATTCCTCCCAAGAACCCATCCCCAGATGCACCAGCCTCTCTCCTCCTCTGCCCTGCAGTTTCTCCCGACCTGTCCAGTTTAGAGAGTATGAAATGTGTAGCTAAGATTACAGAATGTAACAAGTTGCAGACTGGGGGGTGATGGCTCACACCTGTAAATCTCAGCACTTGAAGCTAAGACAAAAGAATTGTGAACTCAAAGCCAGCCTGGGCTTCATCATGAGTTCCAGGCTAGCCTGAGCTATAGAATAAAACCCTGTACCTTCCCACAAACAAGCAAAAATAAAAAAAGGCCAGCAGTGGGGCATTGGTGGGGCACGCCTTTAATCCCAGCACTCGGGAGGCAGAGGCAGGTGGATCTCTGTGAGTTCGAGGCCAGTCTGGTCTCCAGAGCGAGTTCCAGGACAGGCTCCAAAGCTACACAGAGAAACCCTGTCTTGAAAAAAAAAAAAAGCCAGCAAGAGAGCACTTTCCCACAAACCCGACCTTGGAACTCATGTCCTAGAAGGAGTGGACTGACTGTTCCCATGAGTTTTCCTCTCACCTGCATACATGCTGTCACATGTATGTACACATACACAAAGAAGAAAATTGTAAGGATCCAGGCATGGTGGTACATACTTTTCTTTTTTTTTTAAAGATTTTATTTACTTATTATGTATACAGTGTTCTGCTTGCATGCCAATAGAGGGCAGCAGTCTCGTTACAGATGGTTGTGAGCCACCACGTGGTTGCTAGGAATTGAACCCAGGTCTTCTGGAAGAGCAGTCAGTGCTCTTAACCTCTGAGCCATCTCTCCAGTACCAGTGGTGCATGCTTTTAATCCCAGCACTCAGGAGGCAGAGGCAGGTGGAGTTCCATGAATTTGAAGCCAGCCTGGTCTACAAACGAATTCCAGGACAACCAAGACTACACAGAAAAACGCGCGCGCGCGCGTGCGTGCATGTGTGTTGTTTTTTGAAACAGGGTTTCTCTGTGTAGCCTTGGTTGTCCTGGAACTCACTCTGGAGACCAGGCTGGCCTTGAATCACAGAAATCCACCTGCCTCTGCCTCCTGAGTGCTGGGATTAAGGGTGTTGACCACTACTGCCCGACCAATAAATAAATAAATAAATAAATAGAGATTGCTGGGCATGGTGGCATGCCTTTAATCCCAGCATTTAGGAGGCAAAGGCCAGGCCAGGCTGGTCTACAGTGAGTTCCAGGGCAGCCCAGACCATGTAGAGAAACCATGTCACAAAACAAAACAAATAAGTAAGTAAATAAAATAAAACTTAGAGCTTGACCATGCTCTGATTCTAAAACTAGAGTATGTTTTCCACTTTAATGAGGAAGAAAATCAGAATATGATTGCCATCTTGGAACTTCATTACCAGTGTCCCCAAACTCATTTCCTGTGTTGGATAGTAGTGGCCATGCTGTAGCTCTCCTTTCGGGGTTCTGGGAGATCGAAGAGGACCATTCCTGGCTTTGGAGAATGGTAGAGGACTAGAGGCAGGAAAAAGACGACTCCCCAAGTCTTAAGGAGCCAGCCCCGAGGTTTAAGCAACCGTTTAGGGTCCCTGAGGCTCCGAGGGACTGAGCACCTGATGCCCAGTCCTGAGGCTGTGTGCCGACAGCCTTGGGCTCAGCTGTTGGGATTGCATCACGGGCAGCCTAAACAGCCAGGGAATGCTGGCTGCTAAAAGGCAGCAGCAGGAGACTGAGAAATCCGGGCCCTGGGATCCTCCTCCATCTGCTAGCTGCCTTTGGGAGCAAGGTGCTCCCACGGTACCGGTCTGCAGGGAACACCCTCTGCATTTTTCTTTCTTGACTCTGTGGATCTGCCCCCACCCCTGACTACCTGAGTGCCCTTCCTTCCCCACAGATATAAACAATCCCCTGTCTCTCCACCCATGCTGGCTGGCTTTCCTAAGGCATAATCACAGAAACTTCAGGGCTGGGACCCCCTGTGGGGTGCAGGCTGGGGTGCCCTAATGGTATGTGTCCCAACAGGTTTTTCTCTATCAACCTTGAAATCAGCCTGGAGCCTGCCTGACCTACATTCCCCTTACCGCCTCCCCCCCTTTACCCCCAGGGAGCTGGAACCAGTGGTAGAGTCAGGTCAGAAGCAAGACTCAAGAGACTAGGTTTCTGTGGTCCCAACCTGGCCCCGTAGGGAAAGCAACACACAAAGCCTCTTGTGTCCTCGGCTGAGTTGAGAGGCTGAGTGGAGTTTGCTTGCGTGGGTTAAGGGCCAGTTCCTGGGAGGAGAGATGCTAGGCAGGGAGCTGTTTGCTTGTAGACCCTGTACAGCCTGGTCCTCTCCCACGTCTGGGAGGGGCCAAATCAGAGACAGCTGGACTGGTCTGCAAGGGAGGTCATCTGACTGGCTGTTCAGCTTGGGCTCCTCACTGCTCCTCTCCACCACCAGGCTACACAGGAGCTGGTGCCCACACAGGCAAACCACCAGGCCACAACACCCACCTCACCTCTAGCGCGTTTGGGGTAAGTCCTGGAACCCAGCCCTTATCTGGGGGAGGGAGAACTTACCAACTGAGGGAGGAGTGGATGTATTCTTTTCCCAGCATGAGAGTGTCTAGTCTGTGCCCAGGTACCCATGTTCCTACAGGGACACATACAGGTTACACCTGCTGACCTAGAGACCCCTTCTGAGACTCCTGGGGGGGAGCGCAGACAGGCAGGAAGCTGCTCTGCAGGTAGGTTTGCGGCTCCCCTGGGGAGAGGAGTGGGGGATAAGGAGCTGTCTCCCACCAGTGCCTTCATTATGCCACCTCACCTCAGATGCCTGAGAATCCAGGCCAGGGAAGGGAGGGACCTGAGCCTCAGAAGGGGGCATCATCGCAGACTGAGGGTTCCGGGGCCTCGGGTGGAGGGAATCCATTGGTGGGTGCTGGTCCCTGCAGTCTCCCCAGCCAAACCTGGCTTACAAAAGGTAAGAGCCAGAGCAGAGAAGGTAGGCTCTTCCTATTGCCCTCATCTTCCAGCCTCACGCTTGCAAAGAAATTTGATGTTCTACTATTCATTCATTTATTCTCTGCAACAAAGGAAAGGAAAGGGATGGGTTGAGAGAGTCCAGGCCCCAGATAAGAGGCAGAAGTGGACATTCCCTTCAGCTCACTCCTGTTTCCTTCCACAGGGAAGCCAGTGGAACCATGTCTGTGAGCAGTGGAACCATGGGAGCATCCCTGACCCAGGAGATCCTCAGCTCCCTGGGCCTTGCCAACAAGGTACGGGCTGTTGGGACTTCATAACAGTGCTTACCTATTGAATAGGGCTGCTGATTGATCTCGCCTTTCATTTGCTTAGGTAGTGCTCTGCCACTGAGCCTTATCTCCAGCCCCAACAATAAAGTTTAATGCATCCACTCAGGGACCAGGAGATGTTGGGGAAGAGGGAAGTGGAAATGGTCTTGGAGACAGAGAGAGAGCTCAGCTGGGTGAAAGCCTGATGACCTAAGTTTGATCTCTAGAACCCACATGGAAGCAGATAATGAAGGCCCTCAGGTTGTCCTCTGACCTCCCATGCACACACAATAAATGAACAAAATGGAAGGAGGAGGAGGGCAGGCTCCCTGCTCCTGACACCACGTTCTCATGCTCTTTCAGACTGCAGCCTGGGGGACCCTGGGCACCCTTAGGACTTTCCTGAGCTTCAGTGTGGACAAGGATGTACAGAAGTTGCTGAAGGCCATTACAGGCCAAGGTAAGCCCTGCCCTTGGTGTTCAGTGCCTCCCTTTCCTTGTTGATCCTGATTTTTATTTTACTTTATTTTGAGATAGGGTCTCGTTTGTAACACTAGCTAGCCTGGAACTCACTATGGAGACCAGGTTGGCTTCCAACTCAGATCTACCTGCCTCTGCTTCTCAAGTGCTGGGATTGAGCGTGAGCATCACCACACCACACCACACTCTATCTCAAGCCGGCTTCAAATCTGCAGTAATCCTCCTGCAGCAGTTTCCCAAAGGATGGGATTACAGGGCAAGAGCCATCATGCTCCACTGTAGGTCTGCCTTTCTTTTTCTGTCTTTTTCAAAATTTATTATTTTATATATATGGGTGTTTAATCTGTATATATGTCTGTGTACCACAAGCAAGCCTGGTGCCCACAGAAGCCAGAAGAAGGGGTTAGAGCCCCTGGAACTGAACTTTCAGATGGCGGTGAAATCACCATGTGGCTGCTGGGAATTGAACTTGGGTCCCCTGGAAGAACAGCTGGTGTTCTCTCAACCACCACACTTATTAAATAAATGTTTAAATTTTTGTTTTTCAAGACAGGATTTCTCTGCCTGCTTGTCTGACCTGGAACTCACTCTGTAGATCAGGCTAGCCTCACACTCACAAAACTGTCTCTGCCTCCTCGGGTGCTTGTATTAAAGGTGTGTGCCACTACCACGTGGCTTTAAAAAAAAAAAAAACCATATTTTTTTAAGGAGCAAGGAAGTTGGAGTTAGGGATGCTCTGAGAGTATTGGTGAGATATTTGATTCTAGCATGTCAGGGTTTGTGATGGTGTGTCATACCCAGTCTCACAACACCTTGTGAGGTCAGGCTTATTATTTCCATTCTTGCACATGAGGAAACTGGGGCTCAGAGAGATTAAGAGGCTTGCCCAACGTCACATAGTTCATAATAGAAGATCTGGGATTCTAAGCCAAATGAATGGGTCCCACCCAAAAAGTCCTTTAAAATTTTTAATTTCAGTTATGTTTTTTCTTTCTTTCCTTTTTAAAATTACCATACTAGGCCACTTTTGTCTGAATTAGGATTTGAGTCAGATTTATTTATTTCCTTCCTTTTTGTTTGCTTGTGTTTTTTGTTTTGTTTTTTTTCAAGACCGGGTTTCTCCGTGTAGCCCTGGCTTGTCCTGGAACTTGCTCTGTAGTCCAGGTTGGCTTCAAACTCATGGAGATCCACCTACCTTTACCTCCAAAGCACTAGGATTAAAGGCATGGGCCACCACCACCTGGCTCTAACCACCTTCCTTTCTTCTTTCCTTCCTTCCTTCCTTCCTTCCTTCCTTCCTTCCTTCCTTCCTTCCTTCCATAGCCTAGGCTAGAATCAAACTCACTGTGTCCCTAAGCATGACTGAACTCCAGATTACCCTTCTTCTATCTCCCAGGTGCTGGGAATACAGGTGTGTGTTATCACCCCCAGTTTTTCATGCAATTAAATTTTTTTCTAATTTTACTTTATTTCACGTACATTGGTGTTTTGCCTGTCTGTCTGTCTGTCTGTATGAGAGTGTTAGATCCCATAGAACTGGAGTTACAGACAGCTGTGATCTGCCACATGGGCACTGGGAATTGAACCGGGTTCCTCTGTAAGAGCAGCCAGTGCAGCCATCTCTGCAGTCACTACTTAAGTGTTGCGTGTGTGTATGTATGCATGCATGTTGTTTTATCTTCGGCACAGTGGCTGCACTTTACTGATATTTAAGCCAGCAATTGTGACTCTGCAGTTACTGGCCTGCAACTCTGGCAGCATCCTGGCTGCTCAGGCCCCAGCCTGGTGGGAATTCTGTACCTGCAGGCACCTGCTCTGTTACTGCCGCTAAAGGTAGCTTTAACTAAATCTCTATCATTCTATTTATAAATAAAACATGAGATTCAAAGGCTGGGGTGAAAACTTGCTAGCTCAGAAAGGTTGCGTAGCAACTAGCTAACCTTCTCTCCTTGCTGGGGTCTCCCAAAAAGCCTGCCCTTAGTCCTTCTTCTCCATCAAAACAAAAAAGTCTTGCCACCCTAAGTCCCTCCCTACTACTTCCTGTGTCTCTCTGTCTCTCCTGGATGCCCTCTATGATTACTTTCTATCAACTAGTTGCTAACTCAGCTTCCTGACCCAAGGTTAATTTTATTTCATGAAAATGCTAACTTGGGGTTCACAGCGTGATCAAATATCCCCCAACATCTGCACGTGTGAGTGCAGTGCCCATGGAGACTAGAAGATACTGGATTCCTTGGAGCTGGAGTTACAGGGTGCTGAGACCTGGACTCAGGCCCTCTGAGAAAACAGAACATTTTCTTTTTTTTTTTTTTTCTTTTTCTTTTTTCTTTTTTGGTTTTTCAAGACAGGATTTTTATGTAGCTTTGGAGGCTGTCCTGGAACTAACTCTTAGACCAGGCTGGTCTCGAACTCACAGAGATCTGCCTGCCTCTGCCTCCCGAGTGCTGGGATTAAAGGTGTGCGCCACCAATGCCCGGCAAAACAGAACATTTTCTTAACCTCAGGGTCATCTAGAGGCCCTCTGAATGTTTCTGACATTTTCTTTGCATCTCCTTTGAGAACAAATGGGAGTAGTAGAGAAGTCACCCCTGGTCTTCCCCTCCCTACACTTAGTTCTGTTCCTGGGGACTTCGGGAATTCACAACTGTGAGCTCTGGTTGCAGCCTCGGTTTGTCTTGGTTCAGGTGTGGCCCACAGCACCATTGTGGATGTACTGACCAATCGGAGCAGAGAGCAAAGACAACTCATTTCTCGAGCCTTCCAAGAGCGAACCAAACAGGTGGGACCGCTGACTTTCCAGGAGCTGTGGACAGGGCAGAGACTCCCTGGAGGACTTGAGATCTAACAATGTCCAGTTCCTCCCTCCTGGCTAATCAGGGACTTGGTGGCTAGACCTGGGATAAAAATCAGCTAAAGCTTCCCATGATTTGGGGCCTCCCTTGACCTATGTCTCTCTCTGTCTGGGGCCCATTTATCCAGGATCTATTGAAGTCCTTGCAGGCAGCACTCTCTGGCAACCTGGAGAAAATTGTGGTGGCTCTCCTACAGCCTGCAGCCCAATTTGATGCCCAGGAATTGAGGACAGCCTTGAAGGTACCAGGAGAGGACAACTGCTGGGCTGTCTGGGGGGGAAAGGACACCAATTGACTGGCCTTGACCTCTCCAGAGAATGGGCCCAGAGACCTCTCAACCCCATCGTGACCCATAAATGGAGAAGGGTATTGTGCTTGCTCTCCAGCCCTCTGTCGGCATCTTGGCATCTTGTTGGGCTAATGATATGGCCCAGTGTCAAATGGCCTCACAATTTCTTGTAGGCCTCAGGTTCCGCTAAGGATGTGGCATTGGAAATCCTTGCCACCAGAGCAGCACCCAGACTGCAGGAGTGCCTGGCAGTATATAAGCATGGTAAGAATGCATGAGGGTATGGGAACAATCCACTCCTCTCCTAAAGTCCTTGTGAATTGGGAACCCTGACTGACCAAATTCTATTTCCTTAAGGTCTCTGTTCCCAGAATCCTCCCCTTGCCCTCACTCCCCACTGTCAGTGCCTCAGTCTCCCCAGGGGATAGAGCCGCATGTAATCATTAAAGAAAGAGAAACAATGATTAACTTAGTCTGGAGCCCTAGGGCAAATTTCACAGTACTGACATTAGGTAGTGTAACAGTCCCAGAGGTCCCTTGTCACCTTCCCAGGCCCTTGCTGCTGCCTGAGGGACAGGTGGTAACCTTTTTTAAAGTCACACTGTCACCTTTCAGAGCCCACCTCACCTACTAATTTGTGAGCAGCCTTTCCCATCCTCACATCTCACACCCCCATGGTCACATGATCACAATCACATAAACACCTCTCTTCCTTCAGTTCTCATTAGATGTCTAATGCTGGTCTGTGTTCTTTTTTTTTTTTTTTTTTTTTTAATTGCCTGGTGTTGGTGGTGCACGTCTTTAATCCCAGCACTTGGGAGGCAGAGGCAGGCAGATCTCTGTGAGTTCCAGGCCAGCCTGGTCTCCAGAGTGAGTGCCAGGATAGGCTCTAAAGCTACACAGAGAAAGCCTGTCTCACAAAACCAAATATAATAATTTTATTATGTATACAACATTCTGCTTCCATGTATATCTGCACACCAGAAGAGGGCACCAAATCTTATAATGGATGGCTGTGAGCCACCATGTGGTTGCTGGGAATTGAACTCATGACCTCTGGAAGAGCAGTCAGGGTTTTTAACCTCTGAGCCATCTCTCCAGCTCCCTTGTGTTCTTAACCCTCTCCTCCTCCTCTGATCTCCTCCCCGTTCTGTTTTTATCATGTAGATGAATACTTGGAATTCATGATCCTCATGACTCAGCCCCCAAGTGCTGGGCTTGCAGGCATGGGCCTCCATGGCTGACATTTTTGATTTCTCCCTTCCTTTCTCCCTTCTTCCTCCCTCCTTCCCTCCCTCCCTCCCTCCTTTCCTCCCTTCCATTCCTCCCTCCCTCCCTTCCTTCCTTCCTTCCTTCCTTCCTTCCTTCCTTCCTTCCTTCCTTCCCTTTCTCTTTCATTCTTTCTTCCTGAGATTGAACCCGCGGTTTCAGCACATGCTAGACAAGTGCTTTACTCCAGAGTTTTCTGTCTTCCCCACTCCTGTTCTCTGCTTCATATCCTGCCTCACACACCACTTCTTGAATCCTGGGTAGAGGACTAGGCCCCAACCAACTTGCTTCATGACCTGGGATTCCCTAGCTCTAGTTACTGCTGGCTGTCTAACAATGGATGATATTCCTAGTTGGAAGGTTTGGAGATGAAGTCATTTCACTACTCACTACTTAGGAACATTTTCAGGGTGACCATGATGGCATCCATCCTGGGGACCATCCGCCGTCAAGCTACTTTGCATAGGAGATGGATTGGATGGTTATGGGGCTGGAACAATAGCTCAGCAGCTGAGAGCATAAGGAAGACCTGATTCATTCCCGGCACCCATATCAGATGGCTCCCAGCCCCCTGCAATTCCAGCCCCAGGGGATCTGATACCATCTTCTAGACTCCTTGGGCACCCCCCATACACATAAATAAAAACACAAATCTTTGGGAGGGGGGGATAAAAAGGACTGTTAGGGTCCAGTTGGTCAAGTACTTGACAAGTGCTAAAGCTATCTATCCTGGGAAAATTCAGAAGGAGTCAAAACACTCCTGCTCCTGCCCCAGATTTCCAGGTGGAGGCTCAGGAAGATATCAGGACTGAGACCAATGGCATCTTGCAAGACCTGCTTCTGGCCCTGAGCAAGGTGAGGCTTGGCCTGCCAGGGAAGGGAGTTGTGCTCCTCAGGCTGAGGACAGACCAAAGTAGAGAGCTCTGTTGTCCTGTGACAAGGGAGAGCTTTGGAGAGACAAGGGTCTGAACAAAACTCTGCCCCTCCACAAAACCTCCTAAGAACAGTGTCTCCACTTAGGGGGGCCGTGAGAGATATTCTGGAGTCATTGACTACAGCTTGGAAGAACGAGATGTCCAGGTGAGGACTTCAGTTTGCATAGCTGTGTACAGTTTGTACAGACTCCCTCCTGGACCATGGTTCAGAGCCCATCCAGATCCCAAACACCCATCTGTGCTATAAACCTGCTCCTGCCTTCTTTGCCTCTGCCTCCTGAGTTCACAGAATATAATGACATCTGCTGGCAAACTCTCCTCCTGTGGGCACTGGATCAAGCAAGACTCCTTAGACCTCATCTTGGGGATTAGCTCCTTGTGGGAGCAGATGACTAGAGCCCCTTACTTAATCCTACCTTATTATATTTATTATTATTATTATTATTATTATTATTATTATTATTATTATTATATTTGAGTCAGGGTCTTTCTCTGGCTCATTATGTAGACCAGGCCTGCCTCTACCTCCCAAGTGCACAGAATAAACTATCCCTTTTTACCCTCAGTCCCGTTTCTGTCACCACAGTAGATTTTTGGGGACATTATAACCATGGCTTCCAGGCTCCAAACAATGCTACTCATCTCCTCACCGATTCCCTCCTCTTCCCTAGGTACTTCAGCAGACCGGAGGATCCAGTATGGCAGGTCAATGGGTCCTGATCTTTACACAACGCAGTCCTGAACACCTCATCCGAGGTACCCAAGCTTCCTTATCCCCACCCAGCTAGCTTTACCGATGAGTGTGGCAGCCAATGTGGGGAGGGCCACTCTTCTCTGTGGTGAGTAACAGCCCCACACACCAACTTACCTTTCTAACCACTCCCTACACATACCAAAAGTGTTTGATCAGTATCGGAGATGCACTGGGCAAGAATTGGAGGATGCTGTCCAGAACTGTTTCCATGGAGATGTTCAGCGGGCTCTGCTCAGCCTAGGTAGGTACCTACTCAGGATGTATGGAGGGGTTTTACTGGGATGGGAAGCTGTAGCCCTAGACTAGCTCTCTAACCATTTGTTGTTGTTGTTTTTGCTTCTAGTGTCCATAATGAGAAACACAGCACTGTACTTTGCCAACAAACTTCACCAAGCCCTTCAGGTAAGAGGCACACTGTTTCCTGTCCCGCCCTTCAGATCCAAGCCTGGTGGACCTACAAGTCTTCCCCGTATTTACAAACTGTCCTGTCATGGGTAGAGGAGTGAGCTCTGCTTAGAACTAAGTTAGTTACCCACAAGGCACTAAAGTTTAAGTTTGTCTTAATGTGTATGTACCGAAAGCAGAGGAGTTTGCTTTGTCCAGTTTTTTTTTTTTTAAAGATTTATTTATTTATTTATCATATATACAATGCATGCCAGAAGAGGGCACCAGATTATATTAGAGATGGTTGTGAGCTACCATGTGGTTGCTGGGAATTGAACTCAGAACCTCTGGAAGAGCAGTCAGTGCACTTAACCCCTGAGCCATCTCTCCAGCCCCTTGTCCAGTTTTTTTGTCAGAGGGGAAGGTGGTAACTTTGTCACAGTGGTTCTCACCTTCTTCAATGCTGCAACCCCCTTTAATACAGTTCCTCATGTCATGGTGACCCCAACCATAAAATTGTATCATTGCTACTTCATAACTATTATGAATCATAATGTAAATATCTGATATTCGACCCCTATGAAAGGGGCCTTAGATCCCCAAAGGGGTCGTAAACCCACAGGCTGAGAGCCATTGCTGTATAAAGAGTAATGGGTGGGCACGGTGGTGAAAACCTTAATCCCAAGACTTAGGAGGCAGAAGCAGGAGGTCAACCAGGACTCCTGTACTTTGGAGCTGTCTCCAGCATATTTCTCACATTTCAGTTAACCTTCATAATTGTGTACTGTCCTTGTTTAGTTAAATGAAAAACATGAAGAGCAAGGAGATGGTAAACGTCCCAAGCACCCTGGGCCTTTCACCACATTGGCTGGATTTATTTATTTGGTTTTTCAGGACAAGGTTTCTCTATGTAGCCCTGGCATTCCTGAAACTATGTAGACCAGGCTGGCCTCTAACTCAAGAGATCTGCCTGTCTCTGCCTTCCCCAAGTGCTGGGATTAAAGGCGTGCACCATCATGCCCAGCCACCTTGGCTAGATTTTATTCCTGCTATTTATCCTCAAGCTAGAGGGAGAGTTTGATGGTAGAACCCTTGCTGCATATGTCCAAGTCCTCAATTGCCATCTTTTTTTAAAAAAAAAATTGTCTAGTTTTTCTGCTTATTTCATACTTTTTATGTATCTTATTTAACTTCATTTTTACGTATATTGGTTGAAGGTGTCAGATCCCCTGGAACAGACAGTTATGAGCTGCCAATGGGTGCTGGGAATTGAACCCAGGTCCTCTGGAAGAGAAGCCAATGCTCTTAACCTCTGAGCTATCTCTCCAGCCCCCAACTGCCATCTTTGTACCACTCTAAAAGATGTCTGGTGAGCCAGGCACGTTGGTGCACTCCTTTAATCCTAGCACACAGGAGGCAGAAGCAAGCAGATCTCTGTTTGGGACCAGCTGGGTCTATAGAGGGAGTTCCAGGACAGCCTGGGCTACACTGTGAGATCCTGTTTCAAAAAAGAAAACCAAAATGTGCCTGCTGTATCTACAAAGTGGTCACTTTGGTTTGAGTAATTACACCAACAGAATCTAGTAATTCTGCCAGATGAATCAGGTCTCCTCTGAGAACATATATATGGGGCTGGAGAGTTGGCTCAGTGGTTAAGAGCAGTGGCTGCTCTTCCAGAGGACCAGGGTTCAATTCCCAGCACCCACATGGCATCTCACAACTGTAACTCTAGTTTCAGGGGACCCAACACCTTTATAAATTATATGTAAAAAAGAAAGAACATATATATGTGTTTAAAGGAAGTGAAATAGCCAGGCAGTGGTGGCACATGTCTTTAATCCACTGGGGAGGCAGAGGCTGGCAGACCTCTGAATTGGAGACCAGCCTGGTCTACAGATCAAGTGCCAGGACAGCTAAGGCTACCCAGAGAAACCCTGAGCCAAAAAAAATAAATAATAACAAAAGGTAATATATAAAAGGTTGGAGTTATCGCATTTTGGTAGGCAGAGAAGCCTTCAGCATCATGTCCAATTGATGACAGGACAATCTATATACACACCCTTGCTCCATCATCCAGAGATTTCCATCTTGACAACAGATTATTATTATACTTAACTGAGAAAGCCTGGCTCATTATAATGAGTCAACACCAGGATTCATGTGAAGACCTGTGGTTATCTGTCTGAGTTCCTGATATAAAAAAAACAAATCTGTGAGCTAGGAGTGGCTCAGTGGTAAAGCACTTGCTTAGCCTATGAGCACACACATAAAAAGGAAAAATACACATCTTAGCGTATTGGGACTCTGAGACCGGAATTCTAGGAGTCAGGCAAGCCAAGAGACATATACTTGCAGCTGGGTGGTAGTGGTGCCCACCTTTAATCCCAGCACTCGGAGGCAGAGGCAGGCATATCTCTGTGAGTTCAAGGCCAGCCTGGTCTACAGATCGAGTTCCAGGGTAGCTAGGGCTGGACAAACCTGAACAGAAAAACCCTGTCTAAAAAGAGACACACACTTGTAGTCCCAGAACCTGAGAAGTAGAAACAAGAGGATCAAGAGTTCAGGGCTTGTGAAGCATGGTGGCCCACACCTTAGATCCAAACAGTTGAGCGGCAGAGAGGCAAGCAGATCTCTGTGAGTCTAAGGTCAGTCTAGGGTACATGAGTCACTGTGTCAAAAACGAAAACATGGAGCTGGAGAGATGGCTCAGTGGTTAAGAGTTTCTTGCTCTTCCAGAGGACCCGAGTTTGGTTCCTGCCACCCATGTCCAGCAGTTTGAAACTGCTCCAGGGGATGTAAGACCCTCTTCTGACCTCCACAGGCATCTGCAACAGGTGGCATATACTCACACAGATGTACACACATGGGCTGGGCATGGTGGCTAGTACCCTTAGTGCCAGCATTCTGAACTTGAGGCCAGCTGAGATCCAGGATATAGCTTAGTGATAACTAGCATGTTCAAGGCCCTGGGTTTGATTCCCCAGAAAAAAATATTTACTTGTTATCTTTTTGTGAGTGTAGACAGTGACTCTGGCTCTGAAATTATTGCTTCCCCTTAACTCTACCTTGCCTCTGCTTCCTACCCACCCATGGCATTCTCCCGATGCCCTCAATGAGAATATCCCCTAACAACCTGCCACACAGTCCCCATCTGTTTCCTTACAGGAAACTGAGCCCAATTTCCAAGTGCTGATGCGGATCCTTATCTCCCGAAGCGAGACTGATCTTCTAAGCATTCGGGCTGAATTCAAGAGGAAATTTGGGAAGTCTCTGTATTCTTCACTCCAGGTGAAACTCTCTCTCTTTCAAGACAGGGTTTCTCTGTGTAGCCCTGGCTGTCCTAGAACTCATTCTATAGACCAGAGTGGCCTCGAACTTAGAGATCCACCCACCTCTGCTTCCCAAGTGCTGGATGCACCACTACCACCAGACTAAACTTGGGTATTTCTTCACCTGGAGCCCTGACATCCTAGCTCTCCCTACCCCCACCTTTCCTTTGGCTGAGCACGAACTTGGTAACAGAGAGGAGTCTTTCCTTGATGATGAGCTGTTAGAATGCTTGGACCACGGTGGTGGCAATGAGATTTTCTAACTATCACTGATTCCCTCGCCTGCAGGACGCAATGAGAGGGGATTGTCACTCAGCACTACTGGCCCTGTGCAGAGCTGAAGACATCTGAGACACTTCGGCCACACCTTGATATGACATCCAAGAATTTGAGATTCCCATAGGAACACCACATACCCTAACTTCTTCTTGAGGCAGGACCTCTAAATTTCTTTGATATCCCTGTATTTCCCTCATCTCCAAGTGATGTCTTCTATGTCATTTTGGGGAGGAGTACTAGGATGCCTTTGATAGTGTCTGCCTTGCTCATCAATCCATACCATGGCTACAACATCTCCATGGTAGTGAACCTTTTGGAAAATTCACTGTCTTTTTGTTTCCTGGCTAAAATTTGGGCGGCTCAGGACATGGGCCAGGAAGAGGCGTTGGAGTTGGAGGCATCTTTGAAGTACACTTAACTATTCACCAGGAACCCTGTTTTTTGCCCCAGCACTGCACTGCACTTACCCGTTATCAACACACCCCACCCGGGAGTCTCCCTTCAACCTTATCACTCTCTCCTCCCCAGGAAATCTCAGGCAAGACAGTTAAGGATCGGCACCAGGGGATGAGAACTCGCAAAGGGCCATCTCCATGAACTCCCAGCCTTGGAAGTCTCAGTAACATTCTCCTAGTTCATCTGTCCATGCAGGGATTCAGAAACACCTCCAGCGAGGGTTGAGAGCAGCAGTGCTTCCCACAGAACATCTACCAAAACCAGGGAAGAGGCAACGTTCGTGCTCCCCCTGCTGGCTCTGTGAGAAATGACAGGCAACTTCTCACCTCCCGGACTGCCAGCACCCTCCCACCCTTCACATTCCTCAACTGGGTCAAATATTTAACCCCACTGCTCCAGGGTAGGAAAACAACATATCTCAGGAAAGAAGTTTTATTACCAACCCCCAAGGAAGGCATTAAAAATAATAAAGACAGAAACCCAAATCAAACCCTAAAACAAACGGAGAAGGGCCTGCCGGGTGGCCAGGGGCAACCGGGCAGGCAGGGACACAGATTCATTCCAGTTAGGTACCTCACCTATCAGCCTGGGTCTGTATATTCATGCGAATATTCCAGGAAAGGGGGTTGGGAACCAGAGACCACCCAGCCCCACATCCCCATGTGGCCCTGGCTCGAAGAGAAGGACAGCAACACAGTAGGGCAAGGACCGTGCTGAGTTCGACCTTGTTGCCTGCTCTGGCCCCCGGCAGTGCATATAAGTTACCCTGTATGCCTCAGGGGTTGAGGTGGGGGATCCTGCAAGCAAACCAGTCACAGCCTCTGAAATACGGGGTGGGCCCACGCTGCGTGGGGCAGAGCTAGAGTAAAACACAGTCTGACTCGGGCTTCGACCTCTGCCGCCGATCACCAGCTGGGCGTCCAGATGTGGTTCCTCTCCCCTGTGTGGAATTTAGCAAAGAGTTATCCGATAACCTTATTAGTAGGTTGTCAAGGACATCGGGTGTCAGGTACCTCAGAAGGGTTATGAGGAAAGGCTTGCAGAGACCGGTACAGAAACCATACACATCCTGCACGGAGGGGCAGGCTCACCTGGGGAGAAGGGGCCCTTGTATGCCCAGGTTGAACTGCCTGCTGCTGTTGATACTCCTCTTGTTGAAGTTGCTGGGCCAGTTCCAGGTCGCTAAGGCCCAGCGTGCCTTGTGGCTGCTGCTGCTGCAGGGACAAGGCAATAAGATAGTCCTAGAGAGAAAACAAGTCACAAGATGAGCTAAATTTCTAAAGCATGTTTCCTTCAAATTCTCTTCTCCCGCTAGTAAAACACAGTTAAGTCTATTATCTGTGGTTCCGGGAAATACACCCCAAGCAAGGCCATGGCCTAAGGTAACATGAAGAGGCGTGGACGTGGGGCAGCCTTCAGCCAATAAAATGCATGAAGTTCACGTATAGGAAACAGCTCAGGTGCCAGTGGATTCTGCACCGTTCTGAGAGGCCCCACACACCTGGTCCACCTGCAGCTGCTTCTCTGGAGAGCCGCCTCCACCTTCCGCCCCATGGCTTTTGCCTAGGGAATGACTTAGGTGAAAGTCAGAGTCACAAAAGCAACTGTCGCCATCCACATTGTGCAGGCTCTCCCACACCACCTGCTCCTCCTGTAGAAAACCCTGGTCCGTGACCAGGAGGTACAAGTGACTCTGCAAAAGAGAAAGACATTCAGGGCTAGTGTACTCGTCTTTCAGTAGCCTGGCAAGTCCAAGTTCCCTGAATTTGATCCCTAGCACACGCCCTTACACACTCCTCCCACAAGCCGAAAAAGACCAAAAATTGATGGGACAGGTGATACAGAGGCAGTTTACAGCCAAGGTGCAGTCAAGAGACCTTCTGAATCAGTGTGCTGACGGGAACTTAGCACTGTGAGCACCCAAAATTTCTTAAATATGTGTGGCTGTGGGAACCAGGGAAGGACGCCTGAACACAGGTGTTTTGTGATCATCCTGGTTAAGGACTCCTTGGGGTTAGAGTACCATACCAAATCCAGTTTCCTCCCCTCTTCCCTGTTCTCTTCCTTCCTGCTTCTCTGTTTGCTGATGTCTATAGAGATAAACCCTTTTGAGAAGCAGAAAAACTGGGTGTGGTGATGCATGGCTACAATCTAAGCCCCTGGGAGGTAGAGGCGGGAAGATCAGAAGTTCAAGGCAAGGCCAGGTGTGACAGAGCACACCTTTATTCCCAGCACGCAGAGTTCCAGGCCAGCCAGGGCTGCAATGAGAGTCTGGGTGGGAAGTGGAGTCAGGCAGGACCAGCCTCTTCTACTCAATTCCTAGAGAGCTTTGGCTTCTAACTCTGAAAGATTACTGTGTGTTCTAAAGCCCCACTGTCCCTTTCCTGTCCCATGATAGCAGCTTATTCCGCATGACCTGCTCTGGCCAGTGTCATTCCCAGGCAGAAGCATTGAGAAAAAATGCACTGTATCTTTCTCTCTTCTTGCATATACTCCTGCATATATAAAGGCTTTTTTGCCAACCCGAGTCCCAGATAAAGACGAGTGAGACAGGATGTAGCCAGTTGGCACTGGACATACATCATGAATTAGAAACAGACACTTGTGGTAAACCACAAGGATTTTAGGGGTTATCTGTTACCATGGCGTAACCCACTCTATCCTGCCTGACACACTGACCCCAGAGAAAAAGGCTCAGGGAAATGACATTGTTCCTGCTCGCCTCCTCCAAAAGCCCCATCACCTTGTGCTTAGTCATCGTGCTAAAGTGGTTGTTTCGAAAAAAGACACTGAGTTCATCTTCCTTAGCAGTTGCTGTAAGCTCACACAGGCCATGGTAGGTCAGCTGCGCTGCAGTGGTCTCCAGGAACTGCTCTGCAATCAAGCCTGCCAGAAGGCAGAAAACAAGTGAGCCTTGGATTAAATCCAAACCCTTGATAGGAAAATGCAAAACAAATAAAGGGCTGGAGTACTCTCAATTTTAGATGTTGTGGCAAGAACGCAACGATCCTGAGTTCAGTCCTGGGTATGGCGGCTCACGCATCTGGTCTCCTGGGGAGGCAGAGGCAGGCTGATCTCTGTGAGTCTGAGGGCAACATGATCCACACAGCAGTTCCAGGTTAGCCAAGGGCTAGCTACATAGAGACGCTGTGTCAAAACAACTAAAACCCCACAACCCCCATCTCAGCTCCAAAACAAAACAAGATAAGGTTTGTTCAGAAAGCCCCAGGAGCCTCCAGAGCCCCATTTTTGCAAAGCCCAACCCCCTGAACCTGGGGTATGGTTCAGACTTAGACTCTATACTTAACATGTACAAGGCCCCAGGTCTGATTCCCAGCAAGGCATGCACAAACAAGTTGAAGCTTGGTAATGCTTGTGATCCTGGTACTTAGGGGCTGGAGGCAGGAGGGTCAGCTACAAAGCCAGCTTAAGCTATACGAGATCTAATTGCTCCCCTGTCCTCAGGGTTGGGATAAGAACCCTTCCTTAAAGCCTGACTGTATTTTCTCACTCACTCAATACAGCTAGACGTGCGAGTGCACATCTGCAATCTGAGCTCTAAGAAGGTGGAGCAGAGGGGGGCTGGAGAGATGGCTCAGAGGTTAAGAGCACTGACGGCTCTTCCAGAGGTCCTGAGTTCAATTCCCAGCAACCACATGGTGGCTCACAACCATCCGTTATGAGCTCTGGTACCCTCTTTTGGTGTGCAGATATACATGGAAGCAGAATGTTATATACAAAATAAACAAAATCTTAAAAAAAAAAAAAAAAAAGTCGAGCAGGAAGAGACTGGCCTGGGCTATGTAATGATGTCAAGGCCAGCCTGAACAACATGAGGTCCTGTATCAGAAAAAAGAAAAGTCCCCTCTGTGTATTACAAAAACAATAATAAGACTACTCATCCACAAGGAAAGAGGGCATCACCGTCACCTTCTGTCACGAGGTTGAGGTCACTGGAGTGTTTACAGGTGATGATTTTCTCTACCAGCTGGTTGTAACTCAGTTTCCCAACAGCACTCACAGCCTCAGGACTCTGGGGAGAAGGATGGGGTGGGGCAAAAACAAACTGATTTTTTTTTTAAGGAAGGAAATGAACCAAGTCCATTGGACTGTGACTCTTATGATCAAAGATTCCTGAACTTTTGATGTCCAAAGACCTGATCCTATTTGTGTGTGGTTTCCGTGTACTGGGATGTGACTCCACCCAACAGTATTAAAATGCAAGGAACTCTGCATCAGTTCAGGCTCTAAATCTTGTCTCTCCTCAGACTAATCACACCCCTCCCTAGATGCCCCCTGCCTTAAGTTTCCCTTCACCAGCCTGAGCTAGTGGAGAGTCACAGGGCCTCCCGTCCTCACCTGTGGATCAACAAGCCAGCCATGGTACAGAGGTATGCCCAGCAAGTCAAAGATACTGCATTCGGGTGTGTACTCAAAGTCAGAGACGCCTGTGAATCGCACATTGACATCCAGACCTGTGGCCAGTTTAGGGAGTACTGTCATTGCATCATCCACATTCTGGTGGGAGAAAAGAGACGGATAGCTAGTCTTACCTTCCCACTTCTCGTTCCCACCATCCAGACACAAATCAGAAAACCTCTTTTCATCACTGGCTTTCTTGTAACCCATTTATTTCAATCCCCTCTTTTTTTCCCCCAAGACAAGGTCTCACTATATAGCTCTGGCTGTCCTATGTAGACCAGACTGGCCTTGAACTCACAGAGATCTGCCTTCCTCTGCCTCCCAAGTGCTGGGATTAAAAGTGTACAATACTATGCTGGGCTGCCTGGATCCCTCTTTATCTAATTTTTTTCAGGACAGAGAGATGCCAACCCCCACCCCCAGAAGATACCAAGGTTAAGGAATCACCCGAAAAGGCTTTTCAATAGGTTCGGGGTCCTCCTGCAAGCCTGCAGACCCTATGTCCACTGCCCTCTTGCCTCACCTGCTGAAAGTTAAGTTGAAGGCCCTCAGACTTCTCCTGGGGCTTGATGGATAGGAGGCAGTTTCCTGTAAGACAGGAAACGTATCAGCCTACCCTACTCTGCCCTGCCAATTGTTCCAAAAGCTTGATTTCCTCCTCTTCTAGAGAATGAGGGACATGTCTCAGGACCACGGGTTTTCAAACTCTAATCCAGAACTTCAGTTTCTCAGGGGAATAAATAGGTTTATAGAGGTGAAAGCTAAGGACAGAGGCCAGGGCTGTGGTTTGGTGGTACAGTGCATACTCAGCACAGTCAAGGCTGGTGTGTTTGATTCCCAGCACCAGGAGCAGGGGTGGGGTGGGAGTGGAGTAACCATAGGCAGAATTGCTGCTGTGACTCCAAGAGCCTGACACCTTGATCTTTGCTTTTTACTCTCCAACTTTACTGAAAAGACACGGGGCTCTTCCTTACCCTCAATGCCACATCAGAGCTCCAATGAGCACCCCGCCCCCCAAAAGAGTCACTTACCAAGATGTGTCATGAGCTCATCTGATGTGATCATTTCCTTCTGAGGGGGCAGCTTCACCTGGAGGGAGAAGGGCGGTCATATGTGAGCTTTTACTACTAGCAGTGAAGGGGGGAACACATGGAAAGTGGGGGGGGGGTCCAAGCTAGGCATGGTGGCTCATGACTGCAATTCCAGTATTCAGGGAGCTGAAGCATGAGGGTGAGCCCAGCCTGGCTTATAGTGTAAGAGACCTTGTCTCAAATCCCCCCCAAACTCTGGCTTCAGAGTCCCTCAAGTTTTTGGCACCAAGGCCCAGTTCACATGTGCCCACCTGTCAGTGCTAGCTGCTGGCCAATGCTCTTCAGGACCTCCTGGGACCTCCAACAAAGCCACCTTCCTGGCCTGCCACAGATGTTCGAGGGCCACATCTGGTCCAATCTCCCAATGTGCGATGTCCCCAGTGGAACCCTGCACCATTATCGACCCAACCAACCATTCCCCATTTGGTAAGATGCTGTGTACGTGAGACTGCAGTAACCTTTTCTTTTTTCTTTATTTATGTATACAGCATTCTGCCTGCATGTATGCCTGCAGGCCAGAAGAGGACGCCAGATCTCATTACAGATGGTTGTAAGCCATCATGTGGTTGCTGGGAATTGAACTCAGGGCCTTTGGAAGAGCATGCACTGATCTTAACTGCTGAGCCATCTCTCCAGTCCGCAGTAACCTCTATATAGCACGGTATTGTAAGGACCGTTGGTGTGAATAAACCAAGCACATTTGAGAGGCAAATCTATGGACATCTTAATTGCCCAGTGCCTCACAGTCCACTGGCTGAGCTCCGTTCTTACCTTCCACTGAAGAAAGAGGATGTTCATGATGGCCAGGAGAGGACAAGGGCCATTGGTGCTCTGGGTGATGATGGGGGTCCGTTCTCCCTTCCAGGGGATCCACTTGACACAGTAGAGATCCAGATCAGGCTGTTGGGTCCTGGGGGACTGGGGAAGCTCCTGTGGCTTAGAACTCATCTCTCTTGTCTCTGTCTCAGGTGACGTCCCACACGTACTTGAGCTAGCTTCAGGAGGAGGGCACTCAAGATTTCCCGAATCTGCATCCTCAGCTGGTGGCAAAGCTTGGTCTTCTGGCTCCTGTTCTCCAGCTGCCCCATCAGCCTCTGCACCACCTTTGTCCCGAGGTTTGTCCTGCGGGTTTTTTTCTGGTCCGGACAGGGCCTCATGTTTTTCAGATTCAACAGTTTCTACACTACTGGCCTTACTAGGTGCTGGGGGCTCTGCCTGAGGTTGTTCCATGTTGAGGTTAGAGTCTGCTGAGGGGGACAAAGGTGTTCACTTGACCTCAGGGACCTTGTCTAGGTGGCTCTGATAGGTAGAAGAGAGACTTGGCCAATAAGGTCATTGAGTTACAGGTCAAAGGGACAAGAAAAGTCTGGAAGTGAGGAGTGCGGAGGCCACTCTGGCTCCGGTTTCATCTGTCTTTAGTGTGTGAAAACCGAAGGCTGCAGCTCATTCTACTTCTACCTTGCTGTGACCAGTGGGATTGCCAGGACTTGGGCAGGGATGGAAGACACCGGGTGAAACTGGCTTCCCTGAAACAGAAAACCATAGGGAATGAAGAAAAGTCAGAGGGGGTTTGAAGAGATGCCTCAGAGCACTGGCTGCTCTTCTAGAGGACCCAGTTCAATTCCCAGCAGCCACATGGCCCCTCACAACTGTCGGTAACTCTGGGGGACCCACTATTCTCTCTGGCACAGACACACAGGTAAAACACCCACACACAAAACAGAATAAAACACTTGAAAGGAAAGGTAATGCAAAGCCCAAAGACAGAAGGGAGAGGTCTGGAGAGAAAAATGTTGAAACTACCCTAAAGTGGGCTAGCGGTGTAGCTCGGTGGCATAGTGTTTCCCGAGCATGTGTGAAACTCTGGGGTTGATCTCCAGCTTCACAAACAAACAAACAAACAAACCAATAAACAAAAACAATCCTTATGGTTACTAACAGGATGTTTAGCCTGCCTTGTTAAAGGCATCCTGTCAGTTACAGACGCCAAACCTTGACCCTTCCCAGAACACTTTGAGAACATAGGCTGCTCCTGTCCTTGGGGATACCTCCTCTCTGATCACCCCAGGGATCAGAGAGTAACCATCATATGGTTTGGGAATGAAGGTGCAAAAAGGTAACACCATGCTCCTAAATTCTGTGCCAAGATGGTAAGGTAGAAGAAACCCTGTTCCTCAAATGACTGTATTTATTTTTGAGACAAGATCTTACTGTGCAGCCCTGGCTGGCCTAGAATTCTGTATGGAGACCAGGCTGGCCCCAAATTCAGATCCACCTGACTATCTCCTGAGTGCTGGGATTAAAAGTGTGTACCTTCTGTCTCGGGAAAACCAAAAAAAAAAAAAAAAAAAGAGAAGAAAAAAAAGTGTGTACTACCACGCTAGGCTATTTCCTAGAATTTTCGGGGCGGTTCCTATGTCAGTCACCCATGTGCTGATGTGCTGATACCAGAGGCCTGCGCCATCATGCCCAGCTCTCAGAAGACTTAGCAGAACCTTACACAATCCCAAACCAACCACAGCAAAAAGGCTAGGGAGGGGCTTCATGTAGGGAAGGGAAATGTAGGTAACAGAGTTTGTCCATGTTAGATAAGCAACTCTGTAACCTGGGCATCCCTGAAAAGATAGAATATTCTACAGCAGTGGTTCTCAACCTTCCGAATGCTGCGACTTTTTAATACAGTTCATCATGTTGTAGTGACCTCCTGCCACAAGATTATTTTTGATGCTACTTCATAACTGTAATTTTGCTACTGTTATGAATCATAAGGCAAATGTCTCTGTTTTCCTATAGTCTTAGGTGACCTATCTGAAAGGGTTGTTTGACCCACAGGTTGAGAAACACTGTTCTAAAGAGATGCTTTATGTATTTTATCTCATTGTCTGTTACATAATTGAAACAATGGACCCAAGGAACTGAAATTTCCCCTAGGAATCTCAAGCTGGGAGGAGAAAAACACTGATGCTTGAAGCCAGCCAGCCAGCCAGGAACTTGAATGCAGGAAAAGAGTTCTAACAACTTGTCCAACAACCTTGCAAGATGAAGCTAAGGCCCAAACAACGATGGGTCAATAATGGGCAGGAGCACAAGGTGACCTACGTAGACTGCTTAGCTATGCAGAACTCTGGCTCTCTATTTCAACTTTACCCTTAACTTAGGGCTCTGAAGATGGACTTAGGAGCATAACCAAATCACTTTGTTGCTAGACCTAATGTGGCCACATGAATAAATCTCTGTTGTTGCTGTTGTTTCTTTCTGCTTTTCATTATTATTATTTTAATTTTATTACATTTATTACATACTCTGGTAGCCAGAAGGAAACTTTCAAAAATTTGTTCTCTCCTTCCACCGCGTGGGACCTGGGATCAAACTCAGGTTATTAGGCAGCAAGAGCCTTTACCAACTAAGCCCCTACTTTTCACTATTCATTCAGTTCTTCTAATTGGCTTATTGAAGACAAGAGGCCAAACCTGGCTTATTAGGACTGCCCAAGGCACAGGCTCTCTGATCCTACCACTGTCAACAACCTTAGAATATTTTTTGTTTTGTTTTGAGACAGGGTTTCTCTGTGTAACAGCCCTACCTGTCCTGGAACTCACTTTGTAGACCAGGCTGGCCTTGAACTCACAGAGGTCCACCTGCCTCTGCCTCCTGAGTGCTGGGATTAAAGTCGTGCGCCACCAACGCCCGGCTCAACACCACTGTTCCTTCCAGTAGACTGTTCTCCCCACCCAGAGTTGACAAAACAACTCTTCAGTTCCTATTTGCTTTCAGCAGCTCCTGCACCCAGAGAGATCCTCTTGCTGGATACTTATATAAAATAGGAAACTTCTGATTAATGATTTACATTTAAAATACCCTCGGGTTGGAGAGATTGCTCAGTGGTTAAGGGTACATACTATTCTCCTAGACAACCAGGGTTCAATTCCCAGCACCCACAGAGGGGTTTACAAGGATCTATAAGAACTCAATTGGCAGGGAATTTGATATCCTTTTCTGGCTTCTGAGGAACCAAGAACATGTGGTTTACATACATAAAGGAAAACTGTCGTGAGATATCTGTGCAGTGTGTGAAGATGTATCGCTGTGACTGGTGTAATAAAGAGCTGAACAGTCAATAGCTAGGCAGGAGAGGATAGGCAAGACTTCCAGGCAGAGAGGACTCTGGGGAGAAGAAAGGCAGGGTTGCCAGCCAGATGCAGAGGAAAAAGGATAGGCAGTGTGGAGACGAGATAACGAGCCTCGTGGAAGAATGTGCTTTTAAAAATATGGGTTAATTTAAGTCATAACTAGTTAGAAACAAACCTAAGCTAAGACTGAGCTTTTATAATTAAGTCTCTGTATCATTATGTGCAGGCTGGCAGTCCCAATGAGAAAGTACCACTACAGAAAACACTCATATGCAATATATATTATATATGCTCACATATTATATCTGTAAATAATATATATGTTTCAGTTACTAAGGGGGCTGAGGCAGGAGGATCTTTGTGAGTCCCTATCTCAAAATAAAATAAAAAAGAGTTGGGGGTGTAGCTCAGTGATGGAGTCTTGGCTGGCATACAAAATGCCCTGGGTCCAAGCCTCACATCCGCTGGCAATCATTCTCTACATAGCTCCCATCTGGATCATTTCAGGCATGAACACTGGATCTGTTTGACTAGCTGTCTATTAGCACTAAGCATCAAGTGTCACACAGATAAGACTACAGATAGTGACAAAAAGCCACAATCTCCCTTTTCCCCTCCCTACTCATTAGTGAGGACAAAAAAAAATGGGGAAAGTCCTGGGGGTATAGCCTAGCAGAAGGTCACATGCTTAATATATACAAGGCCCTGGGTTCCATCCCCAGTTCCCCAACTAAAGAAAAGAAAAACAGGGAGCAATTAAATCAATTAGGAATCTTGTCTTTTTTTTCTTTTAAGTGACTTTTGAAATAGGTGTCATTGTGCGTGGTTGCACACACCTTTAATCCCAGGTTGAGACTGATGGGTTCTGGTTGCCCAGGATAGCCTCGGTTTCCTGAGTGAAGGGATTTTAAGTGGCGTGTGCGTGCCTGACCTGAACCCTGTGGTTTGTCCAGCTTCTTCCCTACCTGTTTCTTCTTATAAAGCTTGGGACCTTGGGCTAGGAGAAGGCCTAGGGGACAGGAGTGACATTAGCTGGGCATGATGTCTCAGGTTTGCCAATCCCTGCTACTTCAGGAGATTTAGGCAGGAGGGCTCTAGTTCAAGGTCTCCTGTGCTATTGGGAAACATCAAAGTTACTGAAAACAATGGAAGTTTCATCACCCAAATAGATCATTCTCCTGATTCAAATATAATTTGTGTTAGCCGCAGTAATTTATATTTTGTTAATTTAGAATCACACTAGCAAAAGTTATCTGCAGGCCTCATTTTTGTTCCCCTCCCATGGCACTTGGGGTGAGCCTTGAAACAGAGGCCTCGCCTGGGAAATTTTAAAAAGCCTAAAGAGAAGAAACATAGCTCATTTTCTGCCCAAGGTTAGAAATGATCAATAATTAAGTGGGGGTTGGGAAAGCTAGCTGCCCAAAGAAAGGAGCTACAAGAAACCACTGGAGGAAGTAGGGTATCAGAGAAAGTGGGCAGGGGCAGGGAGGGAATGCAAGGGAGGACTCCACCTTGCAAGGCCCAGAGGTGGGAACGTATGAGCGGAGGGTACTCAAGCAAACGCGGGTTTCAGCCTTGTCCCTCCTCTCTCTTCAGTCCAAACCATACACTCCCTCTCTAACTGGAAGTACCTATGGGGGGCAGGTGAGGGAGTTAAAACACCAAGCCCCTTTCTAGTCAGCAGCAGAAACTATTACACGTTGGAAGCAGCATGTTAAATAGGTACCCACTTAGCTTCAAGAAGACATCACCCACTCTCTGGGCCCTTCTCCCCTGAAGCCCTTTTCTGGTCTTACCCAATCTCCTCAGCTGAAGGCAAACCCTCATGGCAACAATGCTTTGAGATTTCCTCTAGGACAACTCAAACACTGCAACTCTTGCTCCCAAGGAGGAGAGAGTTTGTTTATAATGGGGGAACGCGCGTTGCTCTCCCTGCTGCCAGTGCCTTGCAAGCATCCTATAAGCGACCGAGACGTAGAGACCACAGACGGGACGTCGGGTGAACTGGCCCCAGCCGGAGAGGGAAAGGAGAGCTGCGAGGGGAGGTGAAGAAGAGAGTTTGAAAACAAAGTTTTTACCTTAAAGAGATGGATGCGGTCCCGGGAGTGGGCGAGGAGGGGGCATCGTCGAGGGGCGCCGCCTGCACCAGCTGCCTCCCAGCTGTCAGCCCCGGAGCTCGACACGGGTTTACTCGCGCGGCGTCCAGCCTGGGTCGTGGCCACTTCCGGACTCACGCCCAGCACCGGGGACGCCGGAGGAGGCCGAGGGCGAGGGCGAGGGCGAGCGCGGGCGGCGCGTGGTGGGTGGGGGCGCGGCCCCGGCGCTCCCAGGCCTCCCGGCGTCTTCAGGGTTCCCGAGCGACCGAGTCTCCGGCACGCGCTCCAGGCCCTGCCTACAAACTGGTCTTCAAAGGAAGTTTGTGGTTTTCCTTCTTTCCCTCTCTCTCTCCCCTCCGTCGGGACAAAGACGAATGAGCCGAGGACCGGGTCCCTGGAGGAGGAGGGGGCCTGCTCAGCCGCGGAGGATTTCCATCAGGGCTGCCTGAGCCGGTCAGCAGCTGCCCGGCCAGCGGCGCAAAGGGAGAGCGGACAACAACAGACCCTTTATCTCCCTCCCTCCCTCCCTCCCTACCTCCCTCCCTCCCTCCTCCTGCCGCGGGAAGGCACGGACGGAGCGCGTGTGCCTCTCTGGTGAGAACCGGGAAAAGCAGGAGGCGGCCGGGAAGAGCCGGGAGGAGCCGGGCGGGACCGGGACGGCCGCGGCCGCTGCCACCTCCCTGGATGCCCGCAGCAGTCCTCTGCTTCGGAGCCAGGGAAGCAGGAGAAAGAGCACAGTGTTTGCATATTTAATCGTTTAATATGAAAGGGGGGGAAAAACCGCTTCTGTTTTCCTGGAGCTCCCCGGACCCTAGAAGACTCCTTTTAAGTCTTTTCCCTTTCTCTCTGTCTCTCTGTATCTGTCTCTCTCTGTCTCTGTCTCTCTCTCTCTCCTCTTCTTCCCCCCCCCCGCCCCGGCTAGAAATGAAAATGTTTGAGCTGTGTACCTGGTTAATACATCCAGGGTGAAGAAGACACCCCCTCGTCCCCTCTCACTGCCCTGAGGAGCAAGAAAATCTGGGGATAAGATTAAAAAATGAGAGAACATGTTCCGATGAAGGGACACTCCCACCAGTAGTCTGCGCTGGGGCACAAAAGTGGCAGTTAAGGAGGGGTGTTGGAACCTAGCCTTACATTCTGAAGGCTCCTCTGTTGACGTGGCTGCCACAGGATGAGACTTCGAGCAACTCTGAAAGCTGAACGAACAGTTGCAACAGAGGAAGCAAGGTCGGGGTTGCAACAGTACAAGAATGGCTTGAGGAGATGTTTGTCCAGGCTGTAATGGGAAAGAGGCTACAAAGTTAGGAAGGTAGGAAGAACCGGCACGACTGTAGGTTTTAAGAAGACGGGTCAAACATTAATGTTCTCATAGCATGAACAAACACATCACTGATCACAGTTAGGTTAGTTTGGTAAAGGGGGAGAATTAAAAGAAAACACCTAACATGAGAAACTCTTTTAATACGATATAGAGATATGTTGTGATTTAAAGTCCCGACCAAGAGGCTTGTGAATACAGCATTCAGGAAGCTGAGAAGACTAGCTTGGGCTACATAGCAAGACCTTGTATAAGAAAAGAGATTAATTTACATTCATCTCAAACAGACCGTTGGTGTAATATATGGAAAGATACTACACCTAGATCTATCTGAAAGAGCAAGTAGTTCAGATGCCATAAAGGCGAGTTATTTTGACACACACACAACTTGTTTGTCAAAGCCCTCAGAGAACGGCTGCTCACTTGGGGACACTTAGGAACTTCCGGACTACATTTCCCAGAAGGTACGCCGTCCTGCTCCTCCTCAACCTCCCATGAGTCTCTGGGCTCAGAACTCAGCCTCCGCCGCTGGGGGCAGGGTAATGCCGGAGTGCCGAATTACGTACTTCCTCCTGGGGTTCGGAGGCCGAACCCTTGTATGGCGGGTTCGAGTCCCGCCCCCTGACTCTGTGCTCTAGACCCTGAGTCTGGGGCGGGGTGCATTCGGCCGGGTTACCTCTCCTCGCCGAGGGGCGACGGCACACCTCGGGCTTCACCATGGAGGACTACCTGCAGGATTGTCGAGCCGCTCTGCAGGTAACGGGTCCCAACCAGTGACCGCAAGGAATGCAGCGTGGGGTCCGGGAAGGACGAAGGTGTGGGCTCCGGGGAGCCCTGACGGTCGGTGTGGAGGGATCGCAGAGGTGGACGCGGGGGAGCCGGGGACCAAACGGTCGCCCATGGGCGGGAGAGCCGGAGAAGTGAGTCTCCTTTCGGTTGCCGGAGTCGGGTCCCTCGGCTGGACCGGTGAGGCGGCCGCCAGCCTCGCCCGGCGAGGTGTGTCCGTCCGTCTCTCCCCGCCCCTCTCGGTTTCCCACCGGCAAGCCGGGCTTCACCCCCTGGCGCCCAGGTGAACGGCGGGGATGTGGAGGGTACCTGGGTGCACGGCTTCATTGCCCCTGAATGGCGGTTTGCCTTCTCCTCCTAGAGAGAGGCGCTCATAATATTTTACTTTAAATCTGTTTTTAAGCATCAGGCATATATGTTGACCCACAACTTAACATTCCTTTGCCTCCAGGGTTCTCCTTTAGTCTTCTTTACACACAAATACGTAAAAAATACCCGCTCCTTGCTAAGGGATAAACACAAAGTGTGTTTGGAATCTAAACCATAAGCACGGCCCCTGAATGCTTTGTAGCTTATTTTTGGTGCTTCCTGAGCCAGCTGGACTCACCCAGCCGCGCTGACAGGCCGTGGCAGCTTTGGATTTATTCCCATTAGAGGCTCCAAGTCACCTGGCTCCCTACTGTGAGTTTCTCTGCCCCTGTAGAAACCTAGACAGATGGCTGTCTTCCTTTGAAATAACTTAGCTGGGTGTGGTAGCCACATGCCTCTAGTTCCAGCACTTGGGTGCAGGAGGCCGAAGGTTCACCGGTTCAGGCCAGCTTTGGGCTGGGGGAAAAAAAAAAAAAAACCCACAAAAATAGAACAAAACTTAAAATTCCTCTGAGCAATAGATTCTTGCTTAGACAAACGCTGAGAGTCACCTAATTCGCTGTAGACTCAACTGCTGGTATAAATGATTATTTTCTATTTGATTTTGGGGTGATTTTAAATTTGATGCTCGCTACACTAAAATTTCCTCTTGAAAACATTTGACCAGGCTGAATAGCTGTAATCTCAGTCCTCAGTAGGTCCAGGAAAAAGGTGTGTTAAGTGTAGCCTGGGCTACATACAGAGGTCTGAGGAAGCCTGGGCTCCATGGTGTGGTAAGACTCAGCCCTCTTCAAAATGCTCTAGAGGGGGAGAAAAAGCCCACCATATTTGGGGAAAATTGTTTTAATGCATAAGGCAAATTGGAACCAATTCTCATTGGTTACTTTTTGTGTATGTGGGATCCTCCTGGTGTTAGGCAAGAGATGTGTGCCATCCCACTTGGTCTCAGGTCTGCGATTTGTTTTACTTTTTTTTTTTCTGGAGACAGGGTTTCTCTGTAGCTTTGGAGCCTGTCCTGGAACTCATTCTGTAGCCCAGGCTGACCTTGAACTCACAGAGATCCACTCACCTTAGGGACTAAAGGTGTGAGGTGGCGGTGGTGCCTCCCCCAACCCTCGGCTTGTTTTACATTATAATGTGCTTGTGTTTGAGATGGTCCTCATGTAGCCCAGGCTGGCCTTGAAGTCCCAATATAGCCAAGGTTGACCTAGAACTTCCAGTCCCCTTGCTTGTACTTCCCAAGTGTTGGGATTACAGGAGTCTACTGTGGTGCCCAGTTTGGCTATCCTTTATTTGTTTAATTTTATTTATATGAGACAGAGTCTTACTATGTAGCCCTGGTTAGCTTGGTACTAAGTAGACCAGACTAGTCTTAAACTCAGAGACTACTTGCATCTACCTCAGAGTGCTGGGATTAAAGGCATGTACCACCTTTAAATGACAGGCCCTTTAAAAATTTTTTTTTTTTTCTAGTTGGGCAGTGGTGGCACACTCCCAGCATTCGGGAGGCAGAGTCAGGTGGAACTCTGTGAGTTCAAGGCCAGCCTGGTCTACAGAGCTAGTTCCAGGTAAGGCTCCAAAGCTACAGAGAAACCCTGTCTACAAAAACAAAAAAAACATTTTTTTCTCTTTTTGGTGTGTGTGTGTGTGTGTGTGTGTGTGTGTGTGTGTGTGTGTGTGTAAGCGCCCACATGAGCGCTCCCTTAAGTGCAGTGCCCATGGATTCCAGGAGAGGACATTGGATTCCCTGGGACTGGAGATACAGGTGATTGTGTGTGTTTGTCATCTGTGTGGGTGCTGAGTCCTTTGTAAGATCGGTATGAGTTCTTAAGCACTGAGCCATTTCTCTAACCCCTAAAAAATTTGTTAAATTTTATTTATATTGATGTTTTGGGGGCCTCACCCATGCAATGAACACATGTGGAGATCTGAGGAAACACTGGGGAGTCTGTTCTCTTTTCTCCATGTAGGTCCCCGGGATCAATTTCAGTTGTTAATGCTTGGTGACAGATGCCTGCATCTACTGAGCCATCTCATCCCCTTTCTCTCTCCCCTTCTTTCTGTCTCCCTCTCTTTCCAAAAAACAATGGGGTTTCCATCATGGCATTTTTACACACACACACACACACACACACACACACACACAGTTAAACTTTGTTCTCATTTGTTCCCCTCATTGCTGGCTCTTGTTTCTTGAGATAGAATCTTGTTCTATAGCTTAGGCTACTCTGGGATTCTTGGTCTAAATTTGTCTCAGCCTTCCAAATGCAAGAGGGCATCAGAACCCATTACAAATGGTGTGAGCCTCCATGTGGATGCTGGGAATTGAACTCAGGACCTCTGGAAGAAGAGCCAGTTCTCTTAACCACTAAGCCATCTCTCCAGTCCTGAGAGCATTTGTTGTTTGTTTAAAGACCTACTTTTGAAGGCCTTTTTTCTTTCCTTTCCATCCATTTCCCCCAGAAACTGTTAATTTCTTTTTTAAGAAGAAATCTATGTGTATGTGTGTGTATATCTTTGAGTTATCTGCAGAAGAAGGTATTACTAAATACACTGGAGCTGGAATTACAAGCTGTTGTGGACCACTCCTTGTGAGTGCTAGAAGCTGCTGAGCTATCTCCAGCCTCCTGTTAATGTTTCTTAGAGAGAGAGAGCCTAATCCCAGCCTGGTCTACATAGCAAATTCCAGGACATTAAGGGCTACACAGAGAGACCCAGTGTCAAACAAACAAGAGCTTGTTTGAAGGGTCAAGCAGAGGAGGACAGCCACGTGTATACCCTTGACCAAAGGGCAGTCTTCTGATAGAGAGGGTTGTCCTCTTCAAGGGCCAGTGCATCTTCAGGAGGGATGTATAAGGGGTGGAGAAGGAGGAAGTTGGACACTGGCCTGGCAGGGTGGAACAGCAGAATTAGCTCTTGTGATGAACGGAACGGCGGATGTCTCAGCCGGGTCACCCTCACATCTGCCTGTGTAAAACAGGAGAGACCAAATTCAGACAGACACACTATTGACTTCTGTGGGAGTTGTGAATGCTTGGCTTTTGCACAGGCCAGAGACAGCTGATAATGCAGCCAGTTCTCCTGCAATACCATATTTTTAGTATGTGACACCAGAGAACTTTTCTGCAGCCTCTGCCACAATGACAGTAGCATGTTCCACTTTAAAGAAATCTACATAACTGGGCTTGGTAGCTGAGGTTGAGGTGGAAAGATCCCAAATTAGGGACTAGCCTGGATTACAGAACAAATTCCAGGCCAGACTGGGCTGTGTAAAACAAATAAACAAAAACAGAAAGAAAGGATGCATGCCTTTAATCCCAGTGCTTGGTAATCTCTGAGTCTGAGGCCAGCCTGGTCTACCTAGAGAATTCAGGACAGCAAAAGCTACATAGTGAGACCTTGTCTTGAAAACAAATAACAAACAAAACAACAAAAGCAAAAAAGTAAGGGAAAGCGAGAGAAAGGAGGCCTGTTTTTGTTTTGTTTTGTTTTTATGGGCTCCTAATCCGAGTGACTGATTCATCTTGCACTTCCAGTAGGAAGAACTCTTTCTTCGGGGTGGGGCTAGATCTCAGGCTGGGCTAGGAGCAAAGGTACACATCTCAGACATGAGGCTAAAGCCGAAGTGGCTGCTTGTCCTTTATCAGAGTCCTCATTTTCTCTGGGTGAAGGAGGTAGGGGTGAGAGTGTTGTCTGGCCTGCCCCTCTCTTTGTTAATATTGTGTAGAATAGCTAGCTATCAGACCATATTCGGCTTCAGAGGGGAAGTGGTTTTCTTCCTTTTGTATGTTTTTGTTTGTTGGTTTGGATTTTTGAGGCAGGGTTTCTTGATATAGCCTTGGTGGTCCTAGAACTAGCTCTGTAGACCAGGCTGGCCTGGAACTCACAGATCCACCTGCCCCAGCCCCACCTGAGTACCGGATCAAAGGTTTGCACCACCACCACCCAACTGGGAAGTGGTTTTCTTAGCCCTAAATCATCCTCCTGCCTGCAATCCAGGCAATAAAACAAACAAAACCTATTAGAATGTGTTATTTTAACTAATGGAAATCTTCTTATTCATCCTCTCCCTTCTCTTAAAAGATCCTTTTTTGATTCATTTATTTTATATGGATGAGTGACGATGCTCTCAGATCTCCTGGGATAGATGCTATGGGTGGCTGTGAGCTACCGTGTGGACACTGGGAACCAAACCTGGGTCCTCTGCAAGAGCAAGTGTCTTAACCACTGAGCATCTCTCCAGCCTTCCTCCTTTAAGTTTTTGTTCATATTACACTAATTTATTGAGTATATACACACACTTATGAGCCACGGCGCACATTTGGAGGTCAAAGGACAGTTTTCAAGAGTTAATGCTCCACCATGTGGATCCCAGTGATTGAACTGAGTTTGCCAGGCTGGACAGCGTACACATTTCCCAAGGAGCCATAATCTTCCCCTTTCTTTCAGAAAGTTTTTTGGCTGGGTATGGTGGCTCATACCTTTAGGGCCAGCTGGAGGATCTCTATGAATTCAAGACTAGCCTGGTCTGCAGCATATCAATTTCTCGCACAGCCAGGGCTACATAGAGAGTCTGTGTCAAGACAACAAACGGGGCATGGTGGTACATGCTGCAATCCCCGCACTTGGGAGGTAGAAGTGGCAGGATTTCCAGCAGTTCAATCACCAGCTTGGCCTACATAGTGAATGCTAGGTCAGCCAGGGATGCAGGGGGTGTAGATAGGTTTGGTGACACATGCCTTTGATCCCAGGCAGAAGCAAGCAAATCTCTGAGTTCAAGGCCAGCCAGGTCAACATAGCTAGATCCTGTCTAAAAAAAAGTTTGTTTCCTGTGGCTCTCAGATTCTGTTTCTTCCATTGGCAGGCAGCTCAGGTTTCTCATGCTGCTAAGTTTAGCTGTATTTTCCTTGAACTCTTTCTCTAGTTAGAAAACAGACACTGTTTGGCCTGTGTATTCAGCTGGTGGGGAGGTGGGCTGGAGATGAGAGTCACATATTTTTCCTAATTGAGGAGGACAGTGCCTTCAAAGTTGGGGGCAGCCATGCACCCAGGAATCTTCATTTTCTGGAGCATAATCATGAAGAGGATCTCCCAGTTTGGACCCTAAGCTGTCTTATGCATTAAGGGTACACATTCGCTGGGCGGTGGTGGCACATGCCTGTAATCCCAGCACTCGGGAGGCAGGAGGATCTCTGTGAGTTCGAGACCAGCCTGGTCTACAAGAGCTAGTTCCAGGACAGCCTCCAAAGCCATGGAGAAACCCTGTCTCGAAAAACCAAAAAAAAAAAAAAAAAAAAAAAAAAAAAGGTGGGGTGGGGTGAGTACACATTCATGAAAATGTATTGAGCCCCTTAGGGTTTCATCTTTCCTGGAAACTGCAGCTGCAGGAAGCTGGAGAGGGAACACTGAGGAAGGTGTCACAGAGAAAGGGCTTTTTAAAAGGTGGCACTGGCTTGGGCAGTGAGGAACAGAGTAAGAAGGGGGAGTGCTCCATTTACAGAGGAGGCTCTCAGGTGATATCTCATTTAATCTACACAATGGCATGCAACAAGGTTCAGCGTTACCTCCTGTTGCTTTTTGCAGTCTCATCATCCACAGTGCAGCCTGGCTTGGAGCCACTGTGTAGTTCAGATTGGCCTCAGAGTTGCTGCAATCCCTCTGCCTTAGGTCCAGAGTACTGGTATTAAAGGTGTGCACCAGAGCCCAACTTATTCTCCTTAAAAAATGTTAGCTGAAGCCATGTAGTGATACCACATGCCTTTAGTCCAGCAGGTAGATCTCTTGAGTTCAAGGCCAGCCAGGATAGCCAGGGCTACACAGAAAAACCCTGTCTGTCTTTAAAAAAATTTTTACTTATATGTACATGTGTAGGAGTGTGCACATGAATAGAGGTGCCCTCAGAAGCCAGAAGAGGGCGTCAGATCCCTTGGAGCTGGAGTTACTAGCCATTTTGAACCACGCAATGGTCTCTGAGAGCCAAACTTGGGTCTTCTTCAAGAACACTAAGCCATCTCTCTAGCCCGTAAAATAAAAATTTTTAACATTTATTTGTATATTTTGTGGGTGTGGGGAGCATGCCTCAGCATGTCTGTAAAGGCCAGAGAACAGCGACTGAACTCAGGTTGTCGTGGTTGGCAGCCTTTGCCCACTCCCACTGACCGTCTTGCTAGCCCTGCCCTCATTTTTACATAGGAACCAGGACCCCATATCAAGTAGGAAGCAGGGCTGGCTCAACCCTAGTCTGTGATTGTCCAAGTGGTCTGCTGCTTCCAGAGACTGAATAGAGCAAAGAGGGCCTGGCAGGGCACACACGTCATGGTTTGGTGGGGGCATAGTCCAGTCAGTCCTGGGTAACCATGGCGGGGAGGTGGGAGGGGTGATTCCTGCTGGCCAGGGATGGGAAAAGAAAAGAAGGCTGCACATGTTTTCTCACCCACGTGTCAGAACAGAGCATCCCTGCTGTCTGCTTCTGGCTTTGACCGAGCACCACAGTTCACCTTGCACTGGCCACCATTTCTCCTTCCGTCCCATCCTTCTGCTTTTCTTTACCTTCCTTCCAGGCTAGGAATCTGACTGGCCATGGTTCAGCCACACTGTTACAGGGATTTGGAACCGTTCTCTGATACCGTCCTAGAACCCCTTACTCAGCCTGTCCCTTGTCCTCTTACCCTTCCCTCCAGGTGGGACACGTGACCGTTCGTGTTTACAAACCCTTCCCTGCTTCAGTGAGTCTGTTCTCTCTGAGCCACTTATCTCTAGGGCTTTCCTGTCACTTTGGTCCACAGCCATCTGGGTGATCCTTGGTGTCTAGGAGACAGAAGGGTATTTCTCAAGTCTCAGAAGTCACAGGAGATACTATGTCCTGTGGTGGGTCTTGGGTATAGAGTTATCGTGTTGCTTTTGAAGAGGCTCTAGTGTTGCCAAGTGGTGGTCTGCATTTGGGATCCCAGCATAGGGAGGCTGAGGATGGGTGCTTCTAAGTTTGAAGCAAGACTCTGTCTTAAAAAACAAAACATTAAAAAGTGTGTGTGGGGGGCGGGGGTTAGAGCGATGGCTTAGTGGTTAATGATACCAGCTGCTCTTCCAGAGGACCCTGGTTCAATTACCAGCATTCATTTAGTGGCTAACAATGGCCTATAACTGCAGTTCAGAGAGATACTACTCCCTCTTTGGTCTCTGTAGGTAATGCAATGCACACATGTGGTACACATACAAGCAAAATACCCAAGCACAAAAAATAAAAACATCTCCAAAAATGATTTTAAAAAGAAAAAGTTGTTAAAAAAAAAAAACCTAAGCCCTTCCATGGTGTTTTTTGATATAACTGGGCCCACGTTGTATACACAAACACAGTGCACAGCCATCAAATCAGGATAGTTGGCATATTGATTATTCAGACATTTATCGTCTCACACTTTTTTGTGGGTTTTTTTTTTTTTTTTTGTGTGTGTGTGTGTGTGTGTGTATGTATGTATGTGTTTTCTCTCCCTTCTAGACAGGGTCTCACTGTAACTTAGGCTTCACTATGTAGACCAGGCTCGTCTCAAACTCACAGGCCTGCCTCTGCCTCCCAAGTGCTGGAATTAAAGGTGTGCTCCACTATACTCAGCTCTTTTATTTTATTATTATTTTGATACACAGTGTCTCATGTAGCCAAGGCTGGCTTTGAACTTGCTTTGTAGATGAACTTCTGATCCTCTTCCTTCCACGTCTCTCATCTGGGATAGGCAGGTGCTGCCACCTCTGGCTCACATAGTGTTGGGTTATTTATCAAACCAGGACTTCTTACATGGAGCACTCTGTTAACTGAGCTGCATCTCTAGCCATGATGTGTTTTGTTGTTGTTTCTTTGGCTTTTGAGGCAAGAATCCTCACACAAGAATCCTCACATAGCCGGGCGTTGGTGGTGCACACCTTTAATCCCAGCACTCGGGAGGCAGAGGCAGGAGGATCTCTGTGAGTTTGAGGCCAGCCTGGTCTACAGAGCAAGTGCCAGGATAGGCTCCAAAGCTACACAGAGAAACCCTGTCTTGAAAAACCAAAAAAAAAAAAAAAAAAAAAAAAAAAAGAATCCTCACATCCTCACATAGAACAGGCTGGCCTCAAACTTACAGTGAAAGTGAGACTTCTGGTCCTCCTGTCTCCCTCCCCTGAGTGGAGTGAGACCGCAGGCATGAACTACTACATCAGCTTCTATTTTGTTTTTCTGAAACAGGGTTTTGCTATGCAGTCTAGGCAGGCCTGTAACTCTGTGTAACCCAGGCTGGTCTCAAATTGGTGATTCTCTATTTTTAGCTTCCTTAGTGCTGATATTGTAGGTATGAACCATCACACTTGACAAGCTTTTCTAAGATTTATTTATTATGTATACAATGATCTGTCTGCATGTATCCCAGCAGGCCAGAAGAGGGCACCAGATCTCACTATGGATGGTTGTGAGCCATCATGTAGTTGCTGGGAATTGAACTCATGACCTCTGGAAGAGCACCAGCCAGTGTGCTTAACCTCTGAGCCATCTCTCCAGCCCCACTTTTTTTAAAAAATATTTATGTATTTATTATGTACACAGTGTTCTGCCTGCATGTGTTTCTGCAGGCCAGAAGAGGGCACCAAATCTCTTTATTATAGATGGTTGTGAGCCAACATGTGGTTGCTGGGAATTGAACTCATGACCTCTGGAAGAGCAGTCTGTGTTCTTTACCTCTGAGCCATCTCTCCAGGCCAGAGTCCATACTTTTTAAAAAGGTAATTAACTTAGTTTGTATATATGTGTCACACATATTAAAGTTGGAGGACAATTTGCAGGAGTCAGAATTAGTTCTCCTACCATGTGAAACCTGGAGATTGAACTCAGGGTTTTGCACTTGGCAGCAAAGGCCTTCACTTGCTAAGCACTTCTCTGGCCCAAGGGCTCCATACTCTTGAAGTAGGCCTACAGAAATGGGCATGGGCAGATCTTGAGGGCAAACATCCTTTAGGGGCCCTTTGCCCCAAAGTCCTGACGAATAACCTCTCCTTTTTGTATCTCTGGTGGGGAAGAGAGTGGATTGAAAGAAGCCTGTCTATGGGTTGGGAATCTAGTTTACGGCTCAGTGCTAGAGCGCTTGCCTTGCATGCATGAGTCCTTGAGTTCAGTTTCCAGCACCACAGAACAAAAGCAGCAGCCTGTTTAGTAATTGCACATGAGGGCTGGAGAGAAGGCGCCGTGTTAAGAGCACTGGCTGTTCTTGTGGAGGACCTGGGTTTGGCTTCCAGCACCCACCTGACAGCTCACAGCCATCTGTAACTCCAGTTGCAGAGGTTCCAGGGCCTCTGCGGGCACCAGGCTCACACATGTACATATACATAACCAAGCAAAGCACCCATACATGTAAAACAAGTAAACAAAGTTGCCCATGGCTGAGTATCCCCCTAGAAGTCTAAACTGTTCTGGTAGAGGAAGGAGGGTCACATAGCTAAGGAAAATGATTCTAGGTCCAGCCCCACCTCCACCCCCCTGATTTTTCCCTAAAGTCATATTACTTGATAACTGCCCCTTGCTACGTCTTAGTCTTCCAAACCCCCTTCCTGGTTTTACTAAACTCTGTGCCTGGCAAACTCCCTGACAAGAAGCCTCAGTGACTTTACACCTTGCAGGCACAGTTTATCAAGTGTGAAGACAGTTGCTGGTTATCATCACTGCAGTGCTGTCTGTGTTTACTGGGTAGAGGCCAGAGATCCTGTCACATGTTCTATACGCTGCTGGACAGCCCCTGCAGCAAAGGCCCAGCCAGCTAAAATAACAACGCTGAGATGAAGGAAGCTTGCACTGACTGGGAGGCCTTTGTGATCTCCTTCAAGCCTGATGACCTGAATGTGATACCTGGAATCCACATAGTGGAAGGAGAGAAGTGACGCCCTCAAGGCACCTTCTTCACTCCGTGCACACACAGAACAGATGACAGTGGTGATGGCAATACGTTTTCTGAGATAGGGTCTTCCTGTGAGCCTTGGTTGACCTGGAACTCAAAATGTGGACCAGTCTCTAAACCCACAGGCTTGTCTCTGCCTCCCAATTGCTGGGATGGAAGGCATGTGGCACCATGCCCCATCTTTGAAAATAAGCTAGCTTAAAGACAGAAGATGTAGCTCAGTTGACAGAGTTCTTGCCTAGCATGCACAGCCCCAGGGTTTGCTCTCCAGCAATACATAAACCGGGCATGATGGCACATGCCTGTAACCCCAGGGCTTGGAAGGTTGAAATAGAAGGATGAAAATGTTGAGAACTGTTTGGGTTCTTTAGCAAACCCTACCTCAAGGGTAAGGGTTATAGCTCAGTAGTAGAGTGCTTGTCCCGTATATGCAATGCCCTAGATGCAATCCTTGGCACTCAAAAACCATGATTATAATGATGCCTTTTCTTTATAGACAGGAATTCAAACAGCCTGAGCTGGCCTGCAACTTATTTAACTGAAACAGGACTTGAACTCCCAATTCTCCTGCCTCTACCTCCCAAGTGCTGAGATTACAAGTATGTGCCTTAACACCAAGGTTGATAATGCTTGAAGTATGTGTATGCCTAGTTTGGCTATTATTAGAGACTAAATGATCAGTTAATAGATATAAAAGTACTAGAATAATGCATAGCACCCTCAAATTTTTTTTTTTTGTTTGTGTTTTTAAAGGCTGTCTGGTATTCAAACACATTGTCTAAATGTGTTTGAAGATTCTGAGAGCTCTGGAGATGAATGGGAACAATGTTAATGCTATCAGTTCTCTCTCCCTCTGCAGCTGGACTTTTCAAAGTTCTGTGCCAGACTTGGTGGCACATATCTTTAATCCTAGCACCAGGGGAAAGAGGACAGAGGCAGGTAGATATCTATGAGGTCAAGGCCAACTAGGGCTACATAGTGAGATCCCCATCTCAAAACAAAACAAAATATAAAGTTCCTGGCTGAGGAGATGGCTGTCCTAGTTAGGGTTAATATTGGTATGATGAAACACATGACCAAAGCAACTTGGTGTTTATTTGGCTTACACTTCCACACCACTGTTCATCACTGAAGGAAGCAGGAAAGGAACTCTAACAGGGCAGGAACCTGGAGGCAGGAGCTGACCCAGAGGCCATGGAAGGGTGTTGTTTACTGGCTTGCTCTTGATGGCATATTCAATCTGCTTACTCAGAACCGGAGACACCAGACCAGAGAGGGTACCACCCACCCATCCACAATGGGCTGCCCTCCCCCATATCAAACAACAATTAAGAAAATGCCCTACAGATTTTCCTAGAACTTGCTCTGTAGACCATCTCTGCCAGAGATCTGCCTGCCTCTGCCTCCTGAGTGCTGGGGTTAAAGGCATTTTTTTGGGGGGGTTGAGTTTCGAGACAGGGTTTCTACCTGCAGTAGTGAACAAGAGACCCTCCCTCAAAAGAGGAGGAAGGAGAGGGCTAACAAATGAAGTTGTCCTCTGACCTCTGCATGGCACCGTGACTTGTTCAGACCTGCACACACTGGCATGCACACGCATATTCATTTAAATAAATAAGTGTTCAAGCCAGGCCAGTCAGGGCTACAGAGTGAAACCTCTTTAAAACCAAAACAAAAATCCAGAGAAGTTCCCAGCAGCAGCAACTCTTTTATTGTGGGTTATGTATTTACTTTTTTTAAATTATTTTATTTATTTATTTTTTTATTTGAGTTTTTCAAGACAGGGTATCTTTGTGTAGCTTTGGAGCCTGTCCTGTAACTCGTTCTATAGACCAGGCTGGCCTCAAACTCAGAGATTCTCCTGCCTCTACCAGCTGTATTTACTTTCTTAGGTTAGCATACAAAGTAATGACTATGGGCTGAAGGTAGCTAAGTAGGTGAAGGTGCTCGCCTCCAAGCCTACGAGTTCAATTCCCTGGACCACATGGTGTGGAGTTTGGAGAACAGCTTCCAAGTGTTGGTTGTCTCCTCCCACCTTGTGGATCCCAGGGGTCCAACTCAGGCTTGGTTGATGGCAAACACCCTTATCCACTGATCCTCTTGCTGGCTGTGGATTTTATTTTTGCCTTTATTTTCAGCGCCTCTTTGCTTGTTTCTGCAGCATAGAAATGTAAAAGTTACTCTTTTATTTTGAAAATAGGGGCAATGAGTGGCAAACTAGGCCTGGTATTCTTGAGGGCATGACATAACTGTCCATTACCAGAACATTCTGTCTCTGACTACAATGAGAGCCTGAAGAAGCATAAGCAGTCAGGTAATTGTTTAGTGTTCTAAGAGTTAACACTCAGGGACAAGGTTAGTGGAGAGGAAAAAGCACCTTTCTGTCAACTGGATGTATAGAACTGCTTAAAGCCCAGCCACTTGGGCCCTCCCTGCAGGTGGTATCATGGTATCCTCTGAAGGGCGGAGCAGTGTATGTGGTGCCCTGCTTGAGTGTAAGGTAACGGAAATACAGACACGGTTTTTTGAGTTTCTCCTTCCGCTCCAGGAGTCCAGGCCTCTACATGTTGTGCTGGGAAATGAAGCTTGTGACTTAGACTCCATGGTGTCTGCTCTTGCCCTGGCTTTTTACCTAACAAAGGTGAGTACCCAGCAATAGTCCATTAGAGTGAAAAGGGACATATTTAGCGTTAGTGCCCGGCAGTGGTGGCGCATGCCTTTAATCTCTACACTCAAGAGGCAGAGGTAGGTGGAGCTCTATGAGTTCGAGCCCAGCCTGGTCTAGAGAGAAAGAGTTCTGGGACAGCCAGGGCTGTTACACAGAGAAACCCTGTCTTGAAAACAAAAAAAAACCAAAAAGCAAAAACAAAAAAATTTTAGCATTGGCTAAATTGAAGTTAAGTTTCAGCCAGGTGTGATAACACCTATCTGTAAGGCCTTGCAAGGGGGAGGCAAGAGGTTAAGGGTTAGCCTGTTTCATAAAAAACAAAAATAAGGGCTGGAGAGATGAGTCAGAGGGCCAGAGTTCAATTCTCCAGCACCTATATGGCAGTTCACAACCATTTATAACTCCAGTTCTAGGGGGGTGGAGCATATGGTTCTCATTCAAACCATACCATGGGGTTTGCAAAACCATAGTTATATTTAAATAGCTTATTGTTGAGTTCCTTTTGGATACCAATGATCTAGTAGTTGTCTTCCCAGATTAACTTTCTTTCTTTATTTTTTATTTATTTTTTTTTTGAGACAGGCTTTCATTTATTTCACAATGACCTTGGTAGGTCACTAGGTAGCTGAGGGTAACACTGAAGTTTTTGTTTGTTTTATTTTGGTTTTTGGAGATAGGTTTTCTCTGTGTAATAGCCTGGGCATCCTGTAACTCACTCTGTAGACCAGGCTGGCCTTGAACTCAGAGATCCACCTGCCTTTGCCAACTGAGTGCTGGGATTTAAGGCATTTACCGCCACCTCCTGGCTAACATTGAACTTTTAATTCTGTTTCCTCCTGTATGCTGGGATTACAGTCGTAGACCACCATACCAACTAAGCTACATCCCTGCCAATCCAGATCAATTAAAAAACTTGTGTATGGGTGTTTTGCTTGCATGTATGTCTGTACCATGTGTATGCCAGGTGCCCTCAGAGTCCAGAAAAGGGCAACGGGTTCCTTGAAACCTGAGGTATATAGATGGTTGTGAGCTGCCACGTGGGTGCTGAGAATGGAACGTGGGTCCTCTGGAAGACCAGACAGTGCTCTTAATTGCTGAGCTACCTCTCTGGCCCTTGCCCAGGTTAACTCTTAAGTGTTGATAATCTTTTTCCCGTAGCATGGAGTCTATACCCAGGTCTTTCCCATAAGATAGATAGCTTACTGATTTCCATGTTATTGCTAAGAAGGGGGGCAAGGAGCATCCTTCAGAACACTAGGGTGCAGCTCACATCGTCAAGGCTCTGAGTTGGATTTCCCAGTTTTTTTTTTAAGTCATCTTTTTATTTGTTTAGATATGGTAATTGATAAGAAGGTAGTAACTTGCTGGGCAGTGGTAGTACTTGCCTTTAATCCCAGCAGAGGCAGGCGGAACTTAGTGAGTTCAAGGCCAGCCGGATCTACAAAGTGAGTTCCAGGACAGCCAGGACTGTTAGAAAAACCAAAAAAATAAAAAATAAAAGGTAGTAACTTACTTGAGATCATATCTCCTTTGGATTTTTTTTTTTTTTTTTTTTTACATATATATGTTAGGGAGTAAACCCAGAGCCTAGTCTTGTTACTTTTTCTTGCTGTTTCCAAAACCTTATGATGTCTTCTTTTCAATTCCTTAACTAGACATCGGAGTCAGGAGAAATCTTTATACCAGTTTTAAACATAAATCGTTCTGAGCTTCCTCTACGCGGGGACAATGTCTTCTTCCTCCAGAAGGTTCGGATTCCAGAGCCTGTGCTGATTTTCCGGGATGAGATCGACCTCCACGCATTGCACCAGGCTGGCCAGCTCACCCTTACCCTTGTTGACCATCACGTCTTACCCAAGTAAGTGGATGGAGATTAAGTCTGTTCAGTGGATGCTCACCCTGCACTGTTAGACTCTGATGGGAGACACAGAAAGATAGGAAGGAAGAAGGAGATTTGCCTTCTGGAGTCTGGGAGGCTAATTCATTGTTGTTGTTTTTGCTTTGTTTGCTTTTTTTGTGTGAGACAGGGTCTCACTGTACAGCATTTTGTGGCCTGGAAATTCCTATGTATTCCAGTCTGTCCTCAAACTCAGAAATTTACCTGCCTCAGAAGCTAACTATAATTGATGGGTCATATCCACTATGAAAAACCTACTAAAAATAGTGTCATTTCACCAGGAGGCAGTGGCCCACACCTCTAATCCCAGCACTCGGAAACAGAGGCAGGTGGATCTCTGCGAGTTCTAGGCCAGCCTGGTCTACAGAGAGAGTTCCAGTACAGCCTCCAAAGCGATACAGAGAAACCGTGTCTCGAAAAAAACAAACAAACAAACAAAAAATCTTTAATTATATTTATGTGATATTTATGATATAAAGAAAAACATAGGGCTGTTAAAGGTTAGGCTCACAACCAAAAATATAAGAAAAATATATAGTGAATTCAAACTAAATAATCATCCAAAATCACTTAAATCTGCCTTCAATGTCAGAACTTTTTGCTGTTTTGCAACACAGGAATGATATGTTCTAGTAGATGCTATAAATACCTCAATCATATCAGTTCAACAAATGTGTACATCTACAGTAATTCTTCTAATTTAGGACTAAAAAAAGCTGCCAAAGAGCAATGTGAGTATGAGATTTGCCTAAGTGTGTCTGGCTCCTGTTTTTCTTACAAATGCATGCTTTTCCCTTGAGCACACTGTTACAGCAAGAAACGGGTACCTGAGGGCATCCATGAATTTACTCATCAGAACCTTTTTCTGAAGTGGATGAAGGTGACAGTTTCCATGCATTTTTCAATGAGGAAGAGGGCAGTAAGCAAACAGATCACTGTGTAGTGGGTGTGGAGACAAGTGATAGCCTCCACTCTAGAGGACAGTGGGACTTGATGGAGTAGACATGGACTAACCTCATCAGACAGGAGGGAAACTGAGGGCATAGGATTCTGTAGAGGAGTTGACCCTTGAGCCTAGTCGACAAAGAGAACGTGGTGTTTGTCCCCTGCAGGGGTGGGAAGGTAGCTGAGCGGAGTCTTTCAGGCAAAGAGAGGAATTAATAGAAGCGAGGCCAGGCAGGCATGAAACTAACTGCACACTGAGTTAGGGAACTGGGACTTGTTTTGCGCAGCTGAGCGTGAAATATGTGGGAAAGGTAAGCCATGAATTGATGAGACTGAGGTGGGCAGCAGTGATCGTGGCGGCCTTGTAGGGCCTTCTTAGGAGGATGGACTTTAGGTAGCAGAAAACTTGTTCATTATATTTATTCCAGGTGAATAAACACTCACGAAGTGTTTGAAGGTTTTAATGAGCACCTAGTTGAAAAGTAGATGAGTGGTGAAGAGACTTGAAACAGTCTACTGAGGGCATCGCACAGAACTAGAAAGGAAGGCTTGGGTAAAAGCCCTAAAACCTGGTGACCTACGTGGTATTTGATTGTCAAGAGAACAAGGTTCTCTGTTGAGTATCAGAGTTCAGTTGGAGTGGCAACCCTAAAGGACAATAACTATGTAGATATTTATAGTAGACACATCACAAAGTTCATTACATGCCATTTAAATGCCATTTCAGATACCACATTAAAGAGGAGTAAGGCAGGGGTAAAAGTGACCTCTATATATTTGCCTAAGACACCCACACTTTTCTTTATGACAGAGATTGGTCTGGCAGCTGGAGCGCTCTTATGTACTTCTCTTTCTTTCTGTTTTCTGTTACCCCTCTCCAGAAGTGATGCCGCTCTGGAGGAGGCAGTAGCAGAGGTGCTGGACCATCGACCAATTGAGCAGAAATACTGTCCTCCCTGTCATGTTTCAGTTGAGCATGTGGGGTCCTGTGCTACCCTGGTGGCAGAGAGAATCCTACAGGGGGCGCCAGAGATCTTGGACAGACAAACTGCCTTCCTACTGTATGGTAAGGGATCCGTTTGGGTTCCTTTGCTCCCCATCCCACAAGGGGCAGTGAACGTCTAGAAGCTTACAGCCACCTGCTCATCACAGAGGGCTCAAAGAGGGCGAGGGTTCGTTCGCAGTAGTTGGGCATTGTTTCGCTGCCTGGGGATTTGCATTAGAGAAAGTAGAAAGGAAGCACAGGGCAACCGACCTTGGCAGTTCCCATTTGCAGCTCTGTTTAATAGAAGGACTCACCGAAGGTCCAGGAAACTGACTCTGCTGTCAGTTCCAGCAGGAAATGGTTGTGTGTCTGAGCAGCTCTCTTCACCTTTCCTCTCGTTTTTTTCCATGGGGTGTGTATGTGCTGAGACTAATTAGATTAGACAATGCAGTCTCTCCCAATAGTGATACTGTGATGGAAGACAAAATGCAAACAGAGGGAAGTAAGTACAACGTTTCATCAAGAAGCTATTTGAGGGCTGGAGAGATGGCTTAGCGGTTAAGAGCATTGACTGTTCTTCCAGAGGTCCTGAGTTCAATTCCCAGCAACCACACGGTGGCTCACAATTGCCTTGAATGAGATCTGCATGCAGTCAGAAGACTGTGTATACATAATAAATAAATAAAATCTTAAAAAAAGAAGCTATTTGAAATTCATAGCTACTGGGAGAGGGGAATCAGTTTTCTTCAGTGAGGTGACACTAGGTATATCAAACACACTCCAGGACAGGCTCCATTCTTATGAGTAGTTGGACAACAAAAAAACATACCCCGTAGGTTGGTTGGTTTTTGTTGTTGTTGTTGTTTTATGGTTTGTTTTGTTTTTTTGTGTTTTTAAAAAGAGTTTGAAAATTTTTATGTGGATGCATGTTTTACTTGCATGTATGCCTGGTACCTTCAGACACCAGAAGAGGTTGTCAGAGTTGTGAACTGCCATGTAGGTGCTGGGAATTGAACTCGGGTCCTCTGAAAGAGCAGCCAGTGCTGTTAACCCAAACCATCTCTCTAGTGCCTACCTGCTTATTAGAGAGAGAGAGAGAGAGAGAGCGGGTAGTTAGTTGGGTGGGTAGAGAGGTGGAGGCAGAGCTGGGGGAGAAAAAAGAATATGAAATTTTCAAAGAATAAATAAAAATGTAAAAAAAAAAAAAGATTCTGTGATGGAGTTTGGCTTACAGAGGTGGACTCCCTCTGAGGTTATGAAATCCACAAGGCCCAGGATGCTCAGGCTTCTTTTTTATTTTTTTTATTTTATTTATTTGCTTTTATATGTTTGGGTGTTCTGTCTGCATGTATGTCTGCACAATGGACATTCCTGGTACCTAAGGAGGCCAGAAGAGGGCTTTAAATCTTCTGAGACTGGAGTGTCAGTTGTAAACTGCCATGTTGGTTCTATGACTCAAACCTGGGTCCTCTGCAAGAGCAGCCAGTGCTCTTAACTGCTGAGCTGTCTCTCCAGCCCCAGGCTCAGGCTTCTTGGCTGCCTTCCCAAACTCTTCATTCCATTGCACTTTGGGAGGTCTCACTTAGGACATGGTCAGTCCGAGTGTATTGTTTTGTCCTCATGGGTTTGCCTGGATGTACCCTCTGGGTTGTGTGCATCGGGTGTGAAATTACATGTATGTTGCTAGTGGCTGTGAGTGGAGGGCTCGCTCACAGGACTCCTGTCCTTCCATATCCCTTCATAGGTACCATCATCCTGGACTGTGTCAACATGGATGCCAAAGTTGGAAAGGCAACTCTGAAGGACAGCAAATACGTAGAAAAGCTGGAGGCCCTCTTCCCAGATCTTCCTCAGAGAGAAGACATCTTTGATTCTCTGCAAAAGGCAAAGTTTGACGTCTCAGGTATGATAGATTTTCCACATGAGACAATCAGTGGGCAAGCTTTGAATATCATATCTGGAAACCCCCCAGAGAGATTTCAGAAATGGTTTCTGAAATGGTTATTGTTTATACCAGGGAGAAATGAGTGGCATACATGTCTGCCCATGAACGATCAATTATCTTCTAGATGATTCCATCCTGAGTCTGGAAGAGGATGAGAAGGGCTATAGGTGACAGCCCATGCTATAATCCCAGCACTGATGAAACCAAGGCATGAAGATAGGAAGTTCAGGGCAACCTGAGCTATATAGTGAGTTAAAGGACAGCTTAATCTATGTAAGGAGACCATATCTCAAAAGGTGAAAACTGTACAGAGAAGCCCTGTCTCGAAAAAAAAAAAAAAAACAAATAAAAAATGAATGGGTTTTAAAAATCCAAGACGGCTAGAGAGATGGCTCAGCGGTTAAGAGCACTGGCTGTTCTTCCAGAGGACCCAGGTTCAATTCCCAGCAACCACATGGTGGCTCACAACCAACTGTGGTGAATTCTGGTGCACTCTTCTGGCCTGTAGGCATACATGTGTACATAATAACTAAATAATGTTTTTTTAAAAAAACAAAAACAAAAACCAAAAAAACAAGGTGTGGCGTCTGTCTGTGTTTGGAAATGTGTATGCGAGTATAACTAGACTCAGCTCAGAAGAGGGCACCAGATTCTCTGAGATGTAGTGAGACGAGCATGAGCTGCTGATATGGGTACTATGCTTGTCTGGTGCCCACAGAAGACAGAAGAGGGCATCAGATCGCTGGAACTACAGTTATACATAAATTTGAGCTGCAGTGTGGGTACTGGGGGTTGAACCCTGGTCCTCTGGAAGAGTAACCAGTGCTCTTAACTGCTGAGCCACCTCTCCAGCCGGTGACCTGATTATTCAAGTTCTCCTTTTTAATAATTATATCTACACTTATTGCTCCTCTTCTCTGCCCCTAGGAGAAACTGCTTTCCCATTTTCCTTTGTAGTGTTAGGCCAAGTTCCCTGTTTGACTCCTGGTTTCCCATCTGTTTTCTAGGCCTGACCACTGAGCAGATGCTCAGAAAGGACCAGAAGACCGTCTGCAGACAAGACACCAAAGTGGCCATCAGTGCTGTCTACATGGATTTGGAGGTAAGAGCAAACTGCTGGCACGGATGGGAAGAGAGCACGGCTTTCCTTCACACGCCTCTGGCCTTCATTCCCTCTCACTCTAGATTACGTTGGGACCTCTTCACTTGTCTCTGTCTCCTCTGAATTCTCTACAGTTCATCATCCCTCACTGTGCTGCTTTAACAGCCTGAATACTAGTTTTGTCTGTATCCACTTGAGTTTTGCACCCCTACAAATCATTCTCCACAGAGTAATCAGTGATTTTATTTCTCCACACAGTAATCAGTATATGTGGGGTTTTTTTTAAAATAATTTTTTAGGTCAGGTAGTGGTGGTTCACGCCTTTAATCCCAGCACTTGGGAGGCAGAAGCAGGCGGATCTCTCTGAGTTCAAGGCTAGCCTAGTCTACAGAATGAGTTCCAGGACAGACAGAGCTGCACAGAGAAACCCTGTCTTGAAAAGCAAAACCAAAACAACAGCAAAAAGCAAAAAACAAAAATATTTGTGCAGGGCTGGAAAGTTGGCTCAGTGGTTAGGAGCATTTTTTGCTCTGACACAGGGCCTGGGTTCAGTTCTCAGCATGCACATAGTGGTTTACCTGATCTGTAACTTTAGTTTCAGGGACTCTTAACATTCTTAACATTCTGTAGGCCCCTGGAACACAGATAGTGCACTTATATACATGCAGGCAAAACACTCATACACATAAAATAATATAAAACTTAAATATATATATTCTAGCCATTAACAGCTGAGCCATCTCTCTAGCCCTTTCAAAAATATTTTTAAAATTACATTTATGCCAGGCATGGTGGCACATGCCTTTAATCTCTGGAGTCTCAGAGGTAGGCAGATCTCTGAGCTCCAAGCCAGGTGGGATTACGTAGTGAGACCCTTTCTCAAAACAAAACAAGTGTTTATCGGTGGTTATGAGAGTGTGTGTACCGCAGCACACTTATAAAGGTCAGAGGACAATGAAATAGTCAGTTCTTTGCTTCTACTATGTGGATTCCGGGGATTGGACTCAGGTTGGCAGACTTGGCAGCAAGGGCCTTTACCATCTTCCTGGCCCTGTTCGTGTGTTTCTCAAGACAGGCTGGCATGGAACTCACTGTGTAGCCCAGACTGGTCTTGAATTCAAAGCCGGCTTCCTGCCTCTCCCTCTAAGAGCTAGGATTACACTCTTGAGCTACCACATCTGGCTGTAGAATGATCACTGCTCTTATAAAGGACCAAGGTTCAGTTTGCAGCACCCATGCCAGACAGTTTCTAACTGCTTACAATTCCAGTGCTGGGTGTCCGCACTCACATAGACACTCTTACATATGTACAGTGACGGTGGGTTAAAGGAAGACCACAAATGTCCGAATAAAGAATTAACAGATATTTTTTGGGGGGAGCACTTGCACAATGATGGTAAATAACCACCTCCATCTTCTGCCCCTGGAGGCCCAGTGTCTGCCCTGCAGGGTGCTCTGACCACAACCCAAGATAGAGCCAGCCCCTCCTCTTCCTTATAAGGGGTCACACACCAAAGCCACACCCTAAGGCCATTACCACAAGTCTGTTGGTGGAACAAGATACTACTACACACATAAAATTGTTTTTTTAATCTTAGAGAGGGGGAGAGAGAGAGTATCCTGAGAATATGTGTCTCAGGTAGGTGTTTTAGATAGCTTTTTGTTTGTTTGTTTTGTTTTTCGAGGCAGGGTTTCTCTGAGTAGCTTTGGAGCCTTTCCTGAAACTCTGTAGACCAGACTGGCCTCAAACTCACAGAGATCCACCTGCCTCTGTTTCCTAAGTGCTAGGATTAAAGGCCTGAACCACCACCACCTATCACTTTTGGCTAGTTTTATGTTAGCTTGATAGAAGCTAGAACCATTTGAGAGATGGGAACCCCAGTTGACAAAACATCCCTATAAGATGAGGCTATAGGCAAGCCCATAGGGTATTTTCTTAATTAGTGGTCGGTGTAGGATTGATTGGTCTATTGGTCCTAGGTTCTATAAGAAGCAGGCTGAACAAACCACGGGGAGCAAGCCAGTAAGCAGCACCCCTCCATGGCCTCTGCATCAGCTCCTGACTCCAGGTTCCTGCCCCATTTGAGTTCCTGTTCTGACTTCCTTCAATGAGGGACTATGATGTGGACATATAAACCAAATAAACCCCTTCTTCCTCAAGTTGCTTTTGGTCATGGTGTTTCACCACAGTGATAGTAACCCTAACTAGGACACCAGGTATGATGGCAAGTGCTTTTAATCCCAGTGCTTGGGAGACAGAGATTGGTGGATCTCTGAGAGTTTGAGGACAGCCAGGATTACATAGTGAGGCCCTATTTAAAATAATAGATTAAATAATAAACAAGATCGAATCCAATCACTTCTTGCTTTACTCTTTTTCATTGTGTTTCTTACACAATCTAAAGGCTTCCCTGTGCCTTTATCTGACCTCTGTCCTTTACCCAGCTCTCACCTCATTCCAACCCTAATGCTTCTGGTCTCCATGGGCATCAGCAATCATGTGTGTATACACATTTGTACTTACAAATCAAATAAATCTTTGAAAATGATAGCAGCAACCACCAAGGGCTGGAGAGATGGCTCAGTGATTGTTTCTACTGTAGAAGACCTGAGTTTGGTTCCCAGCATGCACTTGGTGACTCAGAAACATCTTTAATTACAGTTCCATGGCATCAGATGTTCTATCTGTCCTCTGTGGATGCCACCAACTGCACACATAGTGAAAGTACAAACACCCAGGCTAAACACATAAAATAAATAAATATAAACAAACAAGTACTACAGTAGTCTCATGGGTTGGTTTGTTTGTTTTTTCAGTGCTGAGGGCATGTTGAGCAAATGCTCTGCCACTGAAACTTGATAAATCTTTCATGCCCTCCGTTCAGTTATTTCAGTTTTGAGGTCCCATGAGAAACCATGGTATGTATATGGCCTAATGTAGAAAACAGTTATGACAACATAAAAGGGTTGCCATGTACCCTAACCACTGTACAAATTGACACTTTAGAATGGCCAAGTATAGGGGCCTGTGGAGATGGCTCAGTAGGCCATCAGGCTCAGTCTCCATCATGAAGGCCCCAGTTCAAATCCCCGGAACAAACAAAAGCTGGGCTGGGGCTGGGTGCTGGTGGCGCATGCCTTTAATCCCAACACTCAGGAGGCAGAGGCAGGCCGATCTCTGTGAGTTCGAGACCAGGCTAGTGTACAAAGTGAGTTCCAGGACAGGCTCCAAAGCTACACAGAAACACACACACACACACACACTCACTGGTGTACATACTCATGTGGACACATAAACACATAATAGTAAATAATAAAAATTTAAAACACACACACACACACACACACACACACACACACACACACACACCTTCTGTATAAAGATACAACTTGAGGCAAGTTGTCTCAAAACAAACAAGCAAAAAAACACAATTGTCTGATAAATGCTGTCTTATTTCATTGAGGAAACTTAGGTCCAGGGGGTTAATACCACTTCTTGATCTTATTTCAAACAGGCAATGTAGTAGAGCTATTTTTAAAACAATTCTGTTTTAATCAGAAGCCTATATTCTCCCCATTCTATCCCAATTTCCAGCGTAAATACTACATACTGTTTTAGTGGTGCATAAAGTGTGAGTTACATGCACAGAAAACCTGCATACTGGTTTGTTAGTGAGAAGATGGTCTAGCTGTATGCTTTCATTACTTATTTCTTCCTTTCCAGGCCTTTCTGCAGCGGCTGGACCTCCTGGAAGATCTCAGTGCTTTCTGCCATGAGCACAGCTATGATGCCCTCGTTGCCATGACTATCTTTTTCAACACTCACAATGAACCAGTACGGCAATTAGCTGTTTTCTGCCCCCACTCGGCACTTCGAATGACAGTGAGTCTCCCTCCCATCAATCTGAGGGTCAACGGCCCAAGTGTGCCTTTGTGTTCTATAGTTCTGTGCTGTAAGACCTTGCCTCAAGTTGTATCTTTATACAGAAGGGGTGTGTGTGTGTGTGTGTGTGTGTGTGTGTGTGTGTTTTAAATTTTTATTTACTATTGTGTGTTTATGTGTCCACATGAGTATATACACCAGTGTGTGTGTGTGTGTGTGTGTGTGTGTGTGTGTGTGTGTGTGGGTACCCATGGATGCCAGAATCCAATTGTCCTCATGACTGAGCCAGTGCAGTCTCTCCAGGCCCTCAGGTATCCAGTGTGTGTACATGTGGGAGTGAGAGGAGCTTTCAGGATTCGGTTCACTCCTACTCTTGTAGATCCTGGGCGTCAAACTCAGGAGGTCAGCCTGGGCAACAAGTACCTTTGTCTGTTGGCCCTATTTTTGTTTTTGAGACAGAGCTTCACACTGTAGCCCAGACTGCCCTTGAACTCACAACAATCTTGCTGCCTTAACCTCTTCAGTGATAGATGTGAACCCCCATGCCCTGCTATCCAGAATCTCATAGATGTGGACCCAGGCTCCTTGCCTGGTTTTTTTTGTTGTTGTTGTTGTTGTTTTTGTTTTTTTGTTTTTATTTTTTTTTGTTTTGCCATGCTCTACAAGGACTAGCCTTAATCATACAGTTACTGTATAGTAAGAAATTACCAATACGGAGTCAGGTAGAAATATAAGGGTATTTAATAGGGAAAAGCCTTACTTACAGAGCGAACCAGCCAGCCGGTGGTAGTCTGTACAGCAAGAAGCAAAGAGAGCGAAACCGAAAACGCAGTCCCCTTACTCACTCTGACCACGCCCTCACAAGCCTGCTCAGGTACCCCTGTAGCCAGCCCCTAAGAAGGCGTGGCTACAGCTTCCCCTACATTACTGAGAAAAGCTGTTCTAAAGACTAGAAACAATTTCTGCTTAGGAGCTTGAGTCAAACTCTGTTAGAAGGAAATGTCAACCTGAATTTGAAACTTGCTCTTACTGGGCATGTTGACCCAGGTCTGTAGCCCAGTGCTACTTAGTAATAGTAAAACTATTCCAAAAGCCTAAGGGCGAAGGCCAGGTGTGATTGCACACAACTGTACTCCCAGCAATAGGTGTCAGGCAAGAGAATACCATAAGTTTGAGTGTATGTAGTGGGAGACCCTATCTCAGAAAAACATTCAGAGACAGCCTGAGGATTTAGCTCAGTGATGGAGCTCATCTAACCACCAAAACTAAACAAACAAAGAACAAAGAAAAAGCACAACAACAACGATAAAAACAAACAAACAAACAAACAAAAACCACACAAAAAAAAAGCCTAAAAGAAAATCAGTTCTTTCTCTGCATTGTCTTAACAATTTATGGACAGAAGAGAAGACCCCAGAGGTGAGGCACTGCCCTAACCTGTGTGAGGCCCTGGATTCAATCCCCAGCACTACAGAAAGTAAATGGGGCCACACTCCACTCCTACACACACACACACACACACACACACACACACACACACACACACACAGTAGGAAGCTTTTCAGCGGTGCTCCCTCTGGAAACCACACCACAGATAAGTGTTCTCTGGGGACCAGGTCAGCTCCTTTCCTGACCTTCCTCTCTGTTCTCTGATGGTTACTGATTTAACATGACATAAGATTCTGGGTTGCCTGTGCTGTGAATATGGTTTTTTTTTTGTTGTTGTTGTTGTTTGTTGCTGTTTTTTAAGATTTTATTTATTTATTATGTATACAACATTCTGCTTCCATGTATATCTGCACACCAGAAGAGGGCACCAGATCTCATAACAGATGGTTGTGAGCCACCATGTGGTTGCTGGGAATTGAACTCAGGACCTCTGGAAGAGCAGCCCGTGCTCTTAAACTCTGAGCCATCTCTCCAGTCCTTTGTTTTTTTTGTTTTTTTTTTTTTTGGTTTTTTTTGTTTTTGTTTTTGTTTTTTCGAGACAGGGTTTCTCTGTGGCTTTGGAGCCTATCCTGAAACTGTTAGACCCCCGAAAACTGAAGTATCCGGGGTCTCAGGCCAGGTTCGCGGTCACCCCAATCACCAGGCGGATTCGAGAGCTTGCTGCAAACTGCACGAGGCTTTATTGTAATTTAACGAACTAACCCCATGTTAGCTCGGGTCTTTCACCCACCCGCCATGGCAGACGGCTAGAAAAAGACGGCTCCTAAGGTCTCCCCAAAGATCTTATAGGGCAGCGTAAGGGGAGTGTCTAGGGGTACGCACAGGCTTACGCACAGGCTCATGATTGGTGTGCCTCCAGGCTTGGAGGGCTTGCCCTGTGTTGATTGGTCAACTGGTTGTTATGGCTCATAGGCCCTCCCAGGGTGGTTGCTATGCTCTCTACGTCATTGCTGTGCGCTTGTCCGTAAAGCACACCCAGGGTCGTAAAGCATAGCGCCACCAGCTAACTTCCGATTGGCTCCTTGTCATGAGACAGGCATCTGACTTTCTAGTGACTAACTTCTGATGGGTTCCTTGTCACGAGACAGGCATCTGACCTCTACGTGACCAAGGCAGGTTTATGGCAAGCATGTGTTCGGCTGTAATGGCTGCCAAAAGGGAGCTGGTTCCTTCAAAACTTGCTCTTGTAGACCAGGCTGGTCTCGAACTCACAGAGATCCATCTACCTCTGCCCCCCAAGTGCTGGGATTAAAGGCATGCGCCATCAATGCCCTGCTATAAATGTGTTCTGCCTGCATGCCAGAAGAAGGCACCAGGTCTCATTGTAGATGGCTGTGAGCCACCATGTGGTTGCTGGGAATTGAACTCAGGACCTCTGGAAGAGCAGTTAGTGCTCTTAACCTCTGAGCCATCTCTCCAGCCCGCTGTGAATATGTTAAGGACAGTCCAGCCAGAAGTTCTTTGTGCTCGGGAGAGGTATGTCTCCCCTCTGCTGCCACTTCCTGTTTGTTTCCTCCGTGGGGTAAGGGTAGCTGGCTCTAAGGACATGTTTTTCTGTCTCGGGTTCCTACCTGCTTGCCCTTTGAGCTAAGCCAGAGGACTTACAGAGTCAGTGACTCAAGTAAGAGTCATGACTGCACAGTCTGCCATGGTCATTAGCATGAAGTGCTTTTTGAGGCAGAGTCCATGTTCTGAACATGTGGCTCTTAATAGCCATGTTAAGGGAAGGTACTTTGGTTGTAAGAAAGTACTCTTCCGCCTTCTGGAATCCAGTCCCCACTCTGCCATTCTGTCTGATGACCGTAACTACCCATGTTCTTTGTTCTGGGAGGCAGGATCCTTGTACAGTCCACTCTGCCATCTCTTCCTTTCCTCCTGTTAAGGGCAGTATAATACATTTAGAACACTGATGGTGACAGTCCAGGGTGCCAATGTCAGTTTTGCTTCATATAAACTGTGACCTGTCCAATGTAAGCATCAGTTACCATAAGTGAATATAGGAGTTGTACCAATATAATGAGATAGTTGTAAACATCCAGATAGGCAGCATGTTTGGCCTGTCCCCCACCTCATTCTGTTCTGTTTGTTTGGCCTTAGTCCTATGATTTCTAAGTGGGTGCTAGTCCTGTCCTAGCTAATGAGCATGGATATACACATGGAACCCACATTATATTTAGTGCCAGGCATCATGGGATCTGTTTCTGATTCTGCCATTACCCACATAATTCCACTCAAGAAAACCTCTGGGGATGGGCAGATAGCACACGCCTTTAATACCAGCACTCAGAAGGCAGAGGCAGGCGGATCTTTAAGTTCCAGGACAGCTAGGCCACACAGTACAACCCTGTCCTGAAAAAAAAAGTAATAAAGAAAACCTGTGCACTTTGATTTCTTCATTAATGAAACAAAATATGTTATCTAAGTAAATGTCCCAGCCATGCAGGGTGTCTTATAATATCAGCACATGGGAAGCTGAGGCAGGGGGATTACAGTGCACTCAAGGCCAACCCGAGCTACTTAGTAAGTTCTAGGGCTGCAGTAAGTGTTAAGACTCGGGGAGGTGGTCTGCGAATGTAAATCATCTGGCAGCACCCTTGCTAGATCTGATCCCAAGCACCTCAGCACTCAGAAGGATGGGGTGGGTGGATCTCTGTGGGTTCACAGTGAGACCCTGTCTCAACAAACACAAAAACAAACAACTCTTTGCTATGCTGAATTACCATCACCCCCTGTTCTTGTCTTCCGTAGATCTGTGGGGTCCTGGAACAGTCCACCTCCCCACCCCTGAAGCTGACCCCTATTCCAAGCATCTCTCCTGACCTCCAAGCCTATCTTCAAGGCAACACCCAGGTCTCTCGGAAGAAGCTTCTGCCTGTGCTCCAGGAAGCCCTGTCAGCATATTTTGACTCAACAAAGATGCCTTCAGGGCAGCTTGGGGTAGTGGGTATGTCCAGGGAGCAGGGAGACAAGGAATTGGACAGGGCAGGTAGCTCCATTTTCGGACTGAGTCAAGACGAAGAGGACCCTCCGCTGCCCCCCACACCCATGAACAGCTTGGTGGACGAGTGCCCTCTGGATCAGGGGCTACCTAAGCTTTCTGCAGAGGCTGTCTTTGAGAAGTGCAGTCAGATCTCACTGTCCCAGTCTACCAGAGCCTGCCCATCAAATAAGTGACCGTGGGGCGGGGAAGTGTGGAGGGGGTGAGTGCCCACCTCAAATGCATGTTTTGAGATGTTTGACCATTTCAGCAACTGTGTCTATTGCTCCAGGATCTGGTGTATTGTTCTCATAAAACTGGGAGGGAAAGGAAGCAGCTGCTGTAAGAATGGCTTTCTGCCTCTCCGATCCGGTCTCTACCAGTCAGACAAGTTTTATTTAATGTTATTGTTTAATCTGCACTGATTTCCCTTGTTCTGTTTGTGATGGGTATGGTGTGATAATCACTGTCCTAGCAGAGCAGGACTAAAGGAATGTAGACCAGATCTGTGTCTTCAGAAGGACTGTGAGCAGAGTCAGTGTCTGTTATAAAACCAGTTAACTACTTGTCTACATGAATTCTTTTGTCTTGAACACATGGCTGGACTTCTTATTTCTTTGGCTCCTTCTGTCCTAGAGTCACAGGAAGACTGACGAGACCCTGAGGATCTGAGGTTCTTGGGTTCAAGTAGCACCCAGAACGGCTGTAGTACCCCTCATAGGCATTTTTTGCCAGAGGGCAGATCTTGATTGGGCCATGGACATCCCCAGCCTCAGTGGGTCTGGCAGGTTGTCTTTTCTGGTTTTGTTCATGTTAAAGAAAGCATAGTGTCTTCTAGTGAGGCATTTCACTGTTCTAGGTCTCATTTTTCCCATCTGTAAATGAGGGTTAGGAGTAGATGTTCCCTGGTATTCTGTGACCTGCCTCTTCCAGTCATCCTTTCCCTCCTCTGCTTCTTTGTATTTTTCCTTTTGTCTTCCCTGGGAGTGCTCAGGGTCACTGGATTGTGTGTGTTTATGTGTGATTGTACCAAGGGATTTAGCCTCATGTAGCATGTACAGGGATATACGGTGACCCAGCAGGGAGCTTTTTCCCAGTGACTTGTCTGCATGTGTAGTCTCCCCCTACCCCCCTCTTATCCCATATAAGTTGGAAACTATCAACAGACTATAGGGTGTGTGGTGGTTTGGGGCAGTCTGACTTCACTTTAGGGTAGCTGTTGGGAACATGAAATATTGGTGCGATCACTGAACCAAAGGGATTATGTCCTGTGACTTCGGTACTTGGTTTTGCATTTTTGTTTTGTATTAAACTTTATTCCTGTTTGAGGTCTTGTCTCTTTTTGACAGTATAGTCGGGCCTTCCCTCTGATAATGGCTGCACCTCCTACAGACACCTCTCCCTTTCTCCCGTTCCTGCTTAGTTGACTCAGCTATAAGCTGTCTCTGTTCATCCTTCATCTCTCCTTGATTCCTGTTCCCAGAGCTTTCCTTAAAATATTCAGTTGTGGTCTCAGGTTGGTTTTTTGTTGCTTTTTTCAGACAGGGTTTCTCTGTGTATCCCTGGCTGTCCTTGAACTAGCTTTGTAGACCAGGCTGGCATCAAACTCAGGGATCTACCTGCCTTGGGCCTTCCCAGTGCTGAGATTAAAAGCATGCACCACCACTGTCTTCTTTTTTTTGAGACAGTCTCCCAGACTGCCCTTGCTTGTCAAGTAGCTGAAGCTAGCCTCTAATGTTCCTGCAGAAGCCTCTCCCATGTTGGAATTGCAGATGTGAGATGCCTTACTTGTCTCCTCTGTTTCCCTTATGCTGGAAAAGTAGGACCAACATGAATTTAAAACCAAAATAGTTCCCAGCTTTGCCTGTATGTGTGTATGGTTCTGGTGATTGAACTAGGGCCTCATGCTACTGGGCAGGTGTTCTACCACTGATCTTTTTTGTTTGTTTGTTTGTTTGTTTTTGTTTTTTTTTTTGTTTTTTTTTTGGTTTTTCGAGACAGGGGTTTCTCTGTGGCTTTGGAGGCTGTCCTGGAACTAGCTCTTGTAGACCAAGCTGGTCTCAAATTCACAAAGATCCGCCTGCCTCTGCCTCCCAGCGCCTGGCCACCACTGACCATTTTTAACTTTTTATTTTGAGACAGAGTCTCAGTAAGTTACCCAGACTGGCTTTGAACTTGTAGTCCTGCTTCAGCCTCTTGAGTAGCTGAAATTCCATGCCCTCACCAGGATCAGCTTTTTAAAGCTAGTTATTGGATTGCAAGATGATGTGGACAAAGGCACCTAGTACCAAGATGACCAACTGAAGTTGATCACATGGTGGGATGAGAGTACTGATTCTCACAAGATATCATACACACACACTCAAAAATAAACTATAATTTAAAAAAGTACATTTTGGCTGGGCAGTAGTGGCGCATGCCTTGAATCTCAGCACTTGGGTGGCAGAGGCAGGTAGATCTCTGTGAGTACAAGGCCAGCCTGGTCTACAGCATGAGTTCCAGGACAGCCAGAACTACACACAGAGGAAACCCTGTTTTTTTTGGGGGGGGAGGGATACATTTTAAAGGCTGGAGAGATGGCTTGGTGATTAAGAGCACTGGCTGCTCTTCTAGAGGACCCAGGTGTATTTCCAGAACCTACAGGGCTCACAACTATCTGTAACTCTAGTCCCAAGAAATCTAACCCTTTTCTATCTTCCAAGAGCACCAGGTACACACTTGGTGCATAGACATATATGCAGGCAATACCCTCATACACATAGAATTTAAAAACAAAACATTTTTTAAGCTTCCAAAAGCTTCCAAACTGCTGAGAGATGGCTCAGCAGTTACAAGTGCTTTCTTGTCAAACTGGGCAGTGGTAGCACACTCCTTTAATCCCAGCACTCAGAAGACAGAGGCAGGTGGATCTCTGTGAGTTTGAGGCCAGTCTGGTTTACAGAGTGAGTTCCAGGACAGCCAGGGCTACACAGAGAAACCCTGTTGAAAGTGCTTCTCAATCCTGAAGCCTAGAGTTCAGATCGCAGCACCATGGGCAAGTCTACAAAGGCCTGTACCCCCAGCTTCAAGAGAGACACAAGAAAATTGCTGTTGGATTCCAGCCTAACCAACAATGCAAAAGCTGGGATCCAGGTTTAGAGAGAGACATTGTCTCAAAGAAACAGGCAGTGATAGAGGAGGCTGCCCTCCCCTGCACATTCCAGGGTGCACACACCCACTCATAGACTCACAAACACACTAAGAGGGAAAGATCACCCACACATTCCACATCAAACTGGTCTAAAATGTAAGACACTGAAAAATAAAGGGGGCTGCCTTAATGGACAGGCACTTACTTGAGCAAGAAGACCCAAGTTTGGATCCCCAGAACACACAAAGGCTGAGCAGGTGGGGCATCCACCTATAACCCTAGCTCTCAGGGAGTTAAGCTGGCTAGCTAAAACTAGATCAGTGAGCTCTGGGTTCAATGGAGATACCCTGCCTCAGATTTTCTGAGGAAGATATCCAGTGTTAGCTTCAGGCTTCCCTAGGAATGCGAGCGCGCGCGCGCACACACACACACATAAAATTATCTTGTAACCTTCCCCCCTTAAAAGGGCAAAACAAAGGGCTTCCAGGTTATAAAGAATCTGAACTGGAGAACAAATCGTCACCCTAGAAGTCTCACTCTCACACCCGAAAGCCCGCCCCCACACAAGAGGCTGGGCTTTTGGGCAAACCTGCTCCTTGGGAGGGGAGGTAGCAAAACCTGTTTGAAGATGAGGTTACCTCCCTTCCACACCTCCTGCTCCTTAGAGGCAAGAACAACAGCTGAGAAAGAAAAGGAGTGGTGGGGGCCAGGACCACAGCCTCCTACCCTTCGTAAAGTGTTCACAGAACACAGGACGACTGGTGAGGATGGGAACTATACAAGAAACAGGAAAAAAGTCATTAGAAGTAGGGTAAGTAATGGCTTGGCCTGATGAGGAGGAGAGAGGGCGTTTCCTACCACCCAAGCCTTCCCTGGGTTCCTCGAGGAAGAGCATGGCAAGAAGGAATTCAGGGACAGGGTGGTTTGGGGCAGGAAAGTAATATAGTATGGAGCAATTCCATGGTTTAAAGTTCCTATCTTATATCTGACAGACCACCACTCTCTCTCTCTCTCTCTCTCTCTCTCTCTCTCATCTAAGCACCACCCTCTAGAATGGCCATTAGGAAACCTGGCTCAGAAGGGAGTTTCTACCCCTGTTCTGCTTCCCAGTGAATCTCCTTTCTCCCCTGTCCTTGCCTGCTGTGCCATATTTTCCCAGTGCAGTAGAAAGGCAGGGCAGACTGGGTGCCATCTGCTGCTGCTTTGCAAAAGGTTAACTGGGCAGGTCTGGGTTCCAGCCAGCTGTGATGTGGGATGCCTTCTACACTACCATAGAGGCAAAGCGGTTACGGGATGGCCCTTCCCCTTTGCTAAGCTCAGCAGCAGGTGAGCTGTTTCAGTCAAGTGGAAAAGGTAGAGAAGGTAGAAAATCTGTAGACATAGACGAATGCCCTCTGCGACAAGTTCTTCACGACAGTGTCTGCCACCTGCTGTCTGGCTCCCTTAGGATACTGTCCAGGTTGTCTCATGATCATTTCTCCTGGGGGGGGGCTGATGTCAGGGCTGGGGAGAAGGCAGGAGTCACAGAGCCAGGAGCAGCCCTGAGACTTGAAGAGCTGGAACTGAGGGAGGAATGGCAAGATGAAGAGTTCCCCAGGTAAGGCTGAGAGCCCTTTGCCCTCCCTGTGGTACACGTGGTACACAGATAAATATACAGGCAAAACACGTCCACACACACACACAATCTTTACATGAGGGGGAAGAGAGAAAACAATTCTGGTGGACACCTGGCCTGGCTGGGTGTTGTGTGTAAGTCCCAGTTCAATCCCTACCCTCTAGATTGCTTCCTGAGGAGGCTGGCCCGGCTGGAGATCCCGAAGACCCTCAGACAGACTCCCAGGCAGGTAGGAAAGGAAAGTCTGCCTCTGGGGCTGGTTTTAAGGCCAGAGTCTTCACTGTAGCTTCTGTCCTTTGCAGTCCATTCTCCCTTTCCACTTACCCTGTCACTTCCCTGCCTCAAAATTCTCAGGTATGATCTCCTTAAAACTTTATTTTAGGTGTTTTGTTACTGTTGTTGCTTGGGGTTTTTTGTTTGTTTGCTTGCTTGCTTGCTTGCTTGCAACAGTGTCTTCCTATGTAGCCCTGGCTAGCCTAGAACTTATTTGGAGACTAGACTGACTGAACTCACAGAGATCCACCTGTCTCTGCCTCCTGAGCACTGGGATTAAAGGTGTGCACTACCACGCCTGAGTTCGTTCTTTCTTCTTTCTTTCTTTCTTTCTTTCTTTCTTTCTTTCTTTCTTTCTTTCTTCCTTTCTACTTTATTTTATGTGCATGGTATGAAGGTGTCAGATCCCCTGGAACCAGAGCTGTTGCCATGTGGGTGCTGGGAATTGAACTCAGGACCTCTGGAAGAACAGTCGGTGCTGTTAACCTCTGAGCCATCTCTCCAGCCCTGAGTTATTTCTTAAGATTTATTTATTTATGTATTATACAGTGTTCTGTCTGCATGTACACCTGCCAGCCAGAAGAGGGTACCAGATCTCATTACAGATGGTTGTGAGCCACCACGTGGGAATTGAACTTAGGACTTCTGGAAGAGCAGCCAGTGCTCTTAACCTCTGAGCCATCTCTCCAGCCCATGCCTGAGGTATTTCTGACAGTCTCAACTCTGTAGCCCATACTGGTTTGGAACTCCTATGTAGCCTGAATTGGCTCAAACGAAGTTATTAGGGCTGGAGAGATGGCCCCACAGTTTAGAGTACTGGATGCTCTTCTGTTTGATTCCTAGAAACCACATGGTGTCTCACAACCATGCTTAACTCAAGCCCCAGAGGATTTGACATTCCCTTGTAGGCTCTGAGAGCACCAGGTACACATGTAGTATACAGACAAACATGCATGAGAAATAGCCATACACATAGAAAAAAACAAGCAAACAGACAAAACTTGCATTTGTCCTCCTTTCTCTGCCTCTCAAATGCTGTAATTGCAGATGCAAGCCACCAAGCCTGGTTTCATGACTTCTGTATATAGAAGTCCTTGTGTGTTCATTTTTTGTTTTGCTATAGAGACTCATGTAGCCCAGGCTGCCTTGTGATCCTCACATCTCTTCCTTTGTAGTGTTGGGGTTGCAGGCATTTGGTTCCACCCCATGCAGGGATGTTGAGTCACCATCAACTCACATGGGTTTTCCATTTGGGTATTTCTCCCCCTTCTATCTCCCAACCACAGGTACCCCCAGCACTCTGGCCCTGTGTGGCCAGCGTCCTATGCGAAAGCGTCTTTCTGCCCCAGAATTGCAGCTGAATCTGACTGAGGGAACAGGAGAAACTGGAGCTTCTCCCACCCACTCCGAGTCTTCCTCTTCAGATGGCAGCTTGGACCTGGAGGTGGATGAGTTGGAGACACCTTCAGACTCCGAGCAGCTTGACAGTGGACATGAATTTGAATGGGAAGGTGGGAACAAACCCAAGGATGGGGCTGATAAAATAGAAGCTGATAGAACATACAGGGTGGGTGGGTGGATGGATGGATGGATGGATGGATGGATTGGATGGATGGGATGGATGGGATGGGATGGGATGGTAGGATGATAATAGGAGGAGGCAGAAGTGTTGGCTCAGGTTAGGGGCACTGGCTACTCTTCCAAAAGAGCTGGGTTTGATTCCCGGCACCCTCATGACAGCTGTCTGTAACTACAGTCCCAGGAAATCTGATGCCCTCTTCTGACCGTTAAGGGCACCAGGCACACACATGTGGTGCACATGCATACAAGCAGGCAAAACACCCATACACATAAGTAAATCTAAAAAATTAAGAATTAAAAACCAGATGATATAGTGGCTGAGAGGACAGACCAGAAACATGGATTCCCTCAGAAAGGAAAGGGACAGCCTCTATAGCAGGGAGGCCATCAGCCACGAACTGGGAGGGATGGTTTATTAAGAAAAAGACCAAAGCTTGACAGGGTAGTTCAAGCCTTTAATCCCATCATTTGAGAGGCAGAGGCAAGTGGATCTCTGTGAGTTTGAGGCCAGCCTGGAATACATATGAGACTTGTCTCAAAAATAAACAAAAAAGCAAACAGACAAAAGAGAAAAATATTGAGATTGGAAAAAAAAAAAAAAAAGAACTGGGCAGTGGTGATGCATGCCTTTAATCCCAGTATTCAGGAGGCAGAGATAGGTAGATCTTTCTGTATATTCGAGGCCAGCCTGGTCTACAAAGCGAGTTTCAGGATGACAGCCAGAGCTGTTACACAGAGAAATCCTGTGTAAATGCCTCTCCAAGTGCTTGGACTACAACCACTAGATGCCACCTGACAAGCCTGAGGTTATAAGGACAAAAAGCTGGGGCGAGCGAACGTGTGTGGGGTGTGTGTGTGTGTGTGTGTGTGTGTGTGTGTGTGTGTGTGTGTGTGTGTGCCTGTGATTCAGCTCTCAGGCTAAGGACCCTGGGAAGATTGCCAGGAGTTTGAGGACAGTCTAGGTTACAAAGGGAAGCTGTCTCCCAAATGAACTAAATAAACAAATAGAAACATAAGGTGCCCTGCTCTTAGGAAACAGCTGCCTATAAATGATTGCCGCTGACGGTCAGGCCCTCTGTGGATGTTAGGGATTTGGAGGAGATGCTGAGTCAAATTCTGAATTTAAGGGAGATGTTCATCATGTTTGGAGATGGGGTAGCCAGTCAGGCCTGGCACACAAGGAATTGAAGCACAATGCTGACTAGACATGAAGGGCTGGATGCAGAGCATGAAAAGCTAGTGCTGGGTTACCCTGGCCAAGTTTGTATCATGGTAGCCAACATGCTAAGGGGCGGAGACTTTTGTTGACTAGACAATGAGGAATAACATGAAGGTTTTTTGGTTTTGTTTTGTTTTTTTCTGGTTTTTCAAGATAGGGTTTTTTTTTTGTTTTGTTTTGTTTTTTTGTGCAGCCTTGGCTGGCCTCTAGAGACCTTCCTGCTTCTGCCTCCTGAGTGGTGGGATTAAAGGTGTGTGCCACCTCCGCCTGGCAACATGAAGTTTTTAATCATGGGATGTCAGGTCACATTTAATGGCTATAGACTGAAAACTTGGGCTGATACCTCCTGTGGCAAAGTCCTTGCACACAGTATGAGGACCTGAGTTAGATCCCCGCACCCGTGTTTTAAAATGCCAGAGCTGTGCATGACTCTGTCTTAAAAAGAGAAGGAAAAAAGTAAGAGTGTGTGAGTTGGATGCTATGAAGCACATTTGTAAGCTCAGCTACTGAGGAGGCTGGGGTGGGAGGACTGAAAGTTCAGTACCTACATGGAATGCATATGGAGACTTTATCTTAAAAAAAACAGAAGTATGAGAATGTAGTTTATTTCAGAGTGCTGCTTGCCTATCATGCAAGGATCCCTGGGTTTGGTCCCTAGTAGAAACAGCACATGGTTGTGCACACCTATAATCAAGCCGGTTGGGAAGTACAGATAGAAGTTCAAGGTCATCGTTGGTTACATAGTGAGTTGAAGACCAATTCAGGCAGCTTGAGATTGGGGGGAGTGGGGGATGAGCACCCTGAGGGAAAAGGGAAAGGGAGAGTTAAGGAGTAGTGGGAGAAAGAGACACAAATTTTTGAGTTAATTGGATAAACTGAGAGCCAATGAAAATATTGAAACATTAGAGATTAAATAGTAAATCCAACCAGATAGTGGACACTTGTAATCCTAGCACTCAGACTGGGCAGTAGTGGCTCGTGCCTTTAATCCTAGTACTCAGGAGGCAGGGGTAAGGAGGATCTCTGTGAGTTTGAGGCCAACCTGGTCTACAGAACAAGTTCCAGGACAGCTAGGGTTACAGAAAGAAAGCTTGTCTCAAAAAAAAAAAAAAAAAAACTAGCACTCAGGAAGCTAAGGAAGAAGGATCATGAGTTGGGGACTAGCTGGAGCCACACAGTGAAGCCTTCTCTCAGAAACTCAAACAAACAAACAAATGAGGAGTAAACTCCAGCAATCCAGGAGAATTACAAGGACTCTGCTGTGGATTCTTCACGCCTGTGTTTTAGATGATTTGCCTCGGGCAGAGGGCCTGGGAGCCAGTGAGGCAGCTGAGCGGCTGGGCCGGGGTTGTGTGTGGGATGTGGCTGGAGAGGACGGTCATCGCTGGAGAGTGTTCCGAACTGGGCAGCGAGAGCAGCGAGTGGACATGACCACCATCGAGCCCTATAAGAGAGTGCTGTCTCATGGAGGTAATGGCAAAGGCAATACAAGGGGGAAACTACGGCATATGGCCCACAGTGTAAAGGTGCTTGCCATGTGTGCCTGGCAACCTGAGTTTGATCCCCAGAACCCACAGAGAGGTTCAAGGAGAGAGCTAACTCTGCTAAAGTTGTCCTCCAACCCCCACCCACATGGGCCCATGCATGCACATACACAATAATAATAAATGAAACAGCAGCTATGGCAACAGTCATGCTAGAGAAATGGTTCGGCTGGTAAGAGCTCTTGTTGCTCATGCACCTGGGCTTGGTTCCTAGAGATCTCGTGACTACTCACAACTATCAGTAACTCTAGTTCCAGGTGCTCTCACAAGCTCTTCTCTTCTCCACAGTGCATATACATACACGCAGGCCACATACTCATAAGAAACACACACACACACACACACACACACACACACACACACACACACACACACACACACACACACCACACACCCTCTGACAGCTTGACTGACATGCCTTAGCTGGAAACTCAGTTGTTGGGTTTAACATCCCTCCTGTGACTTCCAAAGACCCTCCGTATCCCTCATCCTAAATAGAAGTACTGTCTATTTACAGATTTGTAACTAAGTGAATTTTCCTCATATTGGTTCCCAGGTTACCATGGTGATGGCCTCAATGCTGTCATCCTCTTTGCTTCCTGCTATCTACCCCGAAGCAGCATTCCCAACTACACCTATGTCATGGAACACTTGTTCAGGTGAGGTGGAAACCCCAACAGGCTTGTAAAGGGGGTTAAGGGAGAGGAGTGGGAAAGACCACTGCCTGGAACCAGTAGCTGACTGGAGGATCTCTATATTCATGTGTCTGTGCTCCCAAAACACACAGCACATACCTTCCCTGCAATGCTGTTCCCCAGGTATATGGTGGGGACTTTGGAGCTGCTGGTAGCTGAAAATTACCTGCTTGTTCACCTGAGTGGAGGCACAAGCAGGGCCCAGGTGCCACCTCTGAGCTGGATACGCCAGTGTTACCGGACCTTGGATAGGAGGTGAGACCCGGGACAAGAGGGATGTGGCTCTCTGCTATATCTTTCCCATTTTTCCTATCATTTTCTTCTTTCATTTGATCCCTTTCTTGTTTCCCTTTTTCTTTTCTGAGAATGACTTGCTGTCTGGCTCATGTTGTCCTCAAATTCAAGGTTCTCTTGCCCTAGCCTCTCAGAGTTCTGGGGTCACTTGCCTGAGTCGCCATACCCAGCTCCCTTCTTCTTTGTTTGCCCTTCTGCATCCCCTCAGAAGCATCTCCCGTTGTGTCCTGTACAGTCAGGGACATCTAGCCCTTAGGACTTAGTAGCTACACTTTGGACATGTCACTTAGCTTTCCTGGTCAGATTCCTTGTGAATTCCCATGGATGTTACCTGGCACTTTCCCTTTTCCCCAGTCTTGGCCCTTCCTTTCCGTATCTCCACTGCTTTCGCTGCCTCTTCCTTCATTCCGGGTGTGTAACTCATTCCCCACTCCCGAGACAGAGACAGGTGGATCTCAGTGAGTTTGAGGCAACAAACAACAACAAAAAATCATCCCCCCTCATCGTGTTCCTTTTTTCTCCTTTGTTTCCTCATCACTTGTTTTTTCAAGGCAGGGTTTCTCTGTTTAACAGTCCTGGCTGTCCTGGAACTCACTCTATAGGCCAGGCTGGCTTCAAACTCACAACCACCTGCCTCTGCCTCCTTTGGGATTGAAGGTGTGCATCACCACCACCTGGCCATTTACCTATTTATTTTTATTGGGGATAAGTTCTCATATAATCCAGGCTGGTCTTGAACTCCTGGTCTTCCTGCCTCTCAGCCTCCCCAGTGCTATGATTACTTGTGTTATCACCATGCCTGGCTTGAGCCTTCTCACCCTTGCTTAATTTTCTTTCTTCTTGCATCTTTTCCATTTTTCCTCCTTGCTGATCTTTTTCATACTTAAGTGCTTTGTTGTTTCTTGTTTGGGAGAGGATTTTGATTTATTTATTTATTTATTTATTTAATTTATTATGTATACAGTGTTCTGTCTGTATGCATGAATGCCAGCAGAGGGCATCAGATCTCATTACAGATGGCTGTGAGCCACCATGTGGTTGCTGGGAATTGAACTCAGGACTTCTGGAAGAGCAGCCAGTGCCCTTAACCTCTGAGCCATCTCTCCAGCCCGAGAGGGTTTATTTTATATAGGGGCTTGTGTAGTCTATGTTGGCTTCAAACTCTCAATGTAGCCACAGTTGGCCTTGGATTCCTGATCCACTTGCCTCTGCTGGGGTTACAGCAATGCTGAGCTCACAGGCATCACTACACCTGACTTCCACTTGGAGTTTTATGTCACCTGGGCTGCACAGTGGAAAAGGTGGAGAAGTTTGCAGAAGGAATTTATGTGGACTGGAGGGAAATGAGTTGCAGAGACAGAGGTACTGTTAAAGGAACATTCCCTAAACATGGAGTATAGAGGGCTAAATAAATTGGGACAAGCTCAAGGCATGGGGAGTACGCACAGCTACCAGAGAAATTTGGAAAAAAGAGACACCAAGGAGCCTGCAGCATAGAAGATAACCCACCTGTTCTTCATGGACAAAGGTGGAACAGGGAACATATGATCATATTGGATTCTTCCTCAGGCTTCGGAAAAACCTTCGAGCCCTGGTGGTTGTCCACGCTACGTGGTATGTGAAGGCATTCCTGGCACTGGTTCGGCCCTTTATCAGGTACTAGTTCAAGACACAAAGACCCCCACCCCCTTGAGACTGGGTTTCTCTGTGGCTTTGGAGGCTGTCCTGTAACTAGCTCGAGAGGGTTTATTTTATATAGGGGCTTGTGTAGTCTATGTTGGCTTCAAACTCTCAATGTAGCCACAGTTGGCCTTGGATTCCTGATCCACTTGCCTCTGCTGGGGTTACAGCAGTGCTGAGCTCACAGGCATCACTACACCTGACTTCCACTTGGAGTTTTATGTCACCTGGGCTGCACAGTGGAAAAGGTGGAGAAGTTTGCAGAAGGAATTTATGTGGACTGGAGGGAAATGAGTTGCAGAGACAGAGGTACTGTTAAAGGAACATTCCCTAAACATGGAGTATAGAGGGCTAAATAAATTGGGACAAGCTCAAGGCATGGGGAGTACGCACAGCTGCCAGAGAAATTTGGAAAAATTAGACCAGGCTGGTCTCAAACTCACAGAGATCTACATGCCTCTACCTCCTGAGCGCTGGGATTAAAGGCGTGAGCCACCACTGCCTAAAATCTCTTTCTCAGTTGTCACTATTGACATTAAGGAGGTGTTACCCTGCTCTTTCTATCCTTATCATTCTGCTTGCTACATTTCCCTCTATGACATCCTCCAGAATCACTCTCCCAATACAAAACATAATTGATTTACTCTGTCTCTTCAGTTCCAAGTTCACACGGAAGATCCGATTTCTGGACAGCCTTGGGGAGCTGGCCCAACTCATCTCCCTAGATCAAGTCCACATACCTGAAGTTGTCAGACAGTGAGTCCTGCACTTAAGCATGCTGGTTTGGGATAGGATGTCTAAAGCCAATCCTGTTTCTTAACGTGGCTGGGGAGACACAAAGAACTAAGACACACAGGTCCTGCTTTTGGTTCTCTCAGTGGGAAAGCTGCATACACCTAAAGAAGAAACTAAAGACACTATTATATTTGTCAAGAACAGGTGAAGGGGGAGCCAATGAGCTGACTTAGTGGGAACGATACTGACTGACAAGTTTGACAACTTGAGTTGGACCCCCAGAACCTACATGGTGGAATAAATCCAGGGCATGCATGTGTGCACATTCATAAATAAATGTAAACAACATTTAAAAGAACAAATGAAAAAATTATGCGAGACCCTGAGGGAGACATCAGGAGCAAAGAGAGAATATCCAGTAGGGAGTATGTCAGCCAGCAGAGGATGGGAAGCCACTCAAGCACCCAATTTCTAGCTCCTCCAGTTCACTTGCTCCTTTCCCCCCAACTCTCTCTGTAGGCTGGACCAGGATCTCCATGGTTCAAGAGGCACCTAATAAGAAACCAGACAAAGGGCGGTAGACTTGGGCCAAGATGGTGGTGGCTCTGCATACTGGAGTTGTTACCTAAATCATCTCATCCTGAACTCCACCCCCCCACCCCACCCCCCACCCCCGCCCAGTTCCGCTGGATCCTCGGTGTGATACCTTCTGGACACTGCCTTCAAGCTGGAATTTGAGGATGGGAACCCACATGTGGATGTCTTCACTTCGGCTGTCCAGCAGGAAGACCGGGTGTGGCATTGGAAGTGCAGAACTCTGGGTTTTAATTCTCCTTTATCTATAAAATATGTGGATCTCACTTTCCTTCTCTGTAATCTAAGGATTCTTCTCTGGGATCCTTCCCATCTTGGTTGTCTTAGCAGTCTTTTGAGGGGAGGTGGAGGGAAAGTTAGGGCTTAAAGAACAGCCAGCCTATCTGCTAGGAGCTCAGGAGTCAGCCTGCAAAATCTTGAAGAGCCAATTCCCTTAGTCTGCTGCCTGTGATCCTGGGGAAGGACTGCTGTCAAAACCTGTGTGTTTCACCCTTGTTAGTAAATTCAGACCTGTGTCCTTTAATAAACCGATGAGAGATTTAAGTCGAACAACTTTTCCCCCCAAGCCCTTACATCATAATTCACCTTTCGGTTCTGGCACAGAATTCTTGCTTACCGGGGTTCCTTGGGATTTTTAGCTCAGCCCCTGGGGCTGCTGGCCCTACGTGGGAAGAGCACTTAGGGGAGGGGCGAGGCACGCGCCTTGGAGCACCCTCCCCGTCGGTTCAAACGACCTCGAGACCTGGCGGGTTGGTGGAGAGCAGAAGGGAGGGAGGGAAGGTAGGAGCCTGGGCCTACCTCGACCCCAAGCCTCCCAGCTCCATGGTCCCCGCCGCCTGCATGCTGCTCTGGGCCCTGCTGCTTAGTCTGGGGTCCCGGGCGGCGGGGGCCCAAGGCCAGACGTCAAACCCGACGGCCACTCCGACTAGGGTTCAGCGGATCAGCCTCCGCTTTGGGGGCCCAGCCCGCAGCCTCAGCACAGGCATGACCAGCCGGAACAGTGTACCCCGGAAGTTGAAGGTAACTTTGGAGGATGAGAATGATGCCCTAGCAACTGCTGACCGCCTGGCTGCCCCGGCAGCCGCTGAGCTCCTGTCCACTGCGACAGGCATTAGCCGGTCGTCATTGATCAGCTCCAATGAGTATGAGGATGGCTCCTTGGAAGAGGGGGCCGTGCTTGATGTCAAAAAAACCACCATCTTACCTGGAACTACGTATTCGACCACCACTTCTATAGGAAGCGTTAGCACCACCGGTAGGTTTTTAGCCAATGACCAGGAGCGAGAGATTAGGATGACCTCCGATTTGACATCCCTCACTACAAAGCCTTCTACTGTGGCAGACCTGACTTCCGAGAGCACCCTGCACTCGTGGTCGTCGACACCTGGGTCCACCCCGACCCCGTGGCGATCACTCTCATTCTCATCCTCACTGTCACCGTCACCCTCACCCACAGCCATGCCATCTCCCGAGGATCTACGGGTGGTGCTGATGCCTTGGGGCCCATGGCACTGCCACTGTAAGTCGGGTACCATGAGCAGGAGCCGCGCTGGAAAGCTGCATGGCCTCTCTGGGCGCCTGCGAGTTGGGGCACTAAGCGAACTCCGCACAGAGCACCGGCCTTGCACCTACCAGCAGTGCCCTTGCAACAAGCTCCGGGAGGAGTGCCCTCTGGACTCGAGTCTGTGCTCTGACAATGGCTGCAGCTCTCACACCACCTCCATCAGGACCATCTCTCCTCAGGCCCCTATCCACCTGAGACGCAGACCCATCCTCCCATCCACTAGCCCGAGCCCTAACCCAGCTCTTGCCTTTTGGAAACGTGTCAGGATCGGCCTAGAGGATATATGGAATAGCCTTTCTTCAGTGTTCACAGAGATGCAACCAGTAAGTTGTTTTGCTTATGAGTCGGGACTTCCCTTGATGAATCTGAAAAGTCCTGATTTCACAAATCCTGTTGCTAACATAGCCATACTTGTGGGAGCTGTTAGTGACTTAGCTGTTCAGTTACGGAGTCATAACTTGAGCTGGTTATCCTTGGCCCATTTGGTGTTTTGTTTGGTGTTTGGGGTGCACAGGCTCATGCCACTGGGGCCTGAGTCCCTACCTCACACATGGTAGGCAGCAGGCAGTGTTCTGTTATTGAACTGTACCTCCATCTCCTGCTTGCTTTTCCCCAACCCCTGTCTGACCGTTTTGTTTTGTTGTTGTTTTGTGACCAGGTCCCCACTATCTTCTCTACACTGGCCTTTGACTCCTGGGCTGAGGTGATTCTCACAGCACCTCAAACTTCAGTATAGTGGGAGGCTCAGCTAACTCAAGAGATCCACCTGCCTCTGGCCTTCTGAGTGCAGGGATTAAAGGTGTGATATCATGCCCAGCAAGAGTTTCTTGGGGTTTTTTGTTGTTGTTTTTGTTTGTTTGAGACAGGGTCTCTCTATGTATCCCTGGCTGTCCTGAAACTCACTATGTAGACCAGGCTGGCCTTGAACTCAGTCAGACCCTCCTGCCTCTGCTGAAATTAAAGGTGTGTGCCCTGGATTTATTTATTTTTCATATTTGTGTGCATGTCTGCTGTGTGTGTCACTTAGCACTTGAGGTCACAGGATAACTTGTGGGAACTAGTTCTCTCATTCCACCATGTGCTTTTCAGGGATCAAATTCAGGTTGTCTAGCTTGGAGTGATCACACCAGCCCAAAAGACAGTCTCTTATAGCCCAGGATGTCCTTGAACTCACTGTGTAGCTAAGGATTTGACCACTTCTATAGTGCAGGGATAACAGGCCTGTAGTACCTTGTCTAATTATGTTTTGAACATATACTAGCCTTTTAGCCATGTCTTACTGGTCATCAGATTATTACTGACCAAATAAAGACTTCTTTACCTTTTGTCTTTTTGAGAGTCTTAGCTGACCTCCCCAGTTTTCCCAACATGCTTGGCTATAAAGACAATTCATAGACAAAGGACATGGGACATATTAACTGATTAATGATTTATAGAGTTTAAAAAATCATTGTGTAAGGGTATTTTGCCTGCATATATGTCTGTTTACCATACCTTCTTGATGCCCATGGAAACCAAAAAAGGGATGATTCCCTGGAACTGTTGTTACAGATGGTTGTGAGCTGCCAGGTGGGTGCTGGGAATTGAACTCTGATCCTCTGGAAGAGCAGCCAGTGCCCTTAACTGCTAAGCCATCTCTCCAACTCTGATGAACACAGTTTTGACTTAATGCATTGTAATAGTAACAGCCAATATCTAAGGTCTCACTCCAGATATGGCCCTTGGGACTGCCCTCAGCTTATAGGGTCGAATCCTGTTTACCGATAAAGAGGCAGGGTTACAAGCTAGAAGGGCTGAGGTAATACATGCAAAGATGATAGGTTCAGGCCCATCACTGAAGAAAGAAAATAGTGACAGAGGTACAGAACAGAAACTTTTCTACCAGTACTCATGTTTCCAAAGGACTGTCCCTTTTGGGACTCTACCCAGCAACCTAAAATTACACAAAGAAGCCGGGTGTGGTGGTGTCACCCTTAATTCCAGTGCTTGGGAGGCAGAGGCAGGCAGATCTCTGAGTTCAAGGCCAGCCTGGTCTACATAGTTCCAGGACAGCCAGAGCTACACAGTGAGACACTGACTCAAACAACAAAGTTACTAAGGGTTCAGACTGACTCTGGTCTCTTTTACTAAGGATGACTGGCAGGGGGAAAAGACAATCAACACAGGACATACTTGGCGATTTAGTTGGTATCTATTTTTGCTTTCCTCCTGGTGAGTCCAACTCTATTTTTAATATAAAAACAAAGCACTTGCAGGGCATTGGTGACTCACGCCTTTAATCCCAGCACTTGGGAGGCAGAGGCAGGCGGATCTCTATGAGTTTGAGGCCAGCCTGGTCTCCAAATCAAGTACCAGGACAGGCTCCAAAGCAATACAGAGAAACTCTGTCTCAAAATACCAAAAACCAAAAACCAAAAAAAAAAAAAAAAAACAAAAAAACAAAAAAAACAAAGCACTCAGGGCCTGGAGCTGTAGCTGGGGTTAGTAGATTGCTTGCCTAGTATTGAAGAGGTGCTGAGCTTGATTTCCAGCACCGCAGATCGGGCATGTGATAGACACTTATAATCATGGGTTGGTAGGTGGAGGCAAGAGAGCAGAAGTTCCTGTCAGTGGACTGGAAATATGGCTCAGTGCTTAAGAGCATTTACTGATCTTCCAATGGACACTGGTTAAATTTCCAGCACACCTATCAGGCGCTCACAACCATCCATATAACTCCTGCTTGAGGGCGACTCAACACCCTGAACTCTGCAAGCACCTGCATTCACACGTACGTGCACTTGGACACACACACAACTAAGAATAAGTTGAAAAAGAAAAAACAAAAAAAAAAACCCAAATCCAAAAAACAAGTTCCAGGTCAGGCCAGGAACATGACTCATCGAGTCAAAGTGCTGACTCAGCAAGTGCTTACTGCATATGCCTAATGACCTGAGTTCAATCCCCAGAAGCCATGTGAAAATCCAGACGTGGAGACACATATCTGCAATCCCAGGACTTATATGGTGATGGGAGGTGATAGACAGGATTGGCCTGAAGCTCAGAGCAGAAATGAGATACTGCCTGAAAAAAAAAAAAAAGGGAGAAAAATTCCTAAAAAACTGACCCCTGAATCCACGTCATGTCCCTATTCCTACAATTTTGTTTTTCTTTTTTTGAGACAGGGTGTATATATATATATATATATATATATATATATATATATATATAGCCTTGGTTGGGCTGGACTTCACTGTTGACCAGGTTGGCCTCAAGCTCCCGCTGCTGAGATTAAAGGTGTGTGTTAACATACCTGACCAGCTCAAAATCTTTAAAGAAAAAAGGAAATTCAAGGCCAGCCTGGGCTACATAAGACCCTGTTTTAAAAAAAAAAAAAAAAAAAAAAAAAAAAGCCCTATACAAAATTATATAGATTTATGATAATTAAGATTGAGCTAGCAGATGAGAAGTCCTAGTCATTGGCCAAGCAGCATTGTACCTAATACAAGTTTCTGTGTGTATTAATTTGGGCCCTAACTCTGGTGGTCGGCTGGCATAAAGCGCACACATGGCAGTGGGGCTTGGTGACTTTTGGCAGAAAGATTTATCGTAACACAAAATAAATGAAGAAACATAAAGAGAGAAAGCAGAGCTGGGGAGATACTCCAGTAGATAAATGCTTGCTGTGCAACCATGAGGGAAGTTCAGATCCCTAGGCACCTCCATAAAAGTCATGCATGCGTGTGTGTACTCTGGCTCAGTGAGACCTTGCTTCAGTGAGTACAGTGGTCAAGGAGACAAAAGACAGCTGACACACACCCCAAACCAGCAGGGTAGAGGGAATGGTTTGTAGAGGGTAAAGCAAGGAAAAGAATGTAAATGTGATTATAATCTCTCCTTTTCTCTATTTTCTTGCCTTCCCCAGATAGAAAGAACCCAGAGGTAATGGCCACGTCACCTTCAAGAGGAGATGTCTGCATTATAACCTTCCTTTTCAACCCCAGCACCCACTATATATTTTTAATACTGAAAAAACATAAAATACATATTTTGGTCTCATTTTTCTTTTTGGTGGTGACTGGGTCAAACCCAGGGCTCTGCACATGCTCAGCGAACACTCTTTCACTGGTCTTGTGTCGCTTTTGGTTTTTCAAGATAGGAGACAATGAGGGTTTCTCTGTGTAGCAGCCCTAGATGTCCTGGAACTCTCTGTACACCAGGCTGACCTTGAACTCAAGAGATCCACTTGCCTCTGCCTCCCAAGTGCTGGGATTAAAGGTATGTGCCACCATCACCTGCCTGGTCTTGTGCCCTTACAGAAGTACTTACTCTAAATAAGAGCTTTAAATAAGAGCTTGTTCTTCTACTCCGTCTTCCAAGATTAAAATGTTCACACTGTTCATTTTCCTCATTCCCAGAACTGTGTAAAACAAATATATTGGTTACTTTGTAACCCTTGCTAGCCTGGAACTTGCTGTGCAGATCAGAATGACCTCAAACTCAGAGATCCTCCAGCCTGTTGAATACTGATTAAAGGTATGTGGCATCACACCTGGCCAAAGTAAGTAGTTCTGAAACAAGGTAAGGGACTAGCAAGAACAAGGTGTTTGGCTTCTGAGACTGGTGGCTTTCTTTACCTACTCAGTCTTCTTCAGGAAAAGCCACTGCAACAAAATTCCATCTCAGCTACTTTCTTTTTTTTCCCATTAGCCACCCCCCCCCACCCCTTTTGAGACAGGGTTGTTCTGTGTAACAGCCCTGGCTGTCCTGAAACTCACAGAGATCCACCTGCCTCTGCCTCCCAGGTGCCTGGATTAAAGGTGTGCGCCACCAGGCCCAGCTATTTTTTTTCCAATGCCCATCTTTTGATCTAACACAATATTTGTAGTGATTACTCTGCAACTATTTTCCTTAATTCTTTTATTGGAAAAATGTATCTTAAAAGTTCATCAAGTTTATAATATAAATTATGACTCTCAACCCATTCCAATCCCCTTGTTAAGTGGTGGTGGCATATACATTGGAGAAGGTAGCTCAAGGCAGGAGAGCATCAAAGACAAGACTGTGCCCAAATTAGTTAACAGAGGCTGGAGCTCAGGGCTCACCCACACCTCATCCCCTCCTGGTTATCCCACAGTGTTCAACTTTTTGCCATTGTGACTTGATGTTCATGGCCTTCCTGGGAGCGTGCTGCCCAGTGGGCATAGGTCCACAGTGCCTGCAAGTGTTCATGTAGCCTCCAACTAAAGACACCTCCAGGGCAGTGAGGTAAGCTCCCTTCAGGGAGGCTGGCCTGCCTGACTGGAGCTGCAAGTAGGCAATCTGGGAATGGATGTGCACAAGGAATGGAAGAGCCTGAAAAACTACAGGGAGCACACTGAGCTCCAGACAAATGAAAATCTGAGTCACTAGGAGAGGATTAACTGGATGGAGTCAGCAGGAGTGGCTCGGTTTGCACAGCCCTGACCCATTACCACACAACAAGCTTCCTATTACAGAGCTAATGAGACCCCAGCCCCCTTTTGTAGCATGGGCAGGAGCTCATCTGTCTTGTTCTGCCTTTCTAATCAGCCTGCAAAGAAAGGGCCAGAACAAAAAGACCTGAGAAAACAAAGGGCCCAAAGATTGCTCCCACAGTGCTTCCCATAAAGCAGGATCTCTAGCCACGTGGTGAGAGACACCCGATCTCCTAAACTCCCTGAGTCTTATACTGGGTTCAAGGACAGAGGAGCTCAGTGCATGGGTAGCATAACCAATTCTCTGAAGCGTCTGGGCCCTCGTCTCTCATCCCAGCATACCCTACTCATGTCTCCATACTGCAGAAGGCCCTTTTGCTAAGACTGTCTGCACAGAGACTTGAGCCCAGGCAAGCACAAGCAATCCATCTGGAAAGAAAGATGTGCAGCTCTGCTGAACCTGCCCTATGAGGGCGCCAGCTAGCTCACCATGGCTCAGGGTGAATAACCAGACTGGGGGTGGGGGTGGAAGCATGTGGAAATCACTTAAGAAAAAAAATATCTTCACTCTAGAGCTGTGGCCCTCAACTGTGGGTAATTTGGTTCCTAGGAGACATTTGGCAATTTCCAGGAGTATTTCGGTTGCCACACTAGGGTGGGCCAGAGATACTGTAGTTTATAGGTTTATAGTGTGCAGAACAGTCCTCCATCACAAAGATTTATGCAGCCCAAACTGTCCAAACTGTTTTTAGCTGTTTGAGTTGAAAAGCTAGACTTCCATAAAGGATCTCAAGTCCCGTTCGAAGGGTGCCTTCAACCTATTTACCTCACCACTGTCTCATTCCTAACAGGAAGTCTACCCTAGATACAGCTAATTTTGCTACATCCTGGCTTTTTATCTGAACCCTCCTCTTCCTCTCACCTGGCCAGCAGGGAGTCTGACAGAGGGTAGGCCAGGACTTCAAGTCTTAAATGGAATGTGGTCAACTTAAGATCCATCCCTCACCTCTTATCAACAGGAAACAATAAGATTCCTAACAGGGATGGGGCAAGGACAGGATGGATGGGGGTAATTAAAAGAACTCATCTTAAATTAAACTTTTAATTAATTAAAAAAAAAAAGAATATTTCTGGGACGCTATTAACACTACTGAAGCAGGGATTAGAGGCCTAACTGCAGCAAGACCCTGGTGCCGGCAGAGACATGGAGGGAGGGAGGGCTGTGAGTTTAAGGTCTGAGATCCAGCGGGACTGGGCAGTGCTAACCCTGCCCCTTGACCTCTGCATTGCTCTTCCAGAAGGGAGGGCAGGGAGGCACCTTGGATCCCCTCACCTACCTGCCTCATTTAAAGAGTAAAGGCAAGAAGTTTAAACAGGTGGCACCCGACCTTCATTCAGGAGCAGGGAACTCATTCCAGGTTCCCAGAGAACCCCCAGCTCAGATCTAGGGTGCCCAGGGCTGCAGCTGAGCTCCTCTGGCCCACCAGTAGTCACTTGGTCAGTCCTGCTGCCTTGACCCCATCTCCAGGAGGGGCAGAGGCCAGAGGGGGTAGAGGGAGTCCAGCCCCCATGCCTTTTGAGGCACTTGTTAGGACGAGGAGGAGGAGAGGGGCTCTTGGGTCACTGGTTGTAGAAGGGACCTGGTGAGGGTGGCATTTCTTCTGGGCTGGACATGGAACCAGAACTTCAAGACTGCAGAACCTGAGTTTAAAAAAAAAAAAAAAAAAAAAAAAAAAAAATCAACTATTGGTTTCACACTGTAGCCCAGGCTGCTCTCAAACACACAGAAATCTTCCTGCCTCAACTTCTGAAGTGCTAGAATTACAGGCATGAAGCAGTGTCTGGCCAAACAACTTTTTTTTTTTTTTTTTTTTTTTAAAGGACGATCTAGAGATAGACACAATAGTACACATTTGTAGTCCTAGCTCTTGAAAGTTTCTGGAAGGGGGACCCCAAATTTAAAACCAGCCTGGGCTACAAAGTGAATTTAAGCCACTTCAGCTACCTACCAAAACCCCACTGGAGAAGAAAAAGGCAGTCTGCTCTCAAAGAAAACAAATCCTGGGCCTGGAGAGATGGTTAAGAGCACTGACTGTTCTTCCAGAGGTTCTGAGTTCAATTCCCAGCAACCACATGGTGGCTCACAACCATCTGTAATGTGATCTGATGCCCTCTTCTATCACATACTGCATACATGATAAATAAATAAATAAATCTTAAAAAAAAAAAGAAAAAAGGAAACAAATCCTGAAGGAGACAGCACTATATAGTACATATCTTTGTGGGGGAGTACTAGGAGACAAGTCTCACTATGTAGTCCTAACCTACAGAGATTTGCAGAGATCCCCTGCCTCTGCCCCCAGTGCTGGGCAAAGGTGTGCACCACCATGTCCAGTCTATAGTGCACATTTGAAATTTCTGTAAGGCTCTTTCCTCAAATTTTGTCTTTTTGAGATGGGGGTACCATGTAGCCTACACTGACCTTCGCTTCACTATTTGTTGAAGAGAAGCTTGAACTATTTATTCCTGCTGCCTTTACCTCCAGTGTGCCGGGACTATGGGTGCCATCATGCCCCCCACCCCATTCCTGTAAAGATTGTGTTCCTGAACTTCCATTGTAATTCTTTCCACCAATTCACTTCTCAGTCTAGAATCAAAGGATTAAAGGTCCGAAGCAGGGCAACAGGACATGCTGGCACACGCACAGTGTCAATGGGTTTCTCTTGTCACTTACCAGTCCCATGGGAACTACAAAGCCCTAGAATTGCTCCATGGTCTGTCTCGGTTTCCCTTGGATCTCATCTGCTCCTGAACTGCACCTGTCTGTTGAAAAGCATGTGTCACACAGTCACCTAACTCTCTGCATTCCACAACAAGCAACAATTTACCCCGTGCCCCCAGGAGGGGCTTGACCTCATCTCTTTTCTGACAACGACATCCGTCTGAAGACTTTAAACCTGACCACCATTGTTCTCAGAGAAGTCTCATGAAGACAAGGTAAAACTGAGTCATTTACTAATGAGATACACACACACACACACACACACACACACACACACACACACAATATTTTTTTCTTAGTTTTGTAACCAGTATTAAAAAACTATGTTCAGACCCATCTCCCTTACAGAGAGCAGAAATGCACTAGAGACATTTAGAACAGAGCCTTTCGTGGGCCCAAGACTCCCAGTCACAATGCATCACTCTGACACTGATTCAACAGGTTTTCCTTTTCTATTTCGGGATAGGGTCTCTAGGCCAGGCTAGCCTCAAACTCCCTATGCAGGATGACCCTGAGCCTGCAATCCTTAGTTCCCAGTGCGGAGGTTACAGGTAGGAGTCACCACACCCAGTTTCTGCCGAGCTGGAGATCAAACCTAGAGCTTCCTGCATTCGAGGAGAACACTCTACCAACTGAACTACAGCCTAGATCTGATTAGTTCTCAGTAAGGAGAGCCATGGTTGAGAAGCTCTCCAACTATGACAACATACATACCCCTCACTCCAATGAAGAGCCATATGTAAAGAGGGAGCCAGCCCTAGAGATCAGAAATGCACACCATTGGGGACCAGGTCTACAGTCTAATATCCTTGTTTTTCCATTGAGTACTGTTATGTCCCTCACTTGGCTACACCCCCAAATAAACACCTCCCCCTTCTCTCATTACCATGGCAAGTCCGTCTCCAGCCCCCATCTCTCCAGAGCCAATGTGAGTCAAGTGAACAAAATTCATTGGTTCCCCGATCATGGTTCGGTCAATCCGTCTTCGCCTCTTCTTCTGTTTGGAGAGGAAAGGAGTCACACATGCAGCCATCTCCTTCCCCCCATGGAGGATGGGGAAAAACCACTAAGAGTTAAGGGTTGATTTGGCAGTGTAACTGGCAAACATCAGGGTAGGAAAGACAAAGTTGGAATAACAAATCAGAGACAATGTCACCAGAGTGGTAAGGACATGGCCTGCTGAGTGAACACACAAAGAAAGGACAAAGCCAGCCGGGCGTTGGTGGCGCACGCCTTTAATCCCAGCAATCGGGAGGCAGAGGCAGGCGGATCTCTGAGAGTTCGAGGCCAGCCTGGTCTCCACAGCCAGTGCCAGGATAGGCTCCAAAGCTACACAGCGGAAACCCTGTCTCGAAAAACCAAAAAGAAAGAAAAAGGACAAAGCAAAGTCACCTCTAGATGATGAGGGGACACTGACAGCTCTTAAGTTCTATCTACAACTCCTGCCCACCTCAGAACAGGAGGAGGTGACAGCTAGAACTAGTCAACTCTTCTGTCACACAGTCTCCTTTGTTGCACGTGAACACACCTGCCCTGCCACAGACACTCTCAAGAGGTATGTGAGAAAAGGGTTTTTCACAAGACAGAGCAGAGATGGCGGTCTACTTCATGGCACATGGTAACTAATTCCTGTGTGTCGGGTGGGGTCAGAAGACTTACCGGCTGAGGCTTCTCTACCACGCAGCAGCCCAGTTTGTGCCAAAATTCACTCATATTCCCTGATGGTTCCAGCTTCAGGCCTCTGCCAGAGGCCCCAGAGAGGGCTCTTGTTTTGTTGCTAATCACCCAGTCCTTGTTCTCAGGTATAATAAGCCTTGGGTTCACTCAGCTGGATGGCTCTAGAAATGTGGGAATCATAGAGACCCTTAGCCGTGCAGTGAAAGTTGGAGTCTCAGACCCGAAGCCACTAAAATCATCAGCAAGAGGCTTGGGCAGGCAGGCACAAGGTTCTGTCTTCTTTAGATGTAGACTCCTGAATTTTAGCAGAAAGAAAAAAAAAAAACTGTTAGTGAGAAACATCCCTCCCTATTCCCATTTCCCAGAGACCTTCTGCTAAGCCTCCATCTTCTCTCTCGGAGGCTTTACTACTGGTACCCCACTCCTGACCCCCTCCAAACACAGAAGGCTCACAGTGGCTTCTCACAATAAACAGTGCAAAAAGACCATCAACAGGGTAAGGGGCAATGACTACTGGGACTAAGGAAGAAGGGAGCTAAGAGAACTTTGGATGAGACAGTGAGAGAAAATGAAAAGTGGCAGAAATGAATGCAGGGGTGCTACCAACTTCAGCTCCCCTTTTCCTGGGTTAGGGCAGGAGGGGAGGGGCACATAAGTGACTCCGAAGAGGAAATAGTGGTTTTTGTTCTCACAAACAAGGCCTCCACCCTGTCCCTCCCTGTTTTCTTACCTTGCCCCAGCACCTAAATTTTCTTTAAGGACCACCTAGTTCCTATGACACTAACTCTATCAGTGTGAACCTCAACAAATACTTATGGAGTGAGGAATTTCTTCCTTCTCACTCCATTGCCTTTGTTCCTCCTCACTTGTCCCAGTTGAGGTCGGGCCTCCCAGAGTCCATTTGGAGTTAATATCTGACCTTGCCTTTCCGGAAAGCTGTGTAGACTGTGTGTGCACCTATCCGTGGCCCTAGCTCCATGTCTTGTACACGTAATGTGTGGACTCACTCTCTGTTCTGAGGAATCATTTGCAGCCTCCCCACCCTTTTTCGAGTGTCCCATCGTGTGCAGTTTGGTGTCTTACAACCTTGTAAGGCTCACCACCACCCACCCCTGCTCTGACTGGCTCTCTTCCTTCTCCCCACCACTTTCAAGCTCCATCAGTGAACCAGACACAGGAACTTTCCGGTAGCACCTGTGTCCAAGCAAGAACCTTCTCCTGTTTTCACTGCTGCCATCCTGGGGTGACAGCCCTTCTGAGTTTCCTCTGTGGGAACTGTACTTCCCTCTACAGCACAGTCAAGCTCAGGGAGTCCAATAGGGCAGCTCATGAATATTAAACATTAGCATGAATAGGAATGAGCCTTTCCCTCTAGGCTTGAGGCTGGAAGCTGGGTGCTCCAACAGCCTAGACAGACAAAAAAAAACAAAAAAGAAACAAAACAAAACAAAACAAAAAACCCGAGTTTCGTTTGTTTTTTGAATGTTTTTCTTTGTTGTCTTCTAGCAGTCTTGAGATGAGATCACTCAAGCAATGGAATACAGCTTCTAGGGTAGGAAAGAACCCAAGAGTCTGGGCTTTCTTTCACTTCCCTTCCCACCCCTGGAAGGGAGGAGTAACCAGGACTGGTCAGAACACAGCTGCCCAAAGAGGGGAGGGTTGGTCAGTGGGAAAGTCGGTCACAAGGCTTGTCATGATGGTGGCAGGTGGTAAGGGTTGGGGGAAATGGAGAAAACAATAAAGAATCAGAGGAAACCCCCCAACACTACCAGACAGTCCATGCTGAGGCTGGACTCTACCCAGGACTCTCCACCCTGCTCGAGGCTGAGTGGACAGGGGTGGCCAAGGCTGTGAGTAGGGAAGAGGAGGGAGAGGAAAGGGGGCCCTGGAGGGAACAAGGACGTTTCTGTTTCTCTTCCAGAGACCTGACCAAGCTGGGTGGAGGGAAAGTGTGTGTGGGACTTGGCATGAAACAACCAATGATGATGAGAAGTGACCAGGAAATTCCATTCCCTAGGACATTAGGGTCTCTGAAACTTGGAGGCGGGTCAGAGTGTGAAGACAGGCCAGGGTCACTGTGGTAGTGTGTGTGAAGGGGGGGAGAGTGGGGGGGAGAGAAGAGGAACAAAGCCAGAAAAGGAAGTACTAGGCATTGGCTGTCACTCTGTTTAAAAGCAGCCAACGATCGGGATGGGGACAAACGAGGCCTTGGCTGGAGAGCTGAGGAGGGAGCAATGCTGACTGAATCCACTGCCCACTACTACATTCCCACAGAAAAAAAAGGAAGGAGATGGGAAAAGAGAAGGGGTCAATGGTCAGACAGCATAAAGCCACATCCTGACAGTGGGCCCCTCTCAGTTCCACAAGAAATCCAGACCTGGAATGGCAATCTCTACAAGCCATCGTCAGGGTCACAGTGGGCCGTGAGGACCTAAGAGCTGTAGAGGGACAGGCAGGAGAGGGGTAGGGAAAAGGAACCGGGGAAGGAAGGATGTACACAGGTAGTTCCCCGGTCCTGTGGTAGCCCCAAACCGGTTTTCCCGGTCCCGCTGCCTCCAGCCCCAAGGCCTCCAACCCGCTGCCTGACAAGCCTTCACAAGAAGCAGCTGGAGAGAAAGGAGACTTGAGAATGGTGTGGGCAAATTCTGGCTGTAAGCCCAGGGATGCAGCTGGTCCCTGTGTGGAGACCCTCCAGACACAGTGGGCTGCTGAGGGGCCCTGGAGAGAGCAACGGGCCGCATTTTCAGCCAAAGTGACAGACATTTGTTCTAGCACCAATCCTGCCCTAACCCCAGGATAGGGCTTCTGGGGACTTAAGAGGATTGAGGAGACCCTAATTTGTTCCCCTCCCCCAATATTCTCCATCAGACTCCAGCTCTGTCCCCCCACCCACACCGGAGTGGGATGGGAACCTCCGTGGATCGTTGTGGCTCTGTCACTGTTCTCCGTGGGCTGCCTCAGTCTGGCTTAGACCTTCCGGGCGCCAGCACCACTTCGTTTTGTCTGGGACCGCAGACCTGTGAGGTTAGTGGGCCGGCGAGGAGGAGCCCCTGTCGCTTCGCATCTCACACCCGGCCCCCACGCTGCAGTCTCCGCGTCCCTGCCTCTCCCCGGCTGGCGCCGCCCGCGCGTGGACTGTGGCCGCGACCTCCTCCTCCCAGCCGCCCTCCCGTCCCCTCCCCACCCCTCCCCGCTCGCCCGCCCGCCCGCAGCCCCGCCGGCCCGGCCCGGCCCGGCGCTCTCACCTGCGGCTCCACGGCGTCCAGGCGGTGGCCGCTGCGGGCGGGGGCTCCGCCACTCCGGGCTCCCGGGCTGCTGCTCGGCACGGCGGGGACTCGAGGGCGGGCCGGCAGAGGTGGGGCCGGCAGAGGGCGGAAACGCCGGCGACGCGATTACGAAACCCGCGGGCTGCGAGCCGAGCGCAGCGCTCCGCCCAGGCCTGCCGGGGTACACTGCGTGGCTCGCGGGGACCGCGGCAAGCACGGCGCGCCTGGACGCCCGCAGGACCCCCGAGTTGTCTGCGCTAGGTCTGTCCGCCTGCCGCGGGTGCGGAGGCGGCCAACGCGCCGGGCCCACTCCGGGTCCCCCGAAGCCCCCCTTGGGTCCTCACGGTGGGGAAGGAGGGCCGTCTGGTTGTCCCCCGGGAAGACTTATTAACCCGTACATCTAAGTCAGAGCACGACGACTGACTGACTGCTCGGCCGTCGCCCCCCCCCACCAGTCACACAAGCGTGCCGGGGAGAGGGGGGAGGGGGTGCCGTGCGAGCCGATGGAGAGGCGCTAGCCCCGGTGGCGTGTTCCGGAACCTATCCTTCGAATTAGCCGAGTCAGAGAGAGAGGGGGCGGGGAGCGCTTCCGCCCTTGCTAGGAGGGGCTGCATTGCAGGGGAGACCCAGCGGCCCACTCTGTCACAGACGAGGGAGAAGGCGAGAGGAGACAAAGCCGTCTCATCCCCAGCAGCTTCTGTCTGCAGCCTCCTCCTCTCCAGCCCGGAGCCGACCCCCCCCGAGCCCCTGAGGCATTCTCTCCATCTCCGGAACACGCTAGTCATTCATTGATAACAGGTAACCTAGATGAGGGGCAGCTTCTCAAGCTGCAGAGACCCCCGTGTGAGACTAGGAGGGGGTCAGTTTAGAGGAGAGAAGGGGGCGCTATGAACAATGGGTGCCAGTTCGTTACCAGATTTTTTTTTTTTATCTCTGTTAAGATCTCCATCTATGCCTTATCATGGACCTAAGCGTTAATTTCTGACACATTACCTGTGATTATTTCTCGGCATTTAGCTCTTCATTTCATGTATCCATTTTCCTATAATTTTTGCCCTGTGCATCTAATGACTTCTGTCTAGTGTCTAGTTATCTGTATCTTCCTTTTCAAGCTATAATTTTTGCTACCAGTTATTTGGTGAATCTTTATTCCTACTGTAATTGCTGTAGCGTGTACTTCTTTGTTACCACACACACACACATACACCCTGTTCTGTGTCTGTTGTAGTGAGTTTTGGGGAGCAGGGTGCACCTATTTCCTTTTAATTTTCTTTCTTTTTAGAAAAAAAATATAATATACTATTGAGAGTGATTCGAACCTTTAACAATCCCTTCCCTGTCTCAGATTTTTACTCCAAAGAGGCTTGAGGTAGGACAGGTGGGGGCAACTGTGGATTTCCTGATGGCATGTTGCAACCAGTGCAGCCCACAGGAAGTACTGATGACAGCGATTTTTTTCTTTGCAGCCCCTCCTAATTAGCGGGGAAGGTTGTGGCTAATAGGAAAATCATAGCGCAACATGAGAAATACCAGAAAGCTGCCATTGGTGTCCCCCCTCTCCTTAGACTGTGCATGGTGGCAGCATGACACAGCAAGGCCCTATGGAGTAGGCCTTGGATGCTTGTGGGGGGCGGGGGAGGAGGTGTCTGCACAAAGGGTATTTGGGTGTGCCCATATGACTTAAAGAAAGTGTATCTTTTTAATGTGTGTAGTTATTAATCATTGTATCTCTAAGAATTACCAATGAAATTTACAAGTTACTTTGTCTAAAATATCTGGATAGTTCAAAATAGATGGCATTGGGAAACATTTATAGAACATTATCATGACCTCAGTCACGTCTAGAGCCTTTAAGGTCAACAAAAATAGGTAAAAAGGTGGGCAAAGAGCATTTACCTGAGGAAAAGGGAAGCCAGTTTAAAGCAGCCTGTCCCTTTTTTTTTTTTTATTTTATTTATTTTTTTTTTTTTAACACCACAAACGCCTATATGTCTGTTTTCTGCATCAAATTTGGGTCTCTGTACATGTCTCTGGGCTGGAGATTTTCAGCCTTTTAATATTTCCACACAATTTCTTTTAAATTGTTTTATTTTGAATTGTTTTTGTGTTTTGTTCATGTTCTTTTGGTTATTTTGTTTTTGAGGGGCCCTGGATTCACTGTGCATTCCAGGCTAGGCTTCAGTCTCCTGGGGGCTGGGATTGCAACTGTGTGCTGCCATGCCTGACTTTAGCTATTTCAATTTGAAAATAGTTCTGCCAGTCTCTGATAAATCATTTAGGCAACTTTTATACATTTACACTTGTGAGGAAAGGAGTTAGTTTGCCGATGCTGACTTAAATTCTAGTTTATTCTCTACTCTATTTTTCAAGATAGAGTTCCTTGTAGCAGGCTTACATCAAACTGGCTCCACCTGCCAGATGCTGGGGTTACAGGCATTTACTACCATACCCAGTCCTCCTCCTATTCAGATTAGAAACACAGAAAGTAGTCAACACAATATACTAAGAAAATAATTATTTTGAAGACTAAATTCTTACCTGAGAGTAGGGGCACATGGCAGGGATTCCAGGTTAGAAGCCAGCACATGGGCTACATGTCAAGACCTTGTTTGAGAAACAAAAATAAAACCACAAATAAATGTCTTTTTTTAGACAGGCTCTCACTGTGTAACCCTGGTTAACTTGGAACTCACAGAGATCTATCTGCCTTCCTCTGCCTTCCAAGTGCTGGGATTAAAGGCATGCGCCACCACTGCCTGGTCAAGATTTTTTTTTTTTAATGATTTTTATATGTATTGGTGTTTAGACTGCGTGTCTGTGTGAGGGTGTCAGATCCCTTTGAATCAGAGTTACAGACATTGGTGGGCTGCCATGTGTGTGCTTGGAATTGAACCAAGGTTCTCTGGAAGAGCAACCAGTACTCTTAACCTCTAAACCATCTCTCCAGGGTCCCACTCCCTATCCCCCATCCCCATCAAAATCCATAACATGCTGGCACATGTTTATATTCCTGGCTCCAAGGAAGCTGAGACAAGATTGCTGAGAGTACCAGGTCAGAGCTGGGGAGGGAGATGGTTCAGTGGGAAGAGCGGTCTTTACCCACCCAAGTGTGAGGACCTGAGTTGTAATCACCAGACCCCATGTAACGCCAGGTGTGGGAGTATAGCTGTAACCCAGAGTACAGCACAATAGAAGGCAGAAGAGGAGAAGCTCCAGAAGCTCCCAACCCAGCTTGCCTGGTTTACAGGGTCACACAAGGTAGAAGGCAGGATGTGGACACCCCAGCCCCCCTCACAAACCCAATATACACAGTTTTTAAAAAAATTAAAACAAAACAAGAAAAAACTTTTTTTTTTTTTTTCCATTTTAAGCCAGGTGTGATGGTGATGCCTCTAGTCTCAGCACCCAGAAGCTGGAAGTGATGATTAGAGAGGACCTTGAGTTTCAGGCTAGCCCAAGCTATATAGCAAGTTTCTACATAGCCTGGGCTACATAGCTAGACCTTAGCCCAAAAGAACAAAAACTTTTTTCCCAATGATTCTTTTTTTTAAAGAACATATTATATAATCTGGGTGTCAGAAGGATCAGAAGTTCAAGGTCAGCCTCTGCTATTTTGGGCTACCTGTGACATTGTCTCTGGAAAACAGTCCATTATATGGCGAGTATTATGAGGTGACTCTGTGGGAAACTTATAAGGGAGGAGTTTTTTCAAGTCAGCTAGCTAGGCAAAACCTGGTGATGTAATAAACATCCCTGATAAGCAGTCAGTAACAGCCTCACTTCTGAGGCTTGCTCATTAGTGTCTAGTTCAGGACCTAAGTGGGGATTGGTTAGCTAAAAGGTGTTATAGGTGTAGTCATGTTTGCTAGCTCTCTGCAAGTTGCTATGGAGATGATCAGAGCTGAGTTCATAGGGCAATGACCTCACCTTTCTACAAACTCTTTGGCCCTGCTTCAGTCCCTGCATCACGCTCTTGTTAAACAGCTTCTCTGTTGAGTAATGCTCAGTTCCTGGGGGCTTATTTTGGAGCTTGATTAAAGATAGAGACAAAGGAGGAGGGAGGGGGAGGGAGGGGAAGAGAGAGAGAAGGAAGAAAGAAAGGGAGGGGGAGGGAGGGAGGGGAAGAGAGAAGGAAGAAAGGAAGGGGGAGGGGAGGAAGGGGAAGAGAGAAGGAAGAAAGGAAGGCAACTCCTCAAGCTCTTTCCTGAGTCTCTTGATTGCTGGGATTATAAATAAATTGGCTAGTGCTAGTATTTTTTAATTTATTTAACTTTATTTTATGTGCATTGGTGTGAAGGTGTTAGATCCCCTGGAACTGGAGTTACAGTTGTGAGCTGCCATGTGGGTGCTTGGCATTGAACCTGGGTCCTATGGAAGAACAGCCAGTGCTCTTAACCACTGAGCCATCTCCAGCCCTGCTAGTATTTTTTTAATGTTATTAAAAGGTCATGGGATGCCGGGTGTTGGTGGCGCACGCCTTTAATCCTAGCACTCGGGAGGCAGAGGCAGGTGGATCTCTGTGAGTTCAAGGCCAGCCTGGTCTCCAGAGGGAGTGCCAAGATAGGCTCCAAAGCTACACAGAGAAACCCTGTCTTGAAAAACGGTCATGGGATGTCCTGAAGGTGGTTGTCGAACACCTTTAATCCCGGCACTTGGGAGGCAGAGGCAGATGGATCTCTGTGAGTTTGAGACCAGCATGGTCTACCAAGCAAGTTCAAAGGCAGCCAGAGCTGTTTCATAGAGAAAACCTGTCTCGAGAAATCAACCAAACAAACAAACACATGAATCTGAGTTCAAATCCCCAAATAAAAAGCTGGGTGTGGTTGCCTACATCTATAGCCCCAGAAGTATGGGAGGGTGGAGACAGAAGGCTCTCTTGATTTATTGTCCACCAGCCTAGCTCCAGGTTCAGTGAGAGAGGTGTCTCAGGGGACTAGGGCACATATTGATAGAGCAGGACACCTTCTGTCATCCCCTTACCCCTTCCACACATTCAAGGGTATGATGCCCTTACGAACACCTGTGTCTGTCTGTCTTTGCACAAGATTAAGGGGAAAAAGAAAAGTCTGAAATTGACTGTGTGGTATGCTGACCTGGAATCCCAGCTCTCTGGAGACTGAGGCAAGAGGATTACCAGAAGTTTGAGGCTCAGGTGGACTACATACTGAGTAGCAGCCAGCATTACAGAGGAAGACCATGTCTCAAAAAAACAGCCCCAAAGTTCTGACCTGGTGTGATTCATTCCTGTAATTCCAGCACTAGGGATGCCTCCCCACCATAGCTTTGTGTTCAAAGTTTGCCTGAAGACTCAAAAATGAAAAGCCACCTCTGGTCTACCCACCCACCATTTAGCACCTGCACTTCTGCAGATTGTGTTCAAGGTTAATTTCCCTGCTTTGGTAGAGGTATTTCACATTATATAGGGACATTTTGGAACCTACTTAAGGCCACTTTTTAGGAGTCATGGGCTGCTAAGAGCTGATAGTGTGTTCCAGAAAGGTCTTTTGAAACTCTGGCTTCTATTTTTGGTGGCGGTGGAATGTTCTTTTTGCTCCTTTGGGAACATTTCATCTAAAGTTTCTTGCCCTTTCCCTGGCTAGTAAGTAACCCATGGAGGCGCCAGAGAGCTCTGCTAGTCATAGAGTCAGGAAGTGTGGGTTAGTTTAGAGGCAAAGGTACTACAACAGATTGTTAAAACATGGAAAGAGGAGTTGGGCATAGTGGCACATGCCTTTGATCCCAGAACTCAGGAAGCAGAGGCTGTCAGCTCTTGGTGAGTTTAAGGCTAGCCTGGTCTACCTAGTGAGACCCTGTCTCAAGAAAAAGCTGAGATTCTGTTAAGGTACCATTTCCTCCAGATATAAATTTTACTTCCAGCCTGGTTGGTCTCTGATGTCAGATTTACCCTCCCATGTGGTTCCTGGTTAGTGGAAGAAAGTTACTCTAGCATCTGGGTTTGTTTTGAGGATAGGCCAGGAGACATAATGAAGATCGTCACTCCAGGGACAAATATGTGAGAGTAACAAAGTATCCACTGTGCTAGTGAGGGCAATTTAATGTTTATATGTAAGGTCTACCTCCTGCCTTGCCCAAAAGTAGATGCGTTTTTTGTTTTTGTTTTGTTTTTTGCTTTTTTGTTTTGTTTTTAGGTAGGCTCTATCCCTGGCTGTCCTAGAACTTAGAGATGCCTTTTCTCTGCCTCCCAAGTGCTGGGATTCAAGGCATAAGCCACCAAGCCCAACTTAGTAGATGGGTTTTTACCCATAGAGGAATTTTTCATCTCTTTAAGGAGATAACACATAAAACATATCCAGTCTCTTGTGATCTGTAGCCACTCTGCAGGGTGCTGGGGAAGGCACTGCGGGCAGCTGGGTTGATGGAGCCCAACTGTTTTGGGGTGATATCCTGGAAGAGGTGAGTTTGTAGTTGAGTTTAAAGGCAAGAAGAAAAATAGAACATGTTATGAAGACCTTTCCAGAGCATAACTTATTAAATAGACTTGAAGAAGACATATATTTAGTTCTGGTAATGTATAGGGTCTTTGACCAGCATATGCAAAGTCCTGGCTTTGAGTCTCAGCACAGTTTATTAATTAATTGAGCAGGCGTGTAATCCCAGTTACTTGGGAGGCTGAGGCAGGAAGATTTCAAGTTCAAGGTTGGACTGGGCAAGTCAGTAAGATCCTGTCTAAAAGTAAAGGTGAAAAGAGGGCTTAGGGTATAACTCAGGGTTAGAACATTTGCCTAGCACACTCCCAGTTTCTGTTAACCCCTCAATACCACATAAACAAGAGTGGGGCCAGATTTTGGAAAGCCTCAGAAATCAGATGTGAGGGAAAATTAGAGCCAAGGTGAGCCTGATACAACATATGGTCCACTGAAGATGGTGAGAAGTTAAGAGCTGGTGCAAAATTGTAGCACAAAGTGGTCCTGGTACTTCTCTTAGAAAACTTGGCTTATTCACCAGAGCAAATAGAAAAGAGCAGCTTAAGCAAGTGAGGGCTTGGGGAAGGAGCTTGCTCTAGCATGAAGAATAACAAATCATTTGCTCTTCCCAGGGAATTATGAGGGACCCTGTGAGTAGCCAGTACAGCTCCTTTCTTTTCTGGAGGATGCCCATCCCAGAACTGAATCTGTCGGAGCTGGAAGACCTGGGCCTGTCAGATACACCTACCTACAAGATCGAGGACAGCAACGTTGGCAAAATGGGTGGTCAAGCAACCGGAGCAGAGCAGAAGAACCCTGAAGGTGACCCTCTCCTTGAATATAGCACCTTCAACTTCTGGAGAGCTCCTATTGCCAGCATCCACTCTATTGACCTGGACTTGCTTTAAGGCCAAAACGTCTCTCTCCTACCCCTTACCCTCATTGCCTTCCTTTCTAAGCCTTTCCCATTTTAATCTTGTTTTGTTCCCTCTATTGTGCTGGTGGTGCTGATGTCTGCCAAATGAATTGTATGTATGTACATATTTATTTCTTATTTATTTATTTATTTATTTATTTATTTATTTATTTATTTGTCCATCTGCCTGCCTGCCTACTCCATTTCTCTCAAAACCCTTCTAGGCACAAAGTCAAGGGTTTAGTCATTGGAGTACTAGAGAATAGGATTTCCACCCCCAGCCCTGAGAATATTAACTAGTCCTAGAAAATCATCCTTAATGGGGGCACCAGAGAGAAGTAACAGTTGTACAAAATGGGAGACCTTTGTTTTTTTATGTTACATTTAAATCAGCTTCAGAAATTTCCTTGATCCTCCCTAATTTCCTGCACGAGGCCAGTAAGCAAATATTTCTTAAAGTAGTAGTGAGAACTGGAAGTTTTGAGATGCTTTCTACAAATCAGGATTCCTAAAAGGCTAAGGTAGTAAGTTCTGTTCCTTCTTTTGCACATTCTCTTCCCCAGAAACATGGGGATACAAGAGGAAGTAATATATCCTGCAGAATGGAAATGGGGAAAAGCATGGTGCCATTTCGGATTTTTTTTTTTTTTTTTTTTTTTTTTTTTTTTGAGACAGGGTTTCTCTGTGGCTTTGGATCCTGTCCTGGAACTAGCTCTTGTAGACCAGGCTGGTCTTGAACTCAAAGAGATCCTCCTGCCTCTGCCTCTGCCTCCCAAGTGCTGGGATTAAAGGCATGCACCACCATCACCTGACTCAGAAATAGTTCATTTAGTATCCACCTCAACTGTTCCCAGCTATGGGTTGGAAACTTTTCAGACAATCCATCTTCGTGGGGAAACCTTCATATTAGGATAATCCATAAAAGGTAAAAGATTTATATGATCTAAAGAGAAACCATAGTATTAGGATAATTTATGTAAAATTGTGATTCAGTCACAGGACAGGCAGAGTGTTTTGGGTTTTAGTATTTCAGCTTTGCCTTTCTGCAGTTGTAGTGTGTGATAGGGATTGATGGTTCCTGGGCATGGTTCTTCAGCTACTCTAAGACCGTTCGTGAAATAAGCAATTATATTGAGACCCTACACCTGTCCTCATTCCTTCCAGAATTATTGCTGCTGATTTGTGCTGCCATTTATTTAATAAAGATGTTGAATCCTGTCTGGATTTTGGTTTTCTCTCTTCTCGTGAAGTACTACAGATCTTACAATTTGTGCATGCTTCCACCTCGGCTTTTCGTTTTATCTTTCCTTTTTTTTTTCCTCTGAGACAGGGTTTCTCTGTGCAGCTTTGGAGCCTATACCGGTACTCGCTCTGGAGACCAGGCTGGCCTCGACCTCACAGAGATCCACCTGCCTCTACCTCCTGCGCCACCAACGCCTGGCTTTGTTTTATCTTTCTAATACTGACTTTGAATTAGATGGATTTGGGATGGATGTAACTGGTGGTAGAAGTGCTTGTCAGTCATTTACAAGGGCCTGCTAGAGTTCCTCAATAAACAGCCAGTGCTCCTAAACCCTAAACCACATCTCCAGCCCATTCTTTTTTGTTTTCGAGACAGGGTTTCTCTTGTCCTGGCTGTCCTGGAATTTGCTTTGTAGTCGATTGGACTCACAAAGAGCCAAATGACCACACCCGGCACCCCAGCCCATTCTTGACTTTATTTTTAACTTATTTGTGTTTCGTTTGTTCATTGTTGTTGTTGGTTTGTTTTTGAGACTGGGTCTCACTAGCTGTCCTGGAACTCACTATGTACACCAGACTGGCTTTGAGCTCACAGAGATCCCCCTGCCTCTGCAGGGGTGTGCCTCCACGCCCACATTGTTTGCAATTTCATGCTCCATTCTCTTCCAATCTCCCCCAAAAGGTTTGAGTTTTGTCTTCCCCGAGACGAGGTCTTTATATTCAGGCCATAATTGGCAAAGTGTCTGGTCAGGCAGGTGTCCGATTCGCGTGCATAGCCAAGAATGTCCAGAACAGTCTCACCGAGGTTGAGTCTCCCCCAACCCTAAGGCTACCCCTGTGGAGGGCCCGTGGGAAGGTGGAGCGCAAACTCCAAGAAGACCAGTAACCTAATTTTCTCTTAGCCCTGCACGCCTTGGCGCCAAAACTACCATCTCGGTCCGTCCCCTGCCGGAACTATGCCTCACGTAAGCCACGTAATCAATGATCCTGCGCCTCGCTAAGTAGTCCCGTTCATGATGCTCTCAGTACACGCTTTTCCACTTGAAGAGGTTTTCAGTAGGAAGAAATCAGCCTCAGAGGTGCGTTGCGGTCTTGACAGAAGGGCAAAGTGAGTTTTCTAACCCGTTTCCTCCAGATTCCTCCGCCAGGAGGCATAGTCACCGGGCCTTCACTTCCGGGTCCGCCATTTTATTGCCTCCATTTCTCCGCGAGGGGGGGGTAAAGGTCCCCCAAATATGCATATGCGAAAGGGCCAAAAAGTGACGGCCGCGGGCAAGGAGTCTTAACTAGAGGAAGAAAGGGGACCAAACTGGCGGGCCCAGTAAGAGCGAAGCCGGCAGCGCTCCGGACGAGGTGAGGGGAAGCAGACGCGGGGTTGCGGAGCGTCCGCAGCGCCGTGGAAGCGCGGTGACAAGTGCCCAGCCCGGCCGGGAGCCGTGGGCGCGGGCCGGAGCCTGCCGGAGCGGGGGTGGCAGCGGGGAAGAGGGACGCAGAGGAAGGGGATGCTGTCGGGAGGAAGGGGAGGGGACTGGAGGAGGTGAAGGGGGTGGGTGAAGACCTGCGGCTGGGGAGCCGGACTCCGGGAAGCCCAGGCCAGCGAGGTGACCGCCAGGGGGCAGCGTGCAGCAGGAGTCCGGGCTGCCGCCAGCCTCACACTCGGGGTTCCGGCCTGCAAGTTGGCGCCCCTGTTTTTGGCAGACGGAGCGCTGGTGTGAAAAACTGAAGGGTATTTGCCTGAGGAGGAAGCGGGCACTCTTAGGTTTCTGTGTCTAGAAATAAACGTTTAAGTTCATAATCTGAACAAGAGCGGTCATGGCCTTCTATTCGGTTCTTACAAAGATGTTTGAACAGCTGCCCGCCCAGTGGGGACGTGTGCACATCAAAAAAAGGGGGAATCAATCACCCATAGACCGTCAATCCTTTTTTTTTTTTTTTTTTTTTTTGCGGGGGGTGGGGGGATTCGAGAGGCTTTGGAGGCTGTCTTGGAACTCTGTTGTAGACCAGGCTGGAACTCGCTCTTGTACACCTGGCTGGTCTCAAATTCATAGAGATCCGCCTGCCTCTGCCCCCCGAGTGCTGAGACTAAAGGCGTGCACCACCAACGCCCGGCTGAATGAAAGTTCTTAAAATTAAGTAGGGTGGCATATACCTTCAATCCCAGCACTCAGCACTTGAGAAGAGGAGGTAGAAAGATCCAAGTGTTCAAGGCCAGCCTGTGCTACTTGAGCCCCTGTCTGAGAGAAAAGAGAAGGACAGTTCTCTGGTCTTGCTTGGTATTTTATTCGACTTCAAATGTCCTGGAGGCAGGGCTGGGAGTGTAGCTCAGGGGTAGGTGTGTGTCTAGCATACCCTTTCCCCTAGATTCAATCACTAGCACAGAGCGAATAGAAAGAAAAAAAAAAACAAAAACAGGCTACAGATTAGAACAGATTCTGTGTAGATTTTAACGCGGAGGCACACCCTATAAAGGAGAATAGTTCCCCTTTGTAGTGTTCAGAATGTTGGGATTGTCTAGGTTGGGCCAGTGAGATAATTTAGTAGATAAAAGCTGCCAAGCCTGACTGACTGAGTTTGTTCCTTAGGACTCTCACAGTAGGAGGAGAGGACCAACTCCTGTGGGTTGTCCTCTGGGCTTCACGCTGTGTGAGTGAATACCCACAGAAGTGCACACAAACAAATTTTAATTGTCTATGGTATTCTCTAGTCTTAGGGTTCACACAGCCTTGATGTGGTGTGACTCACGAGTCTCCCCACAACGATGTTATTTTACTTAGAATTTTATTATTTGTGTGTGTGTGTGTGTGTGTGTGTGTGTGCGCGTGCGTGCGTGCGTGCGTGCGTGCGTGCGTGCGTGCGTGGTGTGTGTGTGTGTGTGTGCGTGCGTGCGTGTGTGTGTGTGTGTGTGTGTGTGTGTGTGTGTGGTGTGTGTGCGCGCGCGCGCGCGCTCACGCAGTTTCGTGCATGTGGAGGTCAGAGGCAGCTTAGAGGATTCATCTCCCCATGATGTGGGGATGGGCTCCAATCAAGGCTATCAGGCTTAACAGCAGACATCTTCACCCACTGAGCATATATCAAACTGGTCCCAAGATACTGTTATTTATAGGTGCATTTTAATTTAGGTAGGTACTTCAGGTTAAATCACGAGTGACAAGACAGGAAGGAGAGCCACGAAGAACAGATTTCTAGGCCATTTTTACCAGAATACAAGTAGGAACCGAGCTTAGAAGACATTCCCACAGGTAACCAAATATAAGAACTGGTTTCCCAGCTGGGTATGGTGGCACACACCTTTAATCCCAGCCCTAGGGAGGCACAGACAGGTGGGTCTCTCTGAGTTTCAGGAGCCAGGGCTACACAGAGAAACTCTGTTTCAAAAAAAAAAAACAAACAAAAAAAAAAAACATTTTCCTGTGATTCTTGGTATTGGTTACTTTTGGAAGGTTCTGCACAAGCAACTTCGTTCTCTTGTTGGTTTGAAACAGGATTTTGTGACACTTAGGCCAACTTCCAAATCACCATCATCCTAGTTCAGCTTCCCAAAGTGCCGGCCGGGATTACAGGCAAATGGCATCATGGCCTGAGTGACTTCATTTTATTTTGACAGTCCTCCTTTCACCATGCTAGTCTCTAAACAGTTTTCTCTGAAGACAGCTTTGATGTATCTGTTGAGCTCACCTATCCCTCATTACCATGATGATCTGTTCAGATTAGTCTGATTTGATCCCAGGTTGGGAGAGTGACAGATGTCAAGGAGTTAGTACCAATAAAACCTTCATAGTTAATTTTAAGCTGAAGAGATGGCTCAGTGGTTAAGAGCACTGGCTGCTCTTCCAAAGGACCCGGGTTCAATTCCCAGCACCCACATGGCAGCTCACAACTGTCTGTAACCCCAAGATCTGACACCCTCACCCTCACATAGATATGTATGCAGACAAAACACCTGTGTATATAAAATAAAAATAAATGTAAGCAGATAAGAGGTATAGATGGAGTGGTTTTTAGATCAGCCTGCATGAAGTCTACTCTTATATTTGATTTCTGTTTCTCCTGTGGGTGAAGCCCTAGCATCTCAGAAATGCTTCTCACTTTCTTTTGTTGGAGATTGTTCTTCTACAGAATATTAACGATCAACAATTAAAAAGCTTCACAAAAACACAACCAACAAGAGCAAATATTTAATGAGAACTAGCTTGAAAATTCAGTGTTGTTTATAGGTGTCTCCCTCAAGTGATCAGTGTCCAATACCTTTGAATTATTAGAAGCATTGCTTGGAGTGCAGTGTTAGGGCATGTCTAATTATCTTTGTTTAAAGCAACTAACTAGTCAGTATAATTAGGAGCACATGACACAGGCCTGGGAAAAGGAAGCACCACTAACAATTCTAGTTTAGGCCCCATCAGCTTGGCCCCCAAGCTGTTAGATCCTAAACCATGCATCTTAGCTTATACATACAGCAGGCATAGAAATACATTTAACACATAGAGGAGGCTGTGACATTTGGCATCATTACACAGAACTATACAGAAATCCTCTATAGTCACTCAGCTTCTGCTCATTAAGCAAAATTTAGAATCTTTATTTGCCTAGGCCTACCACACCAACAAAATCCAATGTTAGACCTCCACAAATTTAGCAGTTTAGTGACAGTGACCACAGACTTATTTCTGGTGTGTGTTTCGTATGTACACAACAAAATACTTTTCATTCTGAGGCCAATAGATAGAGACCAAGGTTTCAGAGAGCAGGATTACCCAAATGGCGTGCTTTTTATTTAACCAGTAGTGATCTTTTCAAATTAATTTACTTAAGTATTATTTTTTTAGGTGGGAGTGCGTTGTCTGCATGTATACCTGCAGGCCAGAAGAGGGCAATCCCATTACAGATGGCTGTGAGCCACCGTGTAGGTACCGGAATTGACCTCAGGACCTCTGGAAGAGCAGCCAGTGCTCATAACAGTTAAGACATCTCTCCGGCCCAAACAGTACTGATTTTATTTGTGTGCCTGGATGTGTGTGAATGCACACATAACTATGGTACATGTGTGGAAGGACAGTTTTCCTGAGTCGGGCCTCTTCTACCATAGGGGTTCAAGAGATTGAACTGGTCTATCAAGTCTGGGAATAAAGGCATTCGCCATCACTGCCCAGCTGTTTTTTTTTGTTTTGTTTTGTTTTGTTTTGTTTCAAGATTTATTTCCAGGGGCTGGAGAGATGGCTCAGAGGTTAAGAGCACTGACTGCTCTTCCGGAGGTCCTGAGTTCAATTCCCAGCAACCACATGGTGGCTCACAACCATCCGTTATGAGATCTGGTGCCCTTTTCTGGTGTGCAGATATACATGGAAGCAGAACGTTGTATACATAATAAATAAATAAATAAATATTTAAAAAAAAAGATTTATTTCCAACTTTAATCCCAGCACTCAGGAGACAGAGTCAGGTGGATCTGAGTTCAAGGCCAGCCTGATCTACAGAGCAAGTTCCAGGACAGCCAGGGTTACACAGAGAAACTCTGTCTGGAAAAAAAAAAATTAAGACAGGGTTTTACTTTGTAGTGCTTGTCTGGCCTGGACACTGAGATCCATCTGCCTCTGCCTATACATATGTACATGTATCTGCTTGTACATGTATATCGTGTGCATGCAGTGGTCTTGAAGACCACGGAGAGTGCATCAGATGTCCTGGGGTTGTAAGATGCCTAATTGGGTGCTGGGAGCAGCAACTGTTCTTAATCTCCAAGCCATCTCTCCAGCCCCAATATTTATTTACTTTTGATTATGTACATGTGTCTGTGTGTGGGTATGTGCAAGTTTCTGCAGATAAGAAGAGGGGTGTCTAGTCCCATGGAACTAGAATTACAGGCTGCAAACTGGAGCCCTCTGAAAGGGCAGAGCATCCCCTCAGCTGCTGAGCCATCTCTTCATCACCTTAAAGAAATTACATTAATTGACAGGTTGATTTTGGGATGGGAGTGTGCATGCCCACGGTATTCATGTGGGAGTCAGAGGACAACTTTCCAGACCTGCCCTCTCCTTCCACCGGGTAAGTCCTGGGATAGAGCTCTAGTTAGGCTTGGTGGCAAGTTCCTTTATGTGCTGAGCCATTTTACTGTTCCCAAGCAGTTAGCTCAATACAATATGAAATTTTGTTAACTTTATAATGAACATATCCACTTAATTGGATATTAAAATACCCACTTTCTGGACTGAAGAGATGGCTCATCGGTTAAGGGTTTGCACTATTTTTGCTGATTTTGGTTCCTAGCAACCAAATAAGACAGCCCAAATCCTCCTGTAACTACACTTCCAAGGGACAGATTCCCTCTTCTGGTCTCTAAGAGTACATACCCATGACGACCACACACATACAATTTTTAAAGTAAATATTAAAAAGATAAAAATAAAATATCCACCCTCATAATACTACAACAAAATGTGTTTTTTATTAGTAATTAGGCTAATAGCAAAATTAGCACACTTTGACATTCAGAAGATACATGTATATTCCATATGGACTAAAAAGTAACTCTAAGGGCTGGAGAGATGGCTCAGAGGTTAAGAGCACTGGACTGCTCTTCCAGAGGTCCTGAGTTCAATTCCCAGCAACCACATCTATCATGCGATCTGGTGCCCTCTTCTGGTGTGCAGGCAAATATGTAAACAGAACACTGTATGTGTAATAAAAATAAGCAAATTCAAAAAAGATTTAAAAAAAAAGTAACTATATTGTATATTTAGAGCCATCCTAAAATGTATGGGTTTTTTTGTTTTTTTGTTTTTGTTTTTTGTTTTTTTTTTGGTTTTTTTTTTTGGTTTTTTTTTTTGTTTTTTTTTTTGGTTTTTCAAGAAAGGGTTTCTCTGTGTAGCTTTGGAGCCTGTCCTGGAACTCGCTCTGTAGACTAGGTTGGCCTCAAACTCACAGAGATCCACATGCCTCTGCCTCCTGAGTGCTGGGATTAAAGGCATGCACCACCAACGCCCTTTGTATTTTTTTTTTTTAAGATTTATTTATTATGTATACAGTGTTTTTGTCTGTGTGTGTCCCTGCAGGCCAGAAGAGGGCACCAGATCTCATTACAGATGGTTGTGAGTCACCATGTGGATGCTGGGAATTGAACTCAGGACCTCTGGAAGAGCAACCAGTGCTCTTAACCTCTGAGCCATCTCTCCAGCCCCTAAAATGTATGTTTTATATTTACATTTTAAATTTTCAAGCTAAAAGTTGTTTAGAAATTTTCTTCGAGCCAGGTGTAGTGGCACAAATCTTTAATTCCAACACTTGGGAGGCAGAGGCAGGTGGATCTCTGTGAATTCAAGGCCAGTCTGGTCTACATAGAGAGGTCTAGGACAGACAGAGCTGGATAATAGAGAGACCCTATGTCCAAAAAAAAAAAAAAAAAAACAACAAACTAAAACAAAACCAAATAAAACCCCACCTTTTTTTCTGAGGGATTAACAACATACTTTTAAATGTAAGCACCTTTAAACACGAGACATTAGAGCCTCCACTCAGATAAAATAACATAGACATTTTCTGTTACAGAGTAAGCGTATACAGATGGTCAATGTTACTGATCATAGGGATTGTAGCTCCCATAATTCCCTTCATGAAAGGGAATTTATGAGTTGAGAAAACACTCTGCAGGCAAATTGCTTGCAGTATAACCTGAGGACCTGAGTTCAGTTTCTGGGACCCACATGATGGAAGGAGAGAACTGACTTCAGCTAGTTTTTCTCTGACCTTCACACACACACACACACACACACACACACACACACACACACACACACAGAGAGAGAGAGAGAGAGAGAGAGGGAGAGAGAGAGAGAGAGAGAGACAGAGACATACACATACACACACATAAATATAAAAAAGATGAAATAGTCCTAAAAAAGAAAGTCATAACCCGACAAAAGGATTTTTATGTGCATTATTAAGAGGTATTTCCGTCAACACAAAGGGTTTTTATGGGGCTCAGAATATGGCTGGGTAGCTTTTTTTATGTCCTTTTGAGTATCTTTCAGGTCCTCTTGACACCAAAATATAAAACTAAATTTCTTCTCAAATTTGTTTTGAAAGGAAATCCTAATCAAAATCTGTTTATCTAATAGAAATTTTATAATTTAAAACTTTTATGTCCCAAATGAATGTTATTTTAAATACATAATCTGTACTTTCTGTATTTCAAATATCTCTTTAAAGCATTTCGTTTAGAAGATCAGCTACTTCTTGTAAATCCTGTAACAATATCTTTTGCTTTGCCTGTTTCTAGAATTAATTAACATTTGGAAACATCAGATTCAAACCATTGTGGTAGGGAGGACATTCTAAGTAATATTTCAGTTAGTTAATACTTCAGTTAGGTCTGACAGAAGTGGAGTCCTATATAAATTTGATTTTTAAAATCTAGTACCCTCGCCTGCCAGGCATTGGTGGTGCACGCCTTTAGTCCTAGCACTCAGGAGGCAGAGGAGGCAGATCTCTGCGAGTTCAAGACCAGCCTGGTCTACAAGAGCTAGTTCCAGGACAGCCTCCAAATCCACAGAGAAACCCTGTCTCAAAAAAACAAAACAAAACAAATCTAGTACTCTCCTCGGAGGCAAAGGCAGATGCAGATGAATTTCTGTGATTTCAAGGTCAGTCTGATCTATAGTGAGTTCCAGGCTTAGCCGGAGCTGCACAGTGAGAACTTGGGGAAGGGGGAGGGGGAGGGGAGCATCATCTAGTCCCATTTTATATGATTAGCTACTAAGAACTGTATTGTAGTTTACTTTTTAGAAGGAATTAAAAAGGAGGGCAGGGAGAGTAGCTCCTAAATCTGTCCTCAGATAGTCACATTGATGTTACAGATACACACCTTTTGAAGCAGGGATGTCAGAAACACTAAGTTCAAAAGAGAAGTGGAAAAATGAAAGGGGCAACCCCATGCTACAGTTATTTTTCAGGAACACTGCAGAAAGATTAAGTTTGTACCATGATGAGTTTACAAAAGACTAGTCAGCTAGAATTTCTCAAGGGGCCATCAAGGTATACAAACAATATTTTCCATGGCTACACAAATCACAGAGTTCTCAGCATGTTTGCTTCTCTGTCTCAAATAACCACAAAAAACAGACACATTTTAACCATCATGTGTAGATTTCCAGATCCTTCTACCAAACTAGAGATTCCTTCACAAGAGCTTTCGAATTGCCAAGGCCTATGGCTAGAGAGATGGCTCAGTTGTTAAGAGCACTAGCTGCTCGTTAAGAGGACCAGGGTCTGAGTCTCAGCACCTACATGGTGGCTCACAACCGTGACCCTAGTTCCAGGGGATCCAATGCCTTCTTTGCCTCCTTGGGTTCCAGACACACATGTCGTGCACAGACATATATGTAGACAAAACACCCATACATACACATACACACAGAGTTGACAAGGCCCCTAACATACAAATAGTATAATATAACTCAAATAGTTCAACAGAATCAAAATAGCTGGGAACTACAAAAGATAAAGCCTTGGGGAAAATTTCCGAGGGCCAGGCCAATACCAAGTGCAGCTCATTTCTCTGCTTCACCAAATAGAGGTAAAACAACAGCAGCAGATGAAAGCTGAAGTGGGGAAGAAAAAAAGTCCCTAGTGAGGCACACACCTTTAATCCTAGCACTCAGGAGTCGGCAGAGGCAGGTGGATCAATGAGTTTTAAGCCAGCCTGGTCCTCATAGTGAGTTTCAGGACAGCCAGAGCTTTGTAAAGAGATGCTGTCTTGAAAGAAAGAAGTCTCTGAAATAAAGTGACCCTAGCAGCTGCTGTGCCATTCAGCCTTTCCTCTCCATTGGGAATGAGTGGCTGACTGTTTCCTCCTGGCCACAGCTTGCCAACATTGTTACTATAGTTGGGGTCAGAGCTTGGGACCCAGCATCCCTACGAAGCTGGGCTTGGCTACCTATCCTCAAATATGTTAATTAAATGCACCATTAATAATGAAAAGCAGACCATGGAGGTGGTGGCACACGCCCACTCAGGAGACAGAGGCAAGAGGATCTCTGGAGACCAGCCTGGCCTACAAGAGCTAGTTCCTGGACAGCCTCCAAAGCCACAGAGAAACACTGTCTTGAAAAACAAAAAATAATAATGTAAAGCAGAAAAGGATTTATTCAGTGTGGCCACACTGGAAAGAGATCCAGTGAACACACCCCTGTCTGTTTTGGGGTTCTGACAGACATACATAAATTTTAGGTTGATAGAAGGTGTGTACTAGCCAGGTGGTAGCACATGCCTTTAATCCCAGCACTTGGGAGGCAGAGGCAGTGATCTCTGTGAGTTCGAGACCAGCCTGGTCTATAGATCAAGTTCCAGGCCAGGCTCCAAAGCCACAGAGAAACCCTGTGTTCAAAAAAAAAAAAAAAAAAATGTGTACAAATAACTAACCATTCCTGGTCAAGGTATATGACCCCAGCTACTACTGTCACTGGCTCCCGTCTCCTGCAAGGTGGTCTGACAAATTGTCAGAACTTTGTGATCTATCTGAAGTGAAAATTTTCTCTGCTTGGCACCTGGGTTCAGACATTTTCTTCTCCCAAAATGAGATTCTTGGGAAAGTTCCAATATGTCCATTGTCCCAATAGTCTGATTGCTGTCTTCATTCTTGTGAGGATAGTTACACAGGAGTTACAGGCATGAGCCAGCAGGTCTAGCCACACCTAGCTTTTTAATAGCTTTTTCACCTGATGGTAGGTATTCTTTGATGCTACACCAAAGCTTGGAAAGTGGTAATTGTTTTGTGGTTCACACAGCCTCATGCATGCTAGACAAGCACTCTGCCATTGTATTGCAGCGCTCACAAGATAGGTGGTAATTTCTTAAAAGTTAGCTGCAAGGTTGATAATTTACCTCAGTAATACCCTGGGTTTGGTCCTCTGCACCAGGCGGGACAAATAGTTGCAAGGGCTGAAGAGATGGTTCAGCAGTTAAAAGTATTGGGTGTTCTTCCCAAGGACCTAGGTTCAGTTCCCATCACCTACTTGACAGCTCACAACCTCCTGTAACTTCAGTTGCAGGGGATCTGATGCCCTTTTCTGGCCTGCATCAAGTGCAGGCAGTGCACACAGACATACATTTAGGCAAAAGTAGCCATTCAAGCAAATAATTTAAAAATAATAAAATTACAACTGTCTGTCTTATACTTTCATTTTTTGGCTGTACTGGGACTTGAATCCAGATCCTTGCACATAGTAAAGAAGTTCTACTACTGAGCTGGTTTTTACTGTCCTTTAATTTGAGGTAAGTCTCACTAAATTACCCACACTATGCTTGAATTCATATTATAGTTCAGACAGGCCTTGAACTTTTGTACCATCGTGCTCAGATCAAGCCCAGTGCTTTGACGATAAGCAACCCTCTACAAAATGAGCCTTTGATTAGTTTTTTATGGCCCAGATTGGTCTCAAACTTGGAATCTTCCTGTTTCAACCTTCAAGAAACCGAAATTACTGTTATTACAGGCCTTAGCCACAAGGACCTACTTTGAATTTATTAACTTTCTGGAGGGGTGGTTCTGAGTACTCCATGGTGCATGTATAGAGATCAGAGGGCAACTTTCTGGAGCTGCTTCTCTCCTTTTACCATATGGATCCTAGGATTAAGCTCAGGTGGTCAGACTGGAGAGGTGGCCCTGGGTGACTTCTGTGAAGCCTGATGACCTGAGTTCAATCCCTAGAGCCATGTGGTGGAAGAAGAGGACCAACTCCTGTAAGCTGTTCTTGACACATACACACAAGAAAGAGACAGAGCCGGGAGAGAGATTGAAAAAAAAAAAATTGAGACTGGCCCCTCATATACCTCAGGCCTGTCTAGAACTCAGTGTGTAGCTGAACCCGATTTCGTGCTTCTCATCTGCCTGCCTCCACTCCTAAGTACTAGTATTACAGGAATGTACCTCCTGTCAGGGCAAGGACACCCCCCACCCCCACCCCCAGTTTGTCTGTGTAGCTTTGGAACCTTAAACTCACAGAGATCTGCCTGCCTCTGACTCCCGAGTGCTGGAATTAAAGGCTTGAGCCACCACCACCCTAAAGCACATGGCAATAAATACAGTAAGTTTATTTCACAATTTGATTTGAGCAATAGCAATTACACACTCCATGCTTTTTTATTTTTGTTTTTTCGAAACAGTGTTCCTCTGCGGCTTTGGAGGTTGTCCTGAAACTAGCTCTTATAGGCCAGGCTGGTCTCAACTCACAGAGATCCTCTATTTTCACTATCATTACAAATGATGCCTTAGTATTCTAGCAAAACTGCTTGGAGCACATGGATTCCTGTAAGGTTACTACTGTAGCTCAGGAGCCATAGACCACACTTAGAACTGCTGTCCTAAGCAAGTAATTGGCCAGTGGGAGTTTATTCTTGCCATGCTGGCCAAGGTATCACTTGCCCCTAATCTCAGTACCTTGAAAGTGAAGAGAGGAGGATTAGGAGTTAAAGGTTATCCTCATCTACATGATGAATTAAAGGCCAGCTTGGGATACCAGAGTTTCCGTCTCAAAAAAAAAAAAAAAGCAGTTTGCTTTCTGTAAACTTTGATTGGCATTGCATCATTTTGCCATAGCAAGAAAACAAAAAGATTAACAGTTGCAATTCATTGTAGAAAAGATACTTCTTAGTAGGAAAAATGAAAACTCCCAAGAGTGTAGGGGACTCCCAAAGAGGACTGCCTCCATGTGCCCTGCCCAGTGTCCTGTGTAAAAGCACTCTTAAAGTCAGAATCAGTTTTGTCCTTCTACCAAGAATTCTGGGGGATAGGACTCAAGTCATCCAGCTTTTGTAGAAAGCACTTTTGGGGCTGGAGAGATGGCTCAGTGGTTAAGAGCACTGGCTGCTCTTCCAGAGGTGCTGAGTTCAATTCTCAGCAACCACATGGTGGCTCACAACCACCTACAATGAGATCTGGTGCCCTCTTCTGGCATGTAGGCATACATGTAGACAGAACACTCATACCTAAAAAGAAAAAGAAAGCCCTTTGGCCTGCTGAGCCATCTCACAAGCCCTGCCTGGTGGCTGTTTATGTCTTACAAAGGAATTGGGTTGAGACGGGTCAGTCGTTATTGAAATTGGTCAGTTTTTGAGCTCATCAAAGGCGTGAGGAGTCTCCACACCCTACACGGATTTTTTGGCCCAACCAGAGAAGTGATCATGCCTTACTCATCCAATCCAGTCATGAGCTATAGGACTATCTCATGGTCCTCCAAGGCCCTTCCTTAAGGGTTATTAACTCAAAATTTCTATCAAGCAGCATTTTCAGATAGGTATCCTTGTGCCTTGCCTAGAAATCAGGGTGTATGTTTTGAACCATATTCTTTTTTTTTTTTTTTTTTAAGATTTTTTTTTTATTTCTTACATATACAGTCTTGTGCCTGCATGCCAGCAGAGGGCACCAGATCTCATTCAAGGTGGTTGTGAGCCACCATGTGGTTGCGGGAATTGAACTCAGGACCTCTGGAAGAGCAGTCAGTGCTCTTAACCGCTGAGCCATCTCTCCAGCCCTGAACCATATTCTTTAAAATTATATTCCACCACTGGGTCTGGTGATGAAAACCTACTTGGGAAGTTGAGGCAGGAATATCACAGCCTGCCTGAGCTGTGGTGGCATACATTTCACACCACCCTGAGCAATTTAGCTAGATCCTCTCTCCAAATAAAAACAGGGAAAGAGCAGGTGTGGTGACACTGGACAGTAATCCTAGCACTTGGGAGGAGGAATCAGAAAGATCAGAAGTTTCAAGGTCATCCTTAGCTACATAGCAAATTTGAGGTCAGTGTGGGCTATATGAGCTCCTGTCCCCCAAACAAAACATCTTGTAAATACATTTCATTGTGACTATGGTGGCACATGTCTGTATCTTTGCATTTGGCCGGTGGGGGAAGAAAGATTTTGAGTTCGATGCTTCCATGGACTACATAGTGAGTTACAGGCCAGCCTGGACTGAATGGCAAAACCATGTCTTAGAGAAAACAAACAAAAAGCAAGAGAACATTTACAGACAACTGCTTCCCTTGTGTTGGAATTGCAGCTACCTGGATACTTTTGTTCCTATGCATAAAGATGTCTCTGGTGGATTTGGGGAAGAGGCTGCTAGAAGCTGCAAGAAAAGGCCAAGATGATGAAGTGAGAACACTGATGGCCAACGGGGCCCCATTCACCACAGACTGGGTAAGTTTAGCAGGAGGCCCCAATCGTTTCTAAGTGTGCCTTAACCTGTTCTAAGGCTAAACAGGCCTCACCTGTTGATTGCCCCTCTTTAGTTTTCCCATGTGAAAGTTGCCTGTCAATATGTAGGTAGTAATTGTGAGCTGTTAAATACTGGGAATTTTTCCCGTTTTTGATTTTTTTATATTTTTATTTGCAGTTGTGATTGTATATGCCTTTAGTCCTAGAACTCGGAAGGCAGAACTTGGTGAGTTTGAGGCCATCTGGTCTATATAGCAAGCTCCAAGACAGCTAAAGCTACATAATGACATCTTGCCTCAAAAAACAAACTCCCAAAAGTTATCTTCTGACCTCCACACATATATACCTCCCTGTGTGTACACAATCATACATGCAAATAAATATTACAAACACCAGGCATAGTTGTATACATCTTTTTGTTTGTTTGTTTCTGTTTTTCAAGACAGGATTTGTCTGTGTAACAATCCTGGCTCTCCAAACCCAGTATATTACTTTTTAAATTCTATTATTTCTTCATTCTTATCTGCCTAGTAAGATTCTTTCTCCAAGGATGAATACTACAGGTTCGTTTCTTGTTCATATATTTCTACCTAGAAGTGATACAGTTCTACACATAGTAGAATTCAGTGAGTATTGTTTTCCCACAGCTTGGAACATCACCTCTTCACCTTGCAGCCCAGTATGGCCATTACTCCACAGCAGAAGTGCTTCTTCGAGCAGGCGTTAGCAGGGATGCCCGGACCAAAGTGGACAGGACCCCTTTGCACATGGCTGCGGCTGACGGACATGCACACATCGTGGAACTGCTTGTTAGGGTAAAGCAGGAGCAGTGATGGGACTATGCTAGAAAACACACTCGCCTCCCATATTGTTTTTTTGGTTTTTTTAGTTTATTTTTAGTTTTTTATTATTTTTATTATGTATACAGTGCTCTGCCTGTATGTATCCCTGCATGCCAGAAGAGGGCACCAGATCTCATTACAGATAGTTGTGAGTCACCATGTGGTTGCTGGGAGTTGAACTCAGGACCTCTGAAAGAGCAGCCAGTGCTCTTAACCTCTGAGCCGTCTCTCCAGCCCCCATATTGTTTCTTAAACAGTGATAGGAAAATGGGCTGGAAAGACTTAACAGTAGATGATCATTAAGTTGTATCTCTATTTATTTAGGTTAATTTATTCATTAAAACCATGTTTCAAGAGTTGTGAAGATGAGTTTGTTTCCTAATTTTTTAAAGGTTAAACAGATTTTATTGATTTTTCTTTATCCCTTTTCTGTAGGTGTTCTCTGTACATATGCCTATTTTTTTTCAGGCCCTACTCAGCTTTCTGCTAATAAATGCAACAGAATCTGTTCCTTCCCCCTTCCTCAACCATCTGTTAGAATTTCCCAGTGATGTCCTTAACACACCCGCTCAGTGAAAGAAAGCATAATGTCTCAGCATCCAGACGGACTTGAGAATGTTTTCCCTTTGACACCCCTTAAGTGAGCACTCAAGCTAAACATCTCTGTTGTAATGGGATCTTAGGCCTGGGCTCTTGAAGCCTGCATCTGCTGAAAACCTGCTTCTCTCTAACAGAGTGGTGCAGATGTGAATGCCAAGGACATGCTGAAGATGACAGCTTTGCACTGGGCCACAGAGCACCACCACCGAGATGTGGTTGAATTACTCATCAAATATGGTGCTGACGTCCATGCTTTCAGCAAGTTTGACAAGTCTGCCTTTGACATAGCACTGGAGAAAAACAACACGGAGATTCTGGTCATCCTGCAGGTATGTTCTTTACATCCCCACGTACACCTCAACTTCTAGAATAGTCTGAGAGAGTTGGATTGAAACAGGATTTCCCCCATTTTATCAGAATAGCACCACTAATGTGCCTCTCTCCTTTCTCACACACACCCAGTAGAGACAGGGTGTCAAGGAGCCCATGGTGATCTCAAATTTTGAATGTAGCTAAAGATGACTCTTGATCCTTCTGTCTTTGCCTCACCTAAGCTAGAATTCCGGGCTGTACTACTGTGCCTGGCCTTTGTTTTGAGACAGAGTCGCACTGTGAAGCCTAAGATAATCTCTGCAACCAGGCCTGCACTTAGTATTTTTTCTTTTTTAAATAGACTTCTAAAAAGTTCCGTATCACTCATGGTGATTAGAGAACTATTCCAAAAATACTCATTGCTGACATTGCAGGTCTACAGACCTTTTCTGGTTTGATAGCTGCCCAATTTATGAATAATTTTTTTGCTTCTATAAATGGGTTAAATTGAAAGGAAAAAATGCAGTCAGAACAAAAGTAACATTTATTTGACTGTCCATTGTTTTTCTCTTCAGTAAAGTTTCCATTTCTAGTTAACTAGACTTGGAGCAATCTTAGAAGTCCCAGGCTGGCCAGATGGTGGTGGCACATGCCTTTAATCCCAGCACTCAGGAGGCTGAGGTAGGCAGATCTCTGTGAGTTCGAGGATAGCCTGGTCTACAAAGTGAGTTCCAGGACAGGCTGCACAGAGAAACTCTGTCTTGAAAAAAAAAGTCACTGGCACACTTCTTTGAATGATCCTAACATTCAGGAGTGAGAGACAGGAAGATCTCAATGAGTTTGAGTTCCAACACACCTTGGTCTACATAGCAAGTTCTAGTCCAAACAGGGCTACACAGTGAGACCCTGTCTTAAGAAAAGAAAAGAAAAAAGAATTATTGCTGCTGGAAATAGGGCTCAGCGATCAAAAATTCTCACCAATGGCAAGTGGTGATGCATAACTTTAATCCCAGCACTCGAGAGGCAGAGGCAGGTGGATCTCTGTGAGTTCGAAGCCAGCCTGGTCTACAGAGTGATTTCTGGGACAGCCAGGGCTATTACACAGAGAAGCCAAAAATGGAGAAATAACAATGCTTACCACACATTAAAAAGAAAATAATTTTAGATAAGAAGAAAGTCACTCTCCAGAGCTGGGAGTTAGCTTAGTTTGGAAAGTCTGTCTTGTAGACATGGGAACTGAATTTGATCCCCAGAACCCATACAGAAAAGCCAGGTGTGGGCCACTGAGGTGACTCAGTGGGTAAAGGCCCTTGCTGCCAATCTCACAGCCTGTGTTCAATCCCCAGGACCCACTTTAAGGAGAAAATCAACTCCAGCAAGTGTCCTCTCACCTGCTGTTGGGTGACAGGCTTTTCCTGGGGAGACACCATTTGTGTTGTATACCCAGTCCAGAAAGGGAGCCCATGGCAGACCAAAGTAACACCGTGTTGCACCAGAATTCATTTTGGTGAAGCAATGAGTTTTTATTGGGGTTATTAACAGAAGTGTGGATGAGGAGATCTTACAAGGAGCAGAGATAACACAAAAGCAGCTTCATCACCAGAAAACCCACCCGAGCATGGAAAACTGCAGCCCTGGAGCATGCTAGCCTGCTGTCAGGCAGTGCCACATTCCTGATGCCTTTGTTTCTGTGGTTGGCTGGTCAGTCTTCACCCCGAAACTATTGCTCCCTTCTACACTGTTGGCAGGGCCCTCACGAGTCTTCCAAGCTTCCATTCTTCTTTCAGATGTCGCTTTTTGCAGGTCAGCCTTTCCTTCTTCCCTAGAGCAGAGTTCCAGTTTAGAGGGAAAGCTGCAAATCAGAGGAATTCATGCCTTACAATCCATGTATGTGTGTGCCCTGACACACTAGTGCACACATGTATACATACAACAAATAAATTGTAATTAAAGGGCTGGAGAGATGGCTCAGAGGTTAAGAGCACTGACTGTTCTCTCTTCCAGAGGTCCTGAGTTCAATTCCCAGCAACCACATGGTGGGCTCACACCCATCCATTATGAGATCTGGTGCCCTCTTCAGGTGTGCAGATATACATGGAAGCAGAATCTTGTATACATAATAAATAAATAAATAAATAAATAAGTAAAATCTTTTTAAAAAATTGTAATTGAAATATTTGTAAAACATCTGTGGAAACAATCTACTTATAATCTCAAGGTTGGAGGAACAGAGACCGATCTCTGGTGCTTGCTGGCCATCCAGCCTTGCCTTCTTGATGAACTCCAGAGCAGTGAGAGACCCTACCTACCTCAGAAAAACAATAGATAGCATCTGAGGAACAATATTCAAGGTTGTCCTCAGGCTGCACCCTCCCATGCATTCATATCCATACAAAGTCACTATCTAGTCAAGAAGGCACATGCCTACATAATCCCGCCATTATAGTCTATGGAGGCAGGAGGAATAGAAATTCAAATTCATCTTCAGCTACATAGCAAGTTTAAGTGCCACTTGGACTACTTGAGACACTGTCTCAAAAAACAAACAAAACCCAACTAAACTAAAAGACCACAACAATCCTGAGCCTATGAAGTGTTTGTGCAAAGCCTCAGTGTATCTCTCCCCATACCCACACAAAAGGAAACAGATACCCAGACCTAAAGGCAGAGGCCCCCACCTCTCTACAAACACACACACCCTTCACCTGTTCCCCACAAAGACTGATCCTGAAGCCATCAAAAATTAAGTTCAAAGAAATTGGCTGGGCGTTGGTGGCACACAACTTTAATCACAGCGCTTGGGAGGCAGAGGCAGGTGGATCTCTGAATTCAAGACTGGTCCAATCTATATACTGAGTTCCCAAACAGCTAAAGCTACACAGAGTCTTTGAGGGACAGGTGTTTCAGTACAGGTTTCTCTGTGTAGTCTTGGCTGTCCTGGAACTTGCTCTGTAGATCAACCTGGCCTTGAACTCACAGAGATCCACCAGACTTTGTTCCTGAGTGCTGGGAGTAAAGTTGTGTACCACCACTGCCTGGTTTACCCAGAGAGTTGTTTTTTTTTTTTTAAGATTTATTTATTTATTATGTGTACAGTGTTCTGTCTGCATGTATGCCTGCAGGCCAGAAGAGGACACCAGATCTCATTACAGATCATTGTGAGCCACCACGGGGTTGCTGGGAATTGAACTCAGTGCTCTTAACCTCTGAGCCATCTCTCTAACCCCCTACACCAAGAGTCTTAAACAAACAAACAAACAAATAAATAAATCTAAGTGTGAAAAAAATAATTGGGTCAGTGAAGTGGCTCAAGTAGAGGCACCCGCCAAGTCTAATGCTCTGAGTTTGGTTCCCTGGACCCACATGGTGCAAGGAGAGAAAACTGACTGTTGCCCATTGTTTTCTGCCCTCCACATGCATAGCCACCCACCACCCCCACACACAAATATGATTAAAATTTTTTAATTGTATTCATTTTTCAGGAAGAAGTTATTATGTACTAGAATAAAGTACAAACCAGAAAAAGGGATGTGAACTAACATGGATGTTTAAAAAGAACAATAGTTATGTATCTAGACAATGTGCCGAGGACCTGGCGTTTGGGGATGCAGGTTCTGGGGAGTTATGCATGTGATCTTGTTACATGGTTAGTGAGATATTTCTTATGTGGGCCATGGGAACGTAGTAGAGGCTTATTTTGTGTATTGTTTTGTTTAGTTTTTTTGAGTGGGGGTTGAAAGATGATCTTGCTGTGTGTGACTCTGCTTCCTGTGGTACTTGCTATATAGCTTGTACTGACCTTAAACTCAAGGTGATCCTCCTGTTTCAGCTTCTGGAGTGCTGGGATGACAGGTTTGAATTGCCACATCTGGATTTAGAAACTCAAAGTCAGGATTGGTATGATTGTTTTAAGAAGGTAATTGAAGTTGGTACAGACAGTGTGTGGAGAAGTCAATGCTAAATAGCGCATGATTACTTTGATCAGGCCAGGCCAGCCTGTCCATGAGTGCTTCCACAGGGGAAGCTGGTAGAGGATAGAAGCCGCAGACTGAAGAATTTAACAGTATCCGGAGAATGAATAATCTGCTTCAATTGAAGTTCTCAGTCAAGGGGATAATTACATATGAAAAATAGCTGCTTGTGCATTTTTAGTTTTTGTTTGTTTTTCATGACAGATGGTTTTCCAAAGACTGGTTATTCTCAACTTTCCGTTATTGTCCAAAGTCTTTTCATAACTGGACGTTTTCATAGTTATCATGTTTATAGAAAACTTCTGAGACTAAAAGTAAAAAGATAAGCATCTTTTCACCAAATTGAGCAGACATCCTCGAAAACAAGGATGTAGCATATGGAACTAGACTTCAAAATCTGCCACTCATTTATCTGCTTGTTATATGCTCTCTGAGGAATTTCTTCAGTGGCAGAATGGAACAGGTTGTGGAATAAAACTCTAGAGAGTATTTTTCTCTGCAGGGATCTCCTGCTAGCACCTTGTCTTGTAGATAATTGATCACAGAACATCAGTGCTGCAAATTACCTTTTAGACTATCCAGACCACCAGTCCCCCCCCCTTTTTTTAAGTTTAAAAAAAAGGCTAAGTGAAGCATATAGAAGGCTTTGTGACGAGCACACCTCTGCTTTCTCAAGTAGAAACAAGCTGGGGAAAGTGAGATAGTATGTTGCTTTAATTTGAGAAAAGCAGCAGTTTTAGCTCCCTAGTTCTGCCTGGCAGAGCTCTGGTAGGGAGGGGCCGTGCTGGTCAGTGACTGTATGACTGAAGTTCTGACTTTGAAATACCCTGCTTTGTTTGGTAGGAAGCAATGCAGAATCAGGTGAATGTTAACCCCGAGAGAGCCAACCCAGTGACTAACCCTGTGACTGTGACTGCTCCATTCATCTTCACCTCTGGAGAGGTCGTTAACCTCGCTAGCTTTGTTTCTTCAGCCAACACCAAAGCAACCTCAGGTAATATTCTGATAATGAGACATCTATTTTAGGCTTAAAAATGAGCACAATCCCATTTTCCTAGACATGAATGGATATTCTATCTGGTACCCACTCTTATAAAAACTCTGAGGTAGAACACTTGCTGAGTGTATAAGACCATGGGCTAAATCTCCAATATCACAAAAAGGTAAAGTGAAAACATTTGTCAAACTCTTGTTTGTCAGTGTAGACATTGAACTTAGGTCCTCACACATGCTGAAGTGTTCTTTTTCTTTTTGCTGTTTGCTATTTGCTTGGTCTATTTAAGATAGTCTCACTGTAATGCAGGCTGGCCTTGGACTCATTGTATAGTTAATGCTAGCCTTGAACTTGTAACAGTCCTCCTGCCTCCTAATTGCTGGGATTATAGGTATATTCAACCATAGCCAGCTTTATAATAACTTTTAAAGCCAAGCATTTTTCTTTCTGGGAAAAGGAAGATTGTGGGGAATTATAATCAAGGGATTATAAATGGATGCTGTTAAAAAACAAAAGGTTTTTATCTGTCAAAAAGTTGTGCCTCCAAAAAAATTTTTTAAAGAAGAAAAACTTGCCAGGCATGGTGGTACATGCCTAGAATCCCAGCACTCAGGAAGGGAGGTAGGAGGCTCATAAATTTAAGATCAGTATCTGTTAAATTAGACATTGTCTCAGAAGTCTAGGTGAGATGAAGCAGGCCTTTAAATCTCTGCACTCAGGAAGCAGAGGCAGGTGGATTTTTCAGTCCCAGGCTAGCCTGGTCTACATAATAGACAAACAGTTGAACAAGCATCAACCAAAAAGTTATGCCTTGGGCTGAGGTGGGCCTTGGTTATTAAGTTTGCCTAGCGTGTTTAATAGCACACACATGATACCAGCACAAAGAAGGCTGGAAAACCAGGAGTTTAAGGTCATCCTCAGGAGTTCAAGGTTAATTTAAGGGGAAAAAAGCTATACCTGACTCTAAAATGAGAATATAATGGTTTCTCAGTGTGGTACTGCTAATGAAAATAATTAAATATTCTTAATTTAAAACAGTAACAAAGCTGGGTATGGTGGCTCACCCTTTAATCCCAGCACTCAGGAGGCAGAGGCAGGTGGATCTCTGTGAGTTCGAGGAAGCCTGGGCTACATTAAGTTCCAAGACAGCCTACACAGAGAAACCCTGTTTTGAAAAACCAAAAAGAAAAGAAAAAGGAACAACAGCAACAAAAAATCAAAATATAATAAAAATTGGCGACTGTTGAAATGCTAATATAAACGAGGCACGTGTGATTATTTGAATGAAGTAAACTTCATTTGTTCATGAGCATATATGTTGCTCACATGTATATCCTTGTGTGTGTATAGTTTTTTCTTGATTGTGTCTCATTATGTAGTAAACTGGCCTACCTACTTTAGCCCTCCATCACTGAGATTACAAGCTTACACTACTTTTATATGTGTATGTATTTTAATTATTTAAAACAGAAAAAAACACTTGGTATCAATCGTTTTTACAACTGAATGCTTTGGGGGTGGGGGATGGGGAGTGCTGAGAACAGGATCTTGTAGCCTAGGTTGGCCTTGAATTTGTAATCCCCAAGCTTTCATCTACCTTCCCAGTACTAGGATTGCAAGTGTGAGCCACCTAATCTATACACCTAGCCTGCGGACTGCATATTTAAACTCTCAAAAGGAGCAAATGAGTTATTTTCACCCTTCCTTTTATAGATATGTGTTCTATGACAGGAAATTTCCAAATAAATTTCCACTTCTTGATTTTTTTCTGTTCTGACTTTCAAAAATTAAATACAAGGCTGAGTGTGATGGTGTGGTGACTTGTGGCTCTAATCAGAGCACTAGGGAGGCAGAGGCAAAATCTCTGTGAGTTTGAGACCAGTCTGGTATCAGTGAGTTCTAGGCCAGTCAGAGCTACTCAGTGAGTCCCTGTTTCAAACAAAGAATCCCCCCCCCAAAAAAAGCCCAAACTAAATAAATAGTAAAGTACAGTGGTATTATATTTCTGACTCCCAGCACTCAGAAAACTAAGGCAGGGAGACTATCAAAAGTTTCTGGTCAGCCAGAGCTACATAATGAGAGCCTGTCTCAAATAAATGGAAAATGTATAAAACCAAATGAATAAAAATAAGTAACTGTAGCTCACTGATACAAAGTTTACCTACCATGTATGGACACTGGATTCAATCCTAGTACTTAAGGGGGGAAAAAAAGGAATAACTATATTCCCAAACAAGTTGTATCATATGAAAAGGAAGGATCTTTTTTGTTGTTGGTTTGGTTTGGTTTCGTTTTTTGAGACAGGGTTTCTCTGTAGTGTTGGAACCTGTCCTGGAACTCACTCTGTAGACCAGGCTGGTCTCAAACTCACAGAGATCCACCTGTCTCTGCCTCCCAAGTGCTGGGATTAAAGGCATACGCCACCACTGCCCGGCTGAAAAGTGTTTTCGATAATTCAAAAACCTTGATTAGACTTGTAAGCTAAAGTCTATAATCCTGTCTACTTAGGAGGCTTAGACAGGAGGTTCAAAAATTCAAGAATGGAGCCAACAAATGGCTCTGTGGGTAAAGCATATGCTGTGTGAGCTTGATGACTTGAATTTGATTCCCCAGAACCCACATGAAGGTGGGAGGACCCAGGTGCAGTGGTGTAATCCCCGCTCTTGGGAGGCAGAGGCAGTTCTTTTTAGTTTGAGGCCATCCTGGTCTATATATCACGTCCCAGGGTAGTCAAGGCTACATAGAGAGAGATCTTGTCTGAAAAAAAAATTTTAAAAATGAACTGAAAAAGCAAAGCACCAGTGTCCTCTAGAATAGCAGCCAGTACTCTTCACTACTGAGCGTCTCTCAGGCCACTAGTTTTCCTTTTGACAACAGGGTCTTACACCATAGCTCAGGCCAGCTTTTTACTTAGTGTAGGCCAGACTAGTCTGGCAGTCGTCCTCCTTAGCCTCCCGAGTTCTGAGGTTACAGGTGAGACACCATGCTGGCTTCAGGTTCTGACATCATCCTAAATGTGTTCTGATGCTTTAATTCTATAAACTGTTGTGGGTGTGGTGGTATACACCTATGATCACCATACTCTGGGGAGTCAAGGCAGGGTGATGGAAAGTTCAAAGCCAGCCTAGGGCCTGCGGTAATAGTTCAGTCAGTAAAGTACTTGCCTTACAAGCTTGAGGAACTGAGTTGTATTCCCAGGACCCACAGAAAGAAAGACAGGCATGTTGGCTTGTCCTTGAAATGCCAGCAGCACTGGATAGGCAGGACAAAAACAGGCAGATTCTTGGCCTTGCTAGCTGGCCAGCCTCACCTGTTTGGTGACCTCCAGAGCTCCAGGCCAGTGAGAGACCCTGTCTTCAAGTTAATAGCCCCTAAAGAACAACACCAGGGGTTACCCTGTGACCTCATGGTACAGACATGCACACACACTCACACCACACACACACACCCTAAACAACATAACAAACTGTCTCAAGGTTATAACAAACTTATCCATGTTCTGAATAGATAATAAGATGTCAAGGGCTGGACAGATTGCTCAGAGGTTAAGAGCACTGGCTGCTCTTCCAGAGGTCCTGAGTTCAATTTCCAGCAACCACATGGTGGCTCACAACCATCTGTAATGAGATCTGGTGCCCTCTTCTGGAATGTAGGCATACATGCAGACAGAACACTGTATGATGTCCCTAAGCCAGGTCTGGTGACACAGACCTATAATTGTAGCTATAGGAGAAGCTAAAGCAGGAGGATTAAGTTTCAAGGCCTGCCTATATTACAAAGAGAGTTCAAGGCAAGCCTGATCAAGTTGTTGAGATCCTGTCTCAAATAAAAAGCCAAAAGAGTGAAAGATGTCAGTACAATAGAGGACATTAAGACAAGAGATTATTCCTTGAAGCCAAAGATTTATTTACTGCCGTGAAGAGACAGACAACAGCTGGTGGTGACTTTTAGGAGAGTTCAGGCCCCAGCACTGAAGACAGATTTTTCTCTTTTTAGGATACAGAAAAGACTTTGTCTCAGACAAACAAGCAGGAGACTGCAGAGATGGGTCAGCAGTTAAGAGTGCTTACCCCTCTTGCAAAGGACCTGGGTTCTGTTCTCTGTGCCCACATCAGAAGGCTCATAACTGCCTGTTGTAACTGCAGTAAAGGGGATCCAGTGCCCTATGGCTCCTGAGGGTATCTGCACACGTGTGATGCTCATAAACTCATTCTGGCACACACACACACATATGCATAAGTAGATTTTTGTTGTTATTTGTTTTTGAGACAGGGTTTCTCTGTGTAGCTTTTGGAGCCTGTCCTGGAACCTGCTCTGTAGCCCAGGCTGGCCCAAAACTCACAGAAATCCTCCTGTCTCTGCCTCCTGAGTGCTAGAATTAAAGGCGTGTGCCACCACCACCCAGCTCAGTAATTTTTTTAAACCTAGCAAATTACGAGTTGTTTTTGATTGCTAATGACTGGGAGGCTCCATGTGTCCCAACCTCATGAAGGACTACCTGATGGCAGACCATTGCTGCATCACAGAGTACTGCTTGGCAAGCAAAAAGCCCTGACTTTAGTATCTAGTATGACCCCAACACAAGCAAAATTTATCTAAAACTTGATTAATCATTGTCTCACTTGGGAGGATTTATGGGTTCTTACATTAACCTTTAGTTACCAGCCTGACAGACTAAAAGGTCAGAAACACAGGAACCTAACAGAACACTCAGGAATAACAAGCAGCTGAGTCCAACATGTGCTTATTAGCAATACTCGAGGTCCTGGACATCAGGCACTATACTCCACTCAGCTTTCTAGATGTTTCAAGACATAAGAGTGTCTGTCCCCCCTCATCTCTGCCCGAGTCATCAGTCAAAAGTGTGGGGGTTTTGTTTGGTTTTAGATATAGAAGCCAGATATTGTGATGTACACTTTTAATCCCAGCACTGGGAGCCAGAGGCAACAACCCCTTCTCCAACACACACAGAGCCACAGGTGGTGGATGTCTGCTTGGTGAGGTACAGTTTCTTTTGTTATTGAATCTCCACTAGTTTTAAATTATATTAAAATAGCAAAGAGTTTTGCTGAGCATGGTGGAGTACTCCTTTAATCCCAACACTCGGGAGGTAGAGGCAAGTGGATCTCTTTGAGTTCAAGGCCAGCCTGGTCTATAGAGTAAGTTCCAGGATAGCCAGGGCTATACAGAGAAACCCTGTCTAGGAAAAAAAAAAGTCTTGAAGCCGGGTGTTGGTGGCACACGCCTTTAATCCCAGCACTCAGAGGCAGAGGCAGGCGGATCTCTGTGAGTTGGAGGCCAGCCTGGTCTACAGAGCGAGTTCTAGAACTACATAGGAGACCCTGTCTCAAAAAAAAAAAAAGAAAGAAAAGAAAAGATATACTTGGAAATGAACAAGAGAGTGGTGTGGCACCCTATCAGGAGAAACACACTGTGGTAACTGTTTCAGTTTGCTCCCTGGTTTGGGGTAAATCATTTAAGTTCTCCAGGTCACTAGTTTCCTCATCTGGCATGGTGGTTGTGTTAGATTTCTATTATAACATTTGAACTTTGTGGTTTCTTTGGGTGTTTTGTTGTTTTTGAACCAGGATCTCATAACTCCCAACGCTTGCTTCCCTTGCCCCTCCTCCCGAGCGCTAGGACTATGGCTGCATGCTACCACTCTGGTTCATTCTTCATTTCCTTTCCTTTGTTTTGGTTTGGTTTGGTTTGGTTTTGAGCCTGTCCTGGAGCTCACTCTATAGATCAGGCTGGCCTCAAACTCAGAGATCCGCCTACCTCGGCCTCTGCCTCCCAAGTGCTTGGATTAAAGGCGTGTGTCACCAATGTCGGTCGAGAACAGTGTTTTCATTGAATTTCCTTGCTGTGTCTCCTATGGATGGGATGGCCCAGCTCCACTTACGTTAAGCTCTTGGTGACTTTCAGACTGTGACTCCTGTTAAGAAGGAGAAGCTCTATGGGAATGCTTCCCCTGGCAGCACTTGGCCTCTGGGTCATCGACCAACCAATGTCAACTGCACTCACAAGTGTAAAACTCTCAGGACTGTACCTGGCGCACAGTGAGCAGTCTGTAGTATAGCTCTGTTCATGTATCAGATAAGAAAAGCCACCATCCATGCAGCTTGTCTGTTAAACTTTTATGCATTGATAATTTAATATAAATTTGTTAGTTCACTACTAAATGTCTCCATATTTTTAAATTAGCCATATTAATTTACAGGTTTTTTTTTTCAAGTTTCATACATTTATTTAGACTTTCAAGATGATACCTAAAAAAAAGATTCTAAGATCTTGGAAATACAGCATACCATACCCAAAAGGGGAAATCCCAATGCTCATTATCCTATTAATCTATTAAAGCTGATGATAATGGTTCCAAAACAAAAGATTTAACACTCGGGTCAAGTGGTTGCCCAACTTTCACAAGCTCCCGAGTCCTTTTCCAGTACCGAGTAAATCAGGCTTGGTGGCTCGCACTTGAAGTTCCAGACTTGTGCAGTAGAAGCAGGAGTATCAAGGGTTCTAGATCATTCTCAGCTCCACTGTGAATTTGAGGCTATCCTGGACTATAGGAGACCCTGCTCTTCCTCACCACCCCTTAGAAAGTATGTGTGTAGCTTAGTTTTCTTAGAGACAGAGACTCATGTAGTTCAAGCTAGCCTCAAACTCATATGTAGCTTAGAATTTGAGACCCCCCTGCCTTTCTTTGCCTACTAAATAATAGAATTTTACTAAGGACCCACCATACCTGGGAAGTTAAAGTGTATTTCAACTAGCATTTCAAAATGTATTTATGTGTAGGACCTATCTCTTTTTTGTTATTTGGGAGTTGTTTTTTGTTTTTTGTTTGTTTCTTGGGACAGACACTACATAGCCCAGGCTGGCCTGGAACTCATGGTGATTCTCCAACCTCAGCCTCCTGAGTGTTGTGATTATAGTATATGCTGCCAACTATGCCCTAGAACCTGTCTTTATTGAACACTTTTAATATCTCAGTGAGTCCCTGTGTTCTTTTCTCCTGACTTACTATTCATTAAAGTTTTTCTGGATGGTTATTGTTGCTCAGTCCCATAATCCTGACACATGGGATACTATGATAGGCTGAGCCTGCCTGAATACAGAGGCCCTATCTCAAAAAATCAACCAATTTTTTTTCTTTTTCAAAAATATTTGGAGTAGTATTTCAAAGAGGATGGTGAAACTTGCATTCTTACTTTTTAAAAAATATTTATTTATTTATATATTTATTTAAATAAGCCTGACGTTTTGAATTCACTTTTGTTCTCTCCATCTAACTTAGAGGAAATAGAAGAAGGAAACTCACTTGACTCCTCAGTCCAGCAAGTGGTGGGGAGTGGAGGCCAGAGGGTCATTACCATAGTGACTGATGGCGTCCCTCTGGGTAACATCCAAACCTCAATCCCTGCTGGAAGCATTGGCCAGCCCTTTATTGTAACTATGCAAGATGGACAGCAAGGTAAGTTATATCCAGTAGACAAATGCTTATTTAAAGGTGTTTTAGATATGCCATATTCCCTTAAGAATGAGGTAGTAAGATGGGTTGCAGGAGTCGGGGAGAGGCTGGAGAATGATAGAAGAATCTCTAAGAAGAAACATCACCAAGCTATACAGGCTAATTTAATTTCTCTCACAGATCCATAATTTGTGAGTAAAAATGAATGGTCTCAAACCTCACATGGTGGCACATGCCTGTGCTAACAGCACCTTGGGCTACACAGAGAGGACAAGCTCAAAAAAAAAAAAAAAAACAGAAAAGAAAACTCAGATCAGAAAACACATTAGATGCTAGGCACAGGTCAGGAACTCAGCACTAGGGAGACAGAGGCAGGAGCATGGCTGTAAGTTCTGGACCAGCCGGATCTACATAGTGAAGTTCTTGAAACAGTAGCTCACAAAACAGGCTGAAGAGATAACTCAGTTTGTAGAGTGCTCGTCTACTGTGCAAGAGAGTGCCCATCCACAAGTCAAAGAGAAAGCTCCACAAGAAACTACGCCACACCTTGGTCCAGCCTCCAGAAAATAGATTTTTGTCACTGTCATGTTTTGTAATGACAGTTCTAGCAAGCTATAAAGGAGGGAAGATAGATAGTCTAGGGTTCACTCCATGTATCCATTCATCCTTTGCAACTGACTCAATACAATCTGACTTTAATCCCAGTCTGTTCCCTTTAGTCTTTGAGTCATTTTGTAGTCAGATGTCCTAGAGCTTGGAGTTTTCTGTACTTTGTCATAATCTCCTGCATAAGCTGGGTGTAGTGGCTCATGCCTGTAACCTCCACACTCAAGAGGCTGAGGCAGGAAAATGGCTTGTAATTGCTGTCTTTCCAGTCCTGTTTTATTATTCAAGAGAAGAATCATTCTCTGAGGAGCAAATGGGAGTTGGGGGGGAGGACTGGGAGGAGAGAGGGGATGGGGTACTGAAATTAGAATATAAAAAATAAATTAATAAAAATGTTTTAAAAAAAGAAAACTAATTTTTGGGCAAGATCTTAATCTGTACCTCAGCCTGGCCTCAAACTCACTATGTAACCTAGGGGGACGATAAACTCAGAGCAGTCTTCCCATCTGTTTCCTGGGCACTGGAATTACAGCTGTAACCACCACCCTGTATTTTGTTGTGATTTTTTTTTTCTTTTGAAACAGTAGCTTTCATAGCATAGGTTGGCCCTAAACATCACAAGATGACTTTGAATTCGGCTCCTCTTGCCTCTACTTCCCAAATGCCTGCTAGGATTATTGGCATGATCAGTATTCACCCCCCACCCCCGCCCCCCAATTTTGCTGTGTTTCTTTGGCTAGCCTGGTGCTCACTGTGTAGACCAGGATGGCACAGACTTGAAGCTATTCTTCAGTCTCAGCCCCTTGAATGCTGAGATCACAGGCATGCACCACCATGTTTGGCTAAGCCAGAGGCCTTTGTCTTAAGAACCTGAGAACTGTGTGGTTTCTGAGCTGCCAGTTCTTCCTTCCTGGGCCCTGCATATCTGTTCTTTCTGTGGGGCTTCACCTTACCTTTTAACTTCAAACACCGTGCTTCATTGTTTTTGGTTTTGCTTTTTGAAACAGGGCTACAGAGAGCCCTGCTGTTGACCAGGCTGAGCTCAAAATCAGAGCTCTGCCTGCCTCTGCCTCCTGATCATGGAGACTGAGGGCATGCACCCCACAGCTAAAGATTCTAAGCTCGCCGGGCATTGATGGCACACTCCTTTAATCCCAGCACTCGGGAGGCAGAGGCAGGTGAATCTCTGTGAGTTCAAGGCCAGCCTGGTCTCCAGAGCGAGTGCCAGGATAGGCTCCAAAGCTACTCAGAGAAACCCTGTCTCAGAAAACAAACAAACAAACAAACAAAACAACAACAACAACAAAAAGATTCTAAGCTCTAAGAGATATCACGAACAGTGTATGGCATTGTATTGGGGGGGGGGGGATATGACCTGATAGTAAAACACTTCTCTGACATACAAGAAGCCATGCCAAAATAATAGTATTATTTTGATAATAACATTATCGCTCTTTTCTAGTTAAAATCAAACAAGCCTTCTTTGTATATTGTGTGCTCATTATCTCCCATTGGTATGCTTGGCTTGTAGTTCTAACTGTACCTGCTGGTCAGGTTGCAGAGGAGACAATAATTGAAGATGAAGAAGAGGAAGAAGAGAAGTTGCCATTGGCAAAGAGACCAAGGATGGCAGAGATGACAAACAGTGTTGAGGAAAGCAAGGTAATAAGATCTTTACCATGAGAGACAGAGAAGGAAAAGTGAGGAAATGGAAGCCATGGGGATTAGAGGCACAGCCATCTTCACCTTCTTGTCTGTCTTCTTTGCTCTACAGGAAGGCAGTGAGAGAGAACTCCTGCAGCGGCAGCTCCAGGAGGCCAATCGAAGAGCCCAGGAATACAGACACCAGCTTCTCAAGAAAGAGCAGGAGGCAGAACAGTACCGACTCAAGCTGGAGGCTATGGCCCAACAGCAGCCCAACGGAGTTGATTTCACCGTGGTTGAGGAGGTAGCTGAGGTGGATGCTGTAGTAGTGACAGAAGCGGACGTAGAAGAAAGAGCAACAGAAGTGATAAAGTCAGGAAGGACCACAGAGCCTCACACTAGTGTTTCCATAGAAACTGTTTCATCTTAACACGCAAAGGCCACAACTTGCATTCATTCATCTTACTGTCTGTAAGAAGGCAACAATAGCAGGGCTCAGTGCCTGGGCCCAGGAAGGCTGTGTGTGCAGCTGGAAAACTCAGCCACCTTAAGGGCATCTAAGGGACCAAAAGACCAGGACCAAATCTCTCAGCTCACATCATTGCTTTAAACAGAGTACTGGGCATTGCGGGTCTATTTTTTTTAATAACTTTATATCAAAGATTTTAAGATAGTACATATAATACATATACACCAAGAGCCTTTAATAATTTTACCTGAGATTTTCAAGTGACCTGAAATTTGCCCTAGATTTATGAAACTGATAACAGAAGTAGGAAGCCTCCTCCTGAGATACCATACATTCCTTTCTTTTTTCCTTTTTTGGTGGGGTGGGGCAGGTTTGAGAAAGGGTTCCTTTGTGCATCCCTAGCTGTCATGGAACTCACTCTGTAGACCAGGTTGGCCTTGAATTCACAGATCCACCTGCTTCTGCTTCCCCAGTGCTGGGATTAAAGGCCCTCACTGCCTGGCTAATGATACTGTACATTTCTAAGAGAGCAGACACACAAGCCATCCCTAGTTAATTCACTGAAAAGGAATCTATAAGCTAGGGATGGTAGTACATACCTATAAAGCCAGCAATCAGGAAACTGAGACACAGCTAATGAGTTTGAGGTCAGCATGAGCTAAAGACTCCTTCAGTGAAAGAGGGACAGGTGTGCTGGTGAACACCTTAATCCCAGCACTCTGGAGTAAAGACAGTCGGATCTCTGTGAGTTCTAGGCCAGTCTAGTCCACATGTCAAGTTCCTGGCCAGCCAAGGCTACATAATGAGACCCTGACTCTAGATAAAGCAAAGCCAAACAAAACGGGAATAGAGCAGTGGATTAGTAGTTTAGAGTATTGCCTGCTCTTCCAGAGAACTTGAGTTCAGTTCCCAACAGCCATATGAGGCTGCTCACAACTGCATGCAATCCCAGCTGCAGAGGATCAACTGCCCTTTTGTGGCCTCTCTGAATACCCACACATATACATATAAATAGAAATTTAAAAGTTAAGTTAGTTGAATGCCAAGGTACGTACTTAGGGAACATGAGGCAGGAAGATTGTCCCAGGTTTGAAGTCAGCTTGAGCTCCATAGTGAATCACAGGTTAGCCTAGGCTACAGTGCAGCACCTTAATGCAAGGAAGTTAAATCAAGTGTGGTGGTGCACACCTCTTCCAGTGCTCAGGGGGAGAAGCAAGTGCATCTCTGTGAGCTTGAGGCCAGCCTAGTCCTCAAAGAGAGTCTGGGATAGCCAGGACTACATACAGAGACCCTGCCTCAGAAAGAAAGAAAGAAAAGAAAGAAAGAAAGAAAGAAAGAAAGAAAGAAAGAAAGAAAGAAAGAAAGAAAGGAAGGAAGGAAGGAAGGAAGGAAGCAAAGAGAGGTCACTTGTGATTGCCTGATAAATTTTATGTTCATAGTTTAGACACCAGTTTAAAAAAATAAAATTAAATGAGGCATAGTGGTAAATGCTTGTAATATGTAATCCCAGCTGTGAGGCCGAGACAGGTTGGCCACTTGCAAATTCAAGGTCAGCTTTGACTAAAGTAAGATTTTCCTAAATAGAGAAAAGAAACACACACACCAAAAACTCTGAACTGGCCAGGCTCTGTGTGCTCTCATCCCTGCACTCAAGAAGCAGAGGCAGGCAAGTCTTTGGGATTCTAGCCAGCCTGGTCCACATAGTGAGTTTCAAGCCAGCCAGAGCTACACAGATCCCAAATAACAACAGCAAAAAAGTCTGAGGACATAGCTCAATAGTAGAACATGGTGCTTCGAGTGCAAGGAAGCCCTGGGTTCCTCCTTTGGCACTGTATGTACACAACAAAGTGAGGGGCAGAGAGCAAAGAAAAAAACTGACATCAAACTTTTAAATGCCAGAAAGACAATTTACTTATGTGGAGTGTGTATGTAAAACCCGAGTCCTCCAGACTGCATCTCCTGAGACTGGGCGGTGGTCAGAAGGAGGCTTCTGAGCTATGAAAGCTCTGGTCCTGAGATGGAAACTGTGCTGGCTGCACTTCTGAGATTGCAATCAGGGTCATTTGTGTCATAGCATCTTCTTTCCAAACATCTGTTTATATAAAGTCAAGCTCAAACTCTTTAAATTCTGTAACATTTGGTTGAGTATTCTATGTCGCATAGGACATTGGTGCTTTCCTATAGCACTTACCAATCTACAACCAAAAAGAAGTGTGCAGAGTTGAAGGTCGACGCCATGTAGGCTTGTTTGTGTTTGATTTTGGATGAGTAAATTGCTGGTTTTGTTAATGTGAGCCAGTAGAACTCTGTGCCTTATAGTGTTCAGGACAGGTGACAAAGGGGGCAGGTGTCACTGCCACAGAGCAAGGAGCCATACATCCGAGCCCTTGCTGACCTCCCTCTCTCCTACTCTCTGCTTACTTTTGCAAAGGTTTTCAGGGCTGGGTGGTGATTGAGGTGGGGTTGGGGTAGGTTTCTATTAACAAGAAGTGGTAGTTTTGCTTGTGTAGCTGGGCATTGTGCTCATGCCCTGGGATCTCAGCACTCAGGCGGCTACAGCAAGAGGATTAACATGAGTTTGAAGTCAGCCTGAGCGACACTGTGAGAACCTGTCTCAAAAGCAAGGCAGTTGAGCATGGTGCCTCATGCCTGTAATTCCAACTCAGAAGGCTTCCGCAGGAGGGTTGCTGTAATCTCAAGGCCAGACTACCAGGCAACTAGTGAGTTCTCTAAGACAGCATGGGCCTCAGAGCCGCCTGTCCGTCTCCCTTGTCCTCCTCCCCCAAAACACAGGGTTTCTCTGTGTACACCTGGCTGTCCTGGAACTTGCTCTGTAGACCAGGCTGGCCTCGAACTCACAGAGATCCATCTGCATCTGCCTCTGCCTCCTAAGTGCTGGGATCAAAGGTGTACACCACCACTGCCTGGCTGAGACACCTGTCTTAAAGAAAAAAGAAAGGGTTAAGGAAGAACCCTTGCCTATTGTTTTATGAGGTCCTAGGTTCAATCCCCAGGACTGAAAAAAAAAAAAAGTACAACTCTAAACAGGTGTGATCGTACATTTCTATAATCTCAGAACTAGAAGAGGGAGTCAAGAGGTCAAAAGTTGAGGGCCAACTCATACCCTGTCCCCCAACAGGGGGAAAGATACCTGAAAGCAGAGGGAGAGGTTTGGAAAGATATGTAGACTTGCTTGCTTTATTGCAGATTAGAAGAAACCAGAGGAACATGTGCCAAGTACACATTTTTTTGTTTTTTGTTTTGTTTTGTTTTTTTCTTCAAGACAGGGTTTCTCTGTGGCTTTGGAGGCTGTCCTGGAACTAGCTCTTGCAGACCAGGCTGGTCTCAAACTCAAAGAGATCCACTTGCCTCTGCCTCCCGAGTGCTGGTACTAAAGGCGTGCGCCATCAACGCCTGGCTCAAGTACACATTTGAATGACTGTTGAGAATATGTTTCCTAATTAGTGATCATGAAGAAAATGTGCGTTTTTAACCTGGAAAAAGCTTAACACTTAACATGGTTCTTTTTATCTTGATTAGTGGAATAATTTGTTGCAGTGTTTCAAAGGTGTAGAATCATTTTTGGCTCAAAATAGGCTGAAAAGATAATTCTCTAAATCAAGTTTCACAAACAGAATTGACTATTAGAGATTTATAGGCAGAAATAGCTGTTTTGAAATGAATCTTGGCTACTGGCACTTTGACTAGGTCTGCTGCTCGGATCTGAGCATCAGGGATTGTTCTGGTGCCTTTAGAGTGTCTGGAAGCACAGTGGAGGAGGCTGTGTGCAGCTAAAGCTGGAGCTGTGTCTGCTGCCGATCATACTGTTCCTGTTGCCAGGTTCTTCTGAGATACCGGGAGAATGGGTGCTAGCAATAAGCTGCTGTGTGTGACATTTTAGGGCCTTGGCTCAGTAGAGGGAGCAAGTTTCTTTTTACATAGCTTTTGTTTACATTCTTGGAACATATGTTGACTTTCATTCCCTCCCTCCTTTTAAGGGGTTGGAGATTAACTCTGCAGAGGACATCCACGCCTAACCACCTCATTATCTTGGTAGTTACTGTGGAGAAGGGATCTGTCCATCTAGTCCTCCTCCCTCCTGAGCAGAGGGAGCCTGGTTCATTGTTCCAAGTTACTTTTGAACATGAGGTCTCTGTTTACCATCTCAAAAAGGAAGTAGACCTTGCTTTTCATTTATACTGCCATGGGGATGAGAGGGTGTGGGGGAGGACACTTTTAATTAGTTAGAAATTAAGTATTGGACAGCCAAGCATGGGGACACGTGTGAAATCCCAGCACTGAGGAGGCTGAAGCAAGAGGCTGTAGAGTTAGAGGGCACACTGGGCTACATGACTACACTGTCTCAAAAACAGAAAAGATGGGGCTAGAGAAATGGCTCAGTGGATAAGAACGCTTGTGATATACAAGTGTGAAGGCCCAAATTCAGATCTTCTAACAAGCCCTAGTCCCTGGGGCACCTATAACCCTAACCCTCTAGCAGGCTGAAGAAGGAGGGTCACTGGGCTTTGCTGGATGCCATCCTCACCGCAAAGGTGAATTTCAGGTTCAGGGAGAGACCCTGTCTCAAAGGGATACATCAGAAAGTAATGGAGGAGAACACCCAGCATTTCTTCTACCCTCCGCACATAGACATACAGCCCCAGACACACACATGCACATACACCACGCTCACACACAAAGAATAAGTAAGTAGCCGGGCGGTGGTGGCGCACGCCTTCAATCCCAGCACTCGGGAGGCAGAGGCAAGAGGATCTCTGTGATTTCGAGACCAGCCTGGTCTACAAGAGCTAGTTCCAGGACAGCCTCTAAAGCCACAGAGAAACCCTGTCTCGAAAAACCAAAAAATTAAAAAAAAATAATAAAATAAATAAAGAATAAGTAAGTAAGTAGAGATTAAATACACTGATGCTATTTCATGACTTCACATAACCTTCTGGGTCAGCCTTTTTTAAGTTTGTAGCCCAGGCTGGCTTCAGACTCAGGGCAATCCTCCTGCCTCAGCCTCTTGAGTGCTGGGATTATAGGTGTGAGGTCCACATCTGGATTGGGTCAGTTGAGAAGATACCATGGATCTTCTGGGTTAAGTAGTCCCAGCTGATTCCTAAGGCTGGATACATGAGAACCAAGTAGCAGATGAGCTGTCCTGGGGCTGGAGCTCAGCTGGAGAATGCCAGGCTTAGGACTCTACAGGGTAGCTGCTGGGGAATACCAGTGTTAATTCAGGGATGTAGACCCTACACAGAAAAAAAGAACGTGACAACTTCTGTTCTTCCTGGCTTCAGGGAAATTCATGACACGCGTAAATGTGCCTTCCCTCCATGTTCCTGCCTCTGTGGGGACATATTATAATGCCAAAGCAGAGCCCTCAGGCTCATATAGGAAAAAGTACTTTAGGGATTTTTGCTCTGAATTCTGTGCCTTAAAAGATACTCTTTCTCTGTCAGATGTGTATTTACCTTTTTTTTTTTTTTTTTCAGACAGGATCTCACTTTGTAGCTCTGGCTGGCCTCAACCTTATAGAGACCTGCCTCTGCCTCCAGAATGCTGGGAGTAAAGGCGCCTGGCAACAGATAGTTTTATATCCCTTTGCTGGGTGCATATTAGTAGTGTACATGTATGTAAATACATAATGGATCTTTCCCAGTTTTCTCTTTGAGGTTCAGCTCTAAATTATCTGGGATAACCTGGAAGCTTATTAATTGCATAGATAGGGCTTCTTTGAATCTCCTTCACCCAAGGGGTGCAGGGAGTGGGGGAAACATTGAATAAGGAGAAATATGGGAGTGGAGGCTCACGGGGAAGCAAGTGCAGACACCATGGTCAGTGCACAGGGACAAAGATCAAAGTGAGCTGCTCTCCACTGCCTTTTCCTGCTGTTGACGCTGCCGGAGAAGCCCTCAGAGCCGGGTATGGTGGCACACAGTCCCAGCACCAGGAGGCAGAGGCAATGGATCTCTGTGAGTTCCAGGCCAGCCTCGGCTATACAGTTAGACCCTGTCTCAAAAGAAAAGCCCTTATGCTTGTGGACAGGAAAGAGCCCAGGTGAGGGACAGTCCTTCTGGACTCCACTGCCCCAGCTCATGATCTCACCATGTGAGAAATAACTCATTCTGAGGAAGCTTGCGTGGCTGTCTCCTAACACCAGTCACCTCAGATATTCAGATATTCCAGGGCTAGAAGAGTTGAGATACGCAGTGAACTCTTGTCTGAGGTCTAACAGTGATCAGGAGTCACTTTTTGCCCCAATTTACTAGAGACTGGCTTACCGTTCTCTACTCACAAAGTTTCTGTCAGGGCCACCAGAGTGCACTTTAAGCTTTTACCTCCTTTTTTGTGTTTCGTTTTACTTCTTTGAGACAGGGTCTTACTCTAGCCCAGACTGACCTGGAACTTGCTGTGTAACCCAGGCTAGCCTCAGACTCACAGCTGTCTTTATACCATGGTCTCCCATGTCTTGGGATTACAGACATGAGTCACCATGCCAGACTGGCGCTAGCTCCATTTTATGTGGTGCCTCCACCCCTTTCAGAGTTCATACTCTATTTCCTGTCACTTTACTTAACAGGAGACCAAAAGCAAGGACATGCGTTAGAATTAATAGCTTTGTGCCTCTGGTGCTGTCCATTTAAAGGTTTTAACCTCTCTAGGGCTAGGGGGAAGAAGATATTCCTAAACTCTGTAGTAGTAATTTGGCTTGTCAGTAGCAGGAAATTGTGATCTCCGTGTCTTCCCTGCCCCTACCCCACTACTACTGTCTCTGCCGTCCCACGGCTCTCGTCTTCGGAAGGCTTGGCCAGCACTGGAACATAATTAGTCGGTCATCTCTAACTGTGGGACTCCTTGTCTTGCTCTCCTTCCCAACCACATATTTTGTTCTGAGATGATTTGTTTCGGGGAATTAACTAGGTCATACTCTCTATCTATGTTCCCACTTGGTTTCTGAAGTCTTGCAATGTCAACTGTTACAGTAGCAACTCCACTCCCTGGCCTTGCCCAATGTGTCTTTCTGCCAAGGCCATGTAGAGGTGGGTGCCCAAGAAACTTCACAGTGTCCTCTTGTTTTTCAGATTGTCTGACAGCTTTATTTACAGTAAAATTTTAGGAAAACTTAAATAAAATATTCTTTTTATTTAGGGTAAAATAGTTCCATTGTGATGAGCAAGCTTGTGTGTACATGTGTGTGAATGAGCCATTTATGTACATATACCAATACAGATCTATATTATATATACACAGTTTTGTACTATCATTTAAAATAAAGACATTTCTTAATAAAATGTTAGTGTTGTTGAAGTCTTACCACTTTGGCAAAGAATGTTTCTACTGTCTAACGGTGTTACATTGAACCAGTCACACTAAGGCTAAGGCCCCAGGGCCTTAGCTCTTACTTCAGTTTCTTTCATTTCACTTACTTTATTTTGAGACAGGGTTTCTCTGTGTAGCCCTGGCTGTCCTGGAACTCCCTCTAGGGACCACAGAAATCCATCTGTGCTGGGATTAAAGGTGTGAGCCACCGCTGCCCCATCACTCAGTTTCTTTCATGTGTAAGGAATAAGAGGCTGAAGGGAGCTGGGTGAGAAAGGCAAGAGGGTCCAGGCGGTGGCGGTGGCAGTGGCAGTGGCGGTGGCACATGCCTTTGATCCCAGGATTCAGAAGCAAGCAAGATCTGTATGAGTTTGTGATCAGCCTGGTCTACAGAGTGACTTCCAGGACAGCCAGAGCTGTTACACAAAGGAACGCTGTCTCGAAAAAGAAAAAAAAGAAAAGAAAAGGCAGAGGGTATGCTGAACAGTATTGCTAGCATCTTGGGACGATCGACTGAGCCCCCTTGCAAAAGAGCATTCCAGCTGATCTTATTGACCGTTTATGTCTCCTGCACAGAGGGACAAAGAGGGGCCCAGGGATCTCACCTGATGTCCATGGCTCCTTACCACCTCCTCATATGGCCTTAACTGCATGGCCTGGGGAGGGACCTGCTGGATAAGGGCTTTTCAGGTGCAGCCTGCTGTGGGGGAAGAGCTCCCATACCCTTTTCAGTAATCCCTTGTCTATGTTCTGTAAGGAAGCCCAGGAAGCTCATTGGTTCTTCAGAGTGAACTGCGGTGGAATCCTGCCTCAGTTTGTCTGTTTGTTATGGGAACCTTAGGAAGAAGGATAGACACTATTTATGTCTCCCTCTGGGAAGGAATTTTAGCAATACCCACATAGAGGCAACTCACATCTGTAATCCCAGCACTCCTACCAGGAGATAGAAAGTGGAGCCAGGAGCGTCCCAGAAAGCTTGAGGGCCTCCTCCTGGCACACACAGGGACAAACAAACCTATACTTGAGCTATGGCACACATATGCTCATACTCACATGCAAACACAAGTACAGTCTACAAAAGGGTTAATTTTTATTTTATGTGCAGTGATGGTGCACACTTTTAACCCCAGCACTCAGGAACCAGGGGCAGGTGGATCACTAAGTTTGAGACCAGTCTGGTTTACATAGCAAGTTCCAGGCCAGCCAGGGCTGTCACACAGAAGAACACTGCCTGCTCTTGCCGAGGACCTGGTCTTGATTCCTAGCACCCACTTTGGGTAGCTCAGAACCACCTGTAAGGACGTCAGTCTCTTCTGGCACTCACACGCACATGCACATACATATAGATACACATGAATAAGAATAAAAATAAAACTTAAAAAGATAACTTTTAAAAATGATTAATCCTAAACTCAGCAGTGGTAGCATACACCTTTAATCCCAGCACTCGGGAGGCAGAGGCAGGTGGATCTCTGTGAGTTTGAGACCAGCCTAGTCTACAAGAGCGAGTTCCAGGATAGGCTCCAAAGCCACAGAGAAACCCTATTGTGGGGGAGGGGAGTAAAGTTTAATCTTGTTTTTGTTTGTTTGTTTTTTTGTTTTGTAAATGTGTTCGTTCTGGCTTGAGTGTGTGTCCGTGTTCCACACGAATGTACATGGAGTACCCATGAAGACCAGAAAGGGTGTTGGATCCCCTGGGAATGGAGTTACACTTGTGAGCTGCTATGGGTGCTGGGAATTTATCCCTGGTTCTCTGGAAGCACAGGCTTAACTCTTAACTGTTGAGCCATCTCAACAACACCTTAAATACAGTTTTTAGGACTAGAGAGATGGCTTAGTGGTTAGGAGCACTGACTGTTCTTCCAAAGGTCCTGAGTTCAATTCCCAGCAACTACATGGTGGCTCACAACCACCTTGAATGAGATCTTGTGCCCTCTGCTGGCCTGCAGGCAGAAGACTGTATACATAATAAAATGTTTTGGTTTTTTTTTTTTTTTTGGTTTTTCGAGACAGGGTTTCCCTGTGACTTTGGAGCCTGTCCTGGAACTAGCTCTTGTAGACCAGGCTGGTCTCGAACTCACAGAGATCCACCTGCCTCTGCCTCCCAAGTGCTGGGATTAAAGGCATGCGTGCCACCACCGCCTGGCTAAATAAAATCTTTAAAAAAAAAAAAAAATACGGTTTTTAGTTTGTTTGTTTTTTGTCTTGTTTTCCGAGACTGGGTTTCTCTGTGTAACACCCCTAGCAGTTCTAGAACTTGATCTGTGGATCAGGCTGGCCTCAAACTCACAGAGATCCACCTGCCTCTGCCTCCCAAGTGCTGGGATTAAAGGTGTGTGCACTACCACTGCCTGGCAAGATTTTTTTTTTTTTTTTAAGCAAGTTACTATAGTAAAGAAAGGTGATGTTGGAGAGAAAGCTCACCAGTATTGTGACAGCCGGTACTGACTGTCAATTTGACAGGACCTAGAATCACTTAAGACACAAGCCACTGGGCATGTCTGTGAGGGAGTTTCTGGATTGGGTTATTTGAGGTAGAAAGACCCATGCTAAATGTGGGGCATCATTCCATAGGCTGAGGTCCCAGACTGAATAAAAAGACTTGGTGGCAAGTGCTTTTACTGGCTGAGCCAACTATTTGGACAGCTTTAGGCATCTAAATTCATTTCTGATCGCCTGTAAGAAACTAGAGGTGGGGCTTGAGAGATGGCTCAGCAGTTAAGAGCATACTTACTGCTCTTGCAAAGATCCCAGGTTTGATTCCCAGCACCTACCTGGTGGCTTATAACTCCAGTTTCAGGGGCTCCAGGGTATGACACCTTCTGCCCTCTACAAGTACTAGGTATATGGTACACAGATACATGCAAGCAAAATACTCATACGTATAAAATAAAAATAAATCTTTAAAAATGTATTAAAATCCAAAATAGGGACCAGAGAGATGACTCAGTGGCTAAGAGCACTGGCTGCTCTTCCAGAGGACCCAGGTTCAAGTCCCAGCACCCATATGGAAGCTAGCAACCATCTATAACTAGTTCCAGGGGATTTGATGGTCTTTTCTGACCTCCATGGACACAAGGTACATGTGTGGTGCACTCACATACATGCACACAAAACACCAATAGATGAAACATTTTAAAGTCAGAAACAACAAAAAAGACTGAAATGAACTTACCAGTATATTCGCTCTCTTGAGGTCACCCTTGACTCCATTAATTCCTTGCTCCAAGTCACTGCTCCTCTGAAGGCAATCTCTACCTCCAGCTACCAGTCTTTCTCTTTAGCAAGGTCTTGCTATGTTGTCCCAGTTGTCCTCTGATGCAAGGCAATCTACTGCCTTCACTTCCTGAGGATTACATGCCTGTGCCACCAAACCTGGCTTTGTGTATATAAGCTCCCTCTCCCCTTTTCTGTTTTGAGACAGGGTCTCATGTTTCCTAGGCTAGCCTCAAACTCAATGCCCAGCATTATTGTGAACTTCTGATCCTCCTGACTCTACCCACATCCCTCATGGTGCTGGGATTACAACCTCTGCATGTTAACGAAGAGCTACAGATCCAATGTATAGCTTCAGGCATATAGGCAAGCACTCTGCACCTGAGCTATGCCCAGCCTGTATAACCTTAAACTTCATGGGTCAACCGTTCTAAAGGGTCACCTTCTGGGTCAAGTGGCAGTGACTCGTGCCTATCTGCCTGTTCCAGAGCTTGAGGTGGCAGCATTAAGAAGCAGCAACCCCGAGTAATAAATAGTTCAGGCCCTTGTGACTTTGCCTCCAAAGAACCCAAGGTGCTGAACAGCTTTTGAAGCGGCCCTTGATTGTGGAACCTTTTGAGTCTCAGGTCCCCAAAGCCTTAGACACCTGATGGCCTCAGCCTGCTGGGGCCCTGGTTTCCCCATAATCTCCTAGGATGCCTCTGAGAAATTAGCTCAGAGATCCCTGAGGATGAGGCTGCTGGCATATTCTGCTTTTCCTAATGACAAAGCAGGCTGATAGTGTGACTTTTTAGACTACCAACCAGCAGTGCAGACACATCCCTGGAATCCCAGCACTCAGGGAGGGGAGGCAGGAGGGTCAGAAGTTCAATGCCAGCCTGGGATACAAGAGACCCTGAAAAAACAAAACCCCACCCAGCAGATCCCTTAATTGAACTTAAAGAGGGCACGTTTGTCTATACTTCCACTTTCAGCAATAATGTCTGCAACTTATCCGTAATTTATTATCCAGTATTATAATCTGCCAGTAGAATTTTTCATGAGTAATAATGAATTGCATCTTTGGTGGTGGCCCCTGTTATTTTGGGCAAATAACCATGTCCTACAAAACACCTAATTGTGGGGCTTTGGGGAAGTGGTAAGTGAGGCTATGTTGTCCAGGCTTGCCTTGGATTCACAATGCTCCCAACTCAGACTCTGAGGGAAGTGTGGTAACATCAGAGTACCACACATCTAGCTAAACTGATTAATTTAAGCCTATATATTTACATGCTTTACAAATCCCTGTTATCATAAGTTCTTTCCATTCCTTAAAAAAGACATTGAGGGCTGGAGAGATGGCTCAACAGTTAAGAGCACTGTCAGTCAATTCCCAGCTCTCACAGGGTAGCTCATTGCGTCTAACTCCAGCTCCAGGAAATCCAGATCCACTTCTGAGTTCCCTAGGCACCAAATGCTCATGGGGTACACAGATATACATTACATGCAGACAAAAAAGTCAAAGAAATAACATTTAGCCAGTGGTGATGATACACACCTTTAATTCCAACACTCAGGAAGCAGAGGCAGGTAGATCTCTGTGAGTTTGAGGCCTGTCTGGTCTTCAGAGTGAGTTCCAGGATTCACAGGGCTACACAGAGAAATGGCAGAGGGGGAGGGGGTGGTTAAACTGCAAAGGTTTCATAGAAGGGCCCTAGGATTTGCTTACTGCAACACATTTGGTTTCGCTTGCTCTTGGTTCCCAGCTAAAAAAAGTAAACAGTCTCTTAAAAAACTGGTAAATGAAGAGTCAGGACATGAACCTGTGCTTTGCTGCTGCCTTCAAGGAAACTCAAGATTAAAGCTGGGCTGTAGCTCTGTGACAGAGCATTTATCTGCATGTGTAAGGCCCTAGGTTTGATTCTGTCATATATATATATATGGGTTTCACACCCATGCATTCAACCAACCACAAATCAAAAATATTTGGGGAAAGTTGTATGTGTACTCAATATATATATATATATATATATATATATATATATATATGAGTTTCACACCCATGCATTCAACCAACCACAAATCAAAAATATTTGGGGAAAGTTGTATGTGTACTCAACACATATGGAGATTTTTTTTCTCTTCATTATCTCCTAAATAATATGGTACAACAATTATTCACAGTGAGACTCCTATCTGCAACCCCAGCACTTGCTAGTCTAAGACAGATCAGTTCAAAGATAACATCTACCACATACTGGAGTACAACCTAGCTTCAGAATAAACACACAGAATTGCTATCATTTACCTTGTGTTAGAATAATTTAGAGAAGATCTAGAGCACACCGGAGGCTGGGCATGGGTCACATGCACATACCATGTCCTTTTACTTGAAGGACTTGAATATCTAGATTTTGTTTTTCTTTTTAAGATGTGGCGACTGTCCTAGAATCAATCCCGTACACTGTACTTCTTCTTTTTTTTTTTTTTTGAGGCAGGGTCTCACTGTATTGCCCTGGTTAGCCTGGAACTTGCTTATGTAGACCAGGCTGGACTTACACTCACAGAGCTCTACCTACCTCTGCCTCTCAAATGCTGGGTCGTCTGTTTTAATTCTTTTTTTGTTTGTTTGGTTTTGTTTTGTTTGTTTTTCGAGACAGGGTTTCTCTGTGGCTTTGGAGGCTGTCCTGGAACTAGCTCTTATTGACCAGGCTGGTCTTGAACTCACAGAGATCCACCTGCCTCTGCCTCCCAAGTGCGCCAACGCCTTGCAGTTTTAGTTCTTTATATACATATTTTTTTTTCCTTTGGGGTTGATTTCGGGTCTCTTAGCTCAGGCCAGTCTTGAACCTATTTGAGCCAATTGCAGCATATTCTCTCCATCTTTCCTTTCTGATACAACATTATAGCCCAAGCTGCTGTCCATTTCACAGCAAACCTGCCTGCCTCTGCTTCCAGAATGCAGAATTACAGGCATGCACCACCACTCTGTTGTGTGTGGTGCTTGAATTAGAAGTGAGAGTTCAGTACATGCTTGCCATGCTACCAACGGGGCTGTATCCCAAGCCTCTCATCTTTTCAGGATTTGTGCATTGAGAGAGAGATGGGGGTGGGTGGGCGTGCCAGCGGCACACATGGAGGCCTGAGAATAACTTAAGAAAGTTGGTTCTCTTTGCACTATAGGCTTCTGGCGGCCAGACTTACCAGCTAGGTACTTTACCCATATATATTGGTTTTTCGAGACAGGGTTTCTCTGTGTAGCTTTAGAACCTCGAACTCCCCGAGTGCAGGGAATAAAGGCATGCGCCACCAACGCCCGGCTCTCACCAAACCATCTTGCTCTCCCTCTTCATCTTTGGAGAAAGACTAACTAATAGCCCAGAATTCATGATTTTCATACACCATTTACAGATGTACTTTACACTAGCTATCACATTTTGAAGAGATTAATGCAACCAGGTAACGGTAACCTCTCCTTTCCTGTGCCCTAGCACTGTTTAGGATACTAGCAACAGCTCCGGTGCATCTCAGCTTAAGTAAGGTCCCCAAGGAGAAATAAGATGAACCCCTCCCCCCCAAAAAAAACCAAACACCTGATCAAACTAAAGAGATGTTAAAGTCTGGAGGACCCTTGGCCAATTAGCTTAACTGAGCTGCATCAAGAGACTTGAGAGAGACGGAGGAACCATCACTTCACGATTTGTCTTTCACAAAGCATTTGCACATTATAGTACTTGAGCCTCTCGACTCTGTTATTTCAGATGAGAAAGGAGGCTTAAGGCAGAGTTACGATCTCGAGGGTAAATGTGAAGAGGTAAACAATACACCCAGAACTATTGGCCAAATAGTTCTCAGCAGTAAGCAACCAGAGACCTGGCGGCTTATTCGGGTGCAGGGCTTGGTCGGACCTCTAGGAGGCGCCAACGGGAAGTGGCCTGGAGCTGGAGCAGGGCGGATACTGCCGCCACGCGCCTGCCAAATTCCAGATTTGCAAATCCTCCAGCGCAGCCGGCACCCGAGGGAAGCCTTAAATGTTCCTAGCGCCAGGAGGGTGGTGGGTGGGACAAGCACTCCGGTCATCCCTCCCCTTGGTACTCGGGATATCTTGCGGGTATCTGCGGCCAGCACAATGTAGCAGCAAGGAGGGGCGCACCTTAGTGTCTCTAGCCCCGGGCTAGCTTGCCGCTGGAACTGTCCCCCAGGGAGCCAACTGCTGGGCAAACCCTTTCTTCCTCCAGCAGGGCTCGTCTTCTGCCGGCTTTTATTGTTGTGTGTCGCAGGCTACTACTACTCAGGAGACCCAACCACCTAAGCCAAGCTCTCTTTCAGGACAAGATTTGCTGATGTGAGATTCAAATCACGCAGCAGCTTCGTTTTATTTCTCCAAAACGTCCCTCCCCCACCCCGTGGCGTAGGCCATGAAAAGGTGCCTGCCCTCTCTATGCAGAGGCCCGCTGAGTGCCTTCCCCTGCACCTCGGATCTGTACCCGGCTCTCCTGGGCCCTGGCTCAGCCGCCCACCTCCGCTTGCCTCCTTCAGGAAACCTTTCCTGATTAACCCCGGTGGGACAGCCGCCAAGCCAATTACTCCGGGGAAGAGTACCCGGGGGCCGAGGCGAAGCGGAGGCAGACATTCGGGGCACGGGCACCCAAAGGGCCGAGCGGCCCCGCCCTCCTTCCCCTCCCGCCCCGCGAGGAAAGTCAGGCAGCGGCTGGGGCACACGGCTGTATTGGGAAGCGGGGGGAGGGGGGGCTCCTACACAGTAGGAGGCGGCACGTCCCGGCCCCGGGAGGCCCGAGGACTCTGGGCTCCAGCCCCGGCGGCCCGCCCGGGGCCCAAGTCCGCGGGAGCCCGGAGCGGCGAGTTAAGGCAGCGTGGCTGGAAGGGAGCGGGGAGTGGGAGTCGGCCAGGTCCCCTGAAATGCTGGCGCTCCGAGCGGCGAGCCCCTCGCCTGCCTCTCACTGGCCTCTCGAGGACAGGGGCAAAGACAGTCAATAAATAAACCGAGGCGAGGCGAGAGGGGGGCCCCGGGAGACTCTCGGAGTCCGGGAAGGCCGGCGGCCTCGGCGGGCCTGGGCCTCCAGCGCCTGGACGGGCGCTAGCAGCGTCTGTCAGAAGTTAAAATGGCCGCCGCGCGTGGAGGCGGCGGCGAGGGGCGGCTTGGGCGACAGCGGGGACTTGACGTCCGCCCTCTTCAGGGAGCGGCCGCGGTAGCCGTCGGGCCGGCCCAGGTACAGGAGGTGCCTCCCGGGCCCCCCGGAGTACCTGGCCGGGCCTCCCGAGGGGACGCGCGTGAGCAGGGCCGGGGGCGCACGGTGCGTGGGGAAGGGCAACCTGCGGCCGACGCCCAGGCGCGGGGCCGGGGCCGAGAGGGCGGGCCGCCCTCCCGGAGCGGCGCGCTTGCCCTCGGGCGGCACGTCGAGCCTCAGTGGCGGCACGCAGTCCCGCGGCAGCGGGCTGGAGTCCGCGAACAGCGCCGCGCCGGGCTCCGGGGCAGGCGGCCGCGAGGTGAACGGGGCCGGGGCGAGCGGCTCGGCGCCCTTCCTGTGCGGCTGCGGCCGTGCAGGTAGCGCAGCAGTTCCTCCAGCGTGGTCACCTCCACCGCCTGCCCGGGGCAGCCCGGCGGTGGCGGCCTCACCAGCACGCGCGGCGCGGGCCCGCCCGACGCGCTGCAGCCCCGTGGGCAGCCCGGGCCCTCCGAGGCGTTGTTCCCGTTCTGGTTCCACTCCCAGGGACCCCCGGAGGCACGGAGGTGCTTCACCGGCAGCTCGGGCGTGGACTCGGGGGTGGGCAGGCAGGCCAGCTCCGGAGGGGGTCCGCCCTCGGGCGGAGGCAGGAAGGTAGTGTAGAGCTGTGGCGTTTGCGCAGCATCTCCATCCTTGGGCGGAGGCGGGGGCTCAGGTCCGCCGCCGTGCAGCCGGGCCAGACTGCGGAGGGAGAGAGGGCGCGGCAGCCCTGGGGTCTCGATGTCCTTGCTCCGATGGCGGTGGGAGCGACGACAAGCACAGGACACCAAGAAGCCGGAGACGGTGGCGCCCAGGGCGAAGGCCGCCGCCACGCAGGCCAGGAGGAGTGGGATGGGGATGGAGCGGGAGGCCGAAGCTCCCGGGGTAGGGTCCCTGCGCACGCCTGCCGGCCAAGAAGGAAGGAGGGAGGCGCCTCAGCTTTAGGGGTAGGTGGCGCACAGAACGGGCCAACAGCAAGTTCTCATGCTGCTGCTCAGCTTCACTCCACAGTCTCGGTAGGCATTTTCCCAGCATCCCTAAACACACAGGCTAGAGCACGGTCTGGAGTATCCCCTGCCCAGCTTTAGCCCCTGTAGCCATGCCAAGAACATCTGCCTGTGCAGGACACTGGCTGGATGTCCAGCTGCCGTGAAGGGAGATTCCAAACAGGTGTTAGTGGGTATCAAACACCAATCAGCACCCGGCTTAGAATCCTCAAAGACTCAGTAGTTCCACACTGCACTCTGACCCTCCCAGGCAACCCCCTTACCCTGCGTGTGAGCTCCAAGAGTGGAAGACTGGGGCCCTGGGTGGGCATCACTGGGGGAACTGGGGGTCTCAAGGGAAGGGCCAGGACCCAGAAGCACTGGTAACAGAGACCAGGTCAGAGCCAGTGAGACTTAAAAGCACACCACCCCTGACACCACCAAGCCCCTCCCCTTTGGAACCCAAGAGTCCAGAATTCCAGTGTCTCCTCTGGCTGTTCAGGGTGCTGGCCTGCTTAGAGCCCAAACAGATTTGGTTGTGCGGGCTAAGCAAGGGAAAAGGAAACTGAGGCCAAGAAGACTCACCATAAGCAGAATCTCCAGGGCCAGACTGACTCCCAGTAGCTCCATCTATGAGACAGAGGGTGATAATGAGGAAAAGGGGAAGCTGGTGAAGAACTGATAGAGATAACTTAGAGACGCTGAGAAAGGCACATGCCCAAGCCATCAGAGCCATATGCAACTTTAGCTGTGCCTGCAGCCGTCCCTGGTGTTTACCTTGGCAGCCACCATGCTCCATGGATTCCTGGTTCCCCATCACATCTACCTCAGTCCTAGAACGAAAGGGAGGGGGCTCACTGTGGCTCTACACTTTGCCAAACACTCTCCTCAGGAGTCCCAGGGGCTCCTCACTTACCCACCAGGTCCCCGGATATTCACACAGCCTCTGGATCGATGCCATCCACAGTATGGGTCCTGAGAAGCCAGACAGCTCCTAAGGGAGACTGAGATGTGTGAGGCTGGTACCCCTTTCACGTGCCACGGTCCATTCCATTGCCTTTTCTGAACTCCAGCTCTATTTCCATACGTCCATCCAGTCTGTTCCAGACCCTAATTGCTGCACACTTTCAGACTACCCAAGGCACCCCACCTCTCCTCCCCATCTCCATTTCCTTGCCACCCTCAAGACTTGGGGATTTTTCTGTGCTCCTACTAGCCCAGGAAGCATAGCCAGGCAGCGTCTGACCTGAGGCTCCTCTCACCTCTGACAAGCCCCATGCCGGGCACAGCGGCTGAGAGGGAGGTAGACGATACATCCAGGAAAGGCCACAAAGAGCCTGTGACCCTCAGTGTCCAACTCCAGCCCTATGATCCTCCGTGCAGCTTGGGCTGAGCGCTTCCCACTGCACCTAATATGAGGCCATAAGGAATCAGAATGGGGAAGGTGAGGCTGTCTTTTCCTAGAAAACTATGGGTGAAAAGACTGACAAGCAGAGAAGGTGCACAAAACACTTGAACAAAACCTATTGAACCACCCGACCCAACACAGTGGAGCTCTCACCAAATCCTTTCCCTACCTCAAGGCCTCTAATTCTACCAAACCAACACTGGAGTACCCAACCCATTCCCCATCCCATCACCCACCTCTACCCTGCAGGGACCTGTCCCCACAAAGAACTCACCGGGCAGGGCTGTAGGCATCAATTTCCTCCAATATGATAGGCTCAGGTCCCAGAGACTGTCCCCCTGGAGGTAGCACCTTCAGCACTGTCCCATCATTGGAGCCAAGAAACAGGACTGTAGTATTTCTGTGGGGCCCGGCCATGCCATCCACAGCTACCTGGGTCAGTAGAGCCCTGGAGCAGACAGGCTTCGGGTGAGGACAACACGTCTAAGACAGCTCGAGCACGTCAAGGACAGCCCATAGGCCCTGGTTCCCACTCTAATTCCTTCACAAGTCCCACCCCCATGCCGTGTGGACCCCACGAGAGAGAGAAGAGAGTGCTGGAGGGCAGGAGGCAGCGATTACCTGCTAGTGAGAGTGAGGAGAGGTTGATGGGTGGCAGGTGGCACGGCAGGATCCAGCAGAGGGTGTGCCTTGATGAAGAGCAGGACATCATCAGGTAGGTCTTGAGAGGAGGAGAACAAAGCAGCTCCGCCCACACCTGCACAGGACCCTGGCCTGGTGGGCACATGGGAAGGGGCAGCCTTAAGGTAGAGAATGGGGGTTAATTAAGCTATGTGCCCCCCTGTGCTCAAACACGGTTGGTAACCTTTACTCCCCTGCAAACACACATGTCACTGCTTCTTCCCTTCCCTGTTCTGTTGCAGCTCCTTAGACCCACCCAGTGCTAGCCTTGTCCCTAGGCCACAGTGACCTTAGCCCTCCTTACAACCCAATGTTAAGAACAAGCACTGCTTCTGCCCCATGAAAGCCACCTCTATTCCGGGTACCTGGGTGAGGGGACTCGGTCCTCAGACACAGGAGTCCAGGCCCCATCCAGACTCCTCTGCTCCTTGAACTTGCCCTCAAACCCATGCTCAATATCATCCAGGTAGAATGCGCAGACTGCAGATCCAGGAATGCTGGGGAAGCCAGAAAGGATTCAAGGTAGGTGTTAACAGGGGTTGCACAGTTCCTGCCAGGGAAGCTGTGGTAACTGCCCTTTGTGCACCATGTTAAGAGGCAGAGACTGGGAAAAGGTGGCCAGGACAGCAAACTGGCCTTGCTTGGAGCTCCTTCCTCAGTATGCATTGGAAGGACAATCTGAATGTTGGTAGGGTACGGAACTAGATCACACAGCCTAGTACCAACCTATTAGTCTGAGTAGTGAAGACCCCAAAGAGAGCAGAGCGGCCATGCAGGTTCACAGGCCCAGTTAAGGCCTGTAAGACGTCAAAGTAGAAGGTAGAGTCCCCAGGGACAGAGCAGTTGAGCCTCAGCTTAAGGAAGGATGTCCAGTGGCGATCCAAGGCCCGAGGTGAGCCACCCATGTCACGTTTACACACCCGGGCTACCCGGGAAAACTGCACCTGAGAGAAACATTGAGAGGAGAGAGCCACGTGGCAGTTGTAAGGTATGGTGGGAGTTAGAGCACCAAGAGACAACTGTCAGGATCACAGCAAAGAAAGGGAATGTTATGGTAGATCAATTTGGGTCAGGAAGAGAGTATGGCCAGATATGGTAGATGAGAGCTGAAGGTTATGCAGAGGGGTGTGGGTGGGGTCAGAGTCCAAGGAATCTGTTATGGAGATTAAGACCAAGGACTGTCCTCAGGACCCAGAAGAGCCTTCCAGCTACCCACCCTGGTGCCCAACTCCTTACCCTCCCCAGTCGGGCATCCTCCACTGAGACCTCTCGGAAGAAGAAATAGACGTGGTCTCCATGCTCCAAAGCATAGACAAAGGTAGGCTCTAAAGTAGGCGTGACAGGAAAGGGCATCCAGACATGCTCAGGGACTTGTGCCCTATACTATCTCCCCACCCATCCATACACTCCCTGCCACTGCCCCCACACAGTCCTGGTGTACCCCCATGTGCAGGCTGACCCCCAGGACGACTGACCTCGCAACCACTTGGAGTCATACTTGGCAGAACGGAGTGGCGGCTGAGGTCCAAGGCTTCTGTAAACTACAGCGTCACTGGCCTGGAAATCCGCTGCAGTGGCTGAGTACAAACTGCCCTCTGGAGGGTTGAGGGGATCGGGATCAGGGGAAGCTCAAGATCTGCACCCTGTCTCTTACTGGGGTACCCACACAGCTACTTAGGCCTGCATCCTGTCTCTTACTGGGGTACCCACACAGCTACTTAGGCCTGGCCCCACCCCTCCTACCCTCCACTCAAGGACATGGAGGAAGACCAAGTTGGGAGAGGAACTCCTTCCAGCCACATGCCTGCTTCTCACATGCCCAGGTGCACACCTGCAAAGATGGCCACGTTTGATTGGTTGGCATCAAAGGGACATCGAGCTTGCCCACTCAGCTCCTCACCCTCCTGCTGCAGCGAAGTTATCTGGGGGCAGAGGAGGCAGGTTCCTGGAACCTCTCAGAAGTGTGGCCCCACAGCCCACTCCCCTCCCTCCCCTTCTGCACTCTCGCAATCCAAGCCCAGATGCTCATCTCTTCCAGTCAGACTGATTGCCTATTTTGGAATCTCCTCCCAGCCCTCTTCCTTTGTACCCCATAGCTGCGGCACACGGGGCTGAATGAGTTTGTTCCACAGGCAAGGAGTGTCTGCGAGTCCCAGGGAACAAGAACACGGATGTAGTTGTAGCACTCGTCCTAGAAAACCCAAAATTCTAGGTTAGTGACAAGCCTGGGACTGAAGTTAAGGGCCACAGGAAGTAAGGCAGTGACCAGTCTTGAGCCACAGCAATGTGGCTAAAGTCTCAAGCTGTTTACTGGCCCTTTAGCCTTCACCAGGCTCTTTGGTTTCTCTGAGCCTCCTCCTCTTTTTGCTGGGGTGTGTAAAGGGAACTAGAAGGTGTGGATTCTCTTTCCTTCCCTTGGTTGTCTGGCTGGCTTGGAGAGGGGAGGAAGGAATGGTCGTGCTGGCCTTGCCTTCCCTCCAACTACACTCCCCTCCTCACCGTCAGCTTTCCCCGAACAGCACAGTTCTCCATATCTTGGCTCCTCCATGTCAGAAACTGAAAAGAGAAATAGAGGAGAGGTCATGGAGCAACCAGGACCCCTCCTCACATTATGACTCCTTTTAGGTGCTTTTTCAACCCACAGAACCCCCATTACACCTTTCCCAGCTTTGTCTCCCTGCCTGCACCTCCTCGCATACAGCCCCTCACCTTGTTGGGCACCAGCCCCTCCCCTTCTTCTTGGGCTTGAAGATCGAAGGAGAAAACGTGATCCCTGAAGGGTAGGTAAGGAGGGGTCAGAGCTGAGCTGAGGCACCTGCCTGCCTGAGCTCCTTAGTCCCCTGCTTACCCATGTTCACCTGCTTAGGGCCAAGCCACAAAGTTCCTGCTCCCTAGCCTCCCCCTTACTCCATGCCTTGGCATCTGTTCTCTGGGTCCAAGCATGTCCATGTCCCATGGCTTGTGCACCTGCATGTGTCCGCTGCAAGCTGCTGCAGTGGCCATGCAGGTGCCATGTCTGCCTAGGAGCATGCATGTCTGCCCCACAACTGTTCCTTGGCCATTTTACCGGGCGGCCACAAGCAAGGTCCGGTTCAAGGTCAGGAATCGCTGAAAATCCAGCCCAAGTTCTGCAGCCACAGCATCATCCTCCAGGCCCCGGAACCAGGATAACGGAGAAGTACCTAGAAGACGGCAGCTGAGATAATACACACTTTCCAACTCCCTTTCCTACCAGAGAAAATCAAGCAATGAACAGAGTAGGAGACAAGAGAGGCCCAAAATCTATCACTAAAACCAATACCATGGTGCATACCAGCACTGGGGAGGCTGAGGCAGGAGGAAAGCTGAGAGCTCAAGGCCAGTCTTGGTTACATAGCAAGAACCAAACCAGTATACAAGGCAAGATGCTGTCTCGAAAAAAAAGGGGGGGGGGGCGGACTCAATGAAATGGCTCTGAGAGTAAAGATACTTGCAGCCAGGACTGACTACCTGAGTTCAAATAGTGGAAGCAGAAAACCAATTCCCCAAGTTGTCCTTTAATCTCTACTCAGACACCATGGCATGTGCACCCCCCGCCCATAGATGTTAAAGAAACTAATACAAAAACAACTTCAACTGAGCATTTAACTTTAACCAGACACTGTGAGTTATTTGAATGATATGCCTTGCTTGATATTGGTCTCATATTCACACAGGCCCCAGTTCAAGGCTTGGCAAATGGAGGGACTTACATGACTACCAGGCAGGCAGCAGGGTTTATATCGAGTCTGTCTGACTCCAGAGTTAAGCTGAGTCCCTCCTTAGGACCACTTCTGTATTAGAAAGTTCCTTTCAAGGGGCTGGAGATGGCTCAGTGGTTAAGAGCATGCACTGCTCTTCCAAATGTCCAGAGTTCAATTCCCAGCACCCACATCAATTGGCTCACAACTACCTTCGGTTCCAACTCCAGGATACCTACATCCTCTGACCTCCATGAAATTAAAACATTCCATCCTGCCAGGGAGCTCCTTAAGCAGGGAGGTAAAAAACTAAAAAAGAGGCCGGGCAGTGGTGGCGCACACCTTTAATCCCAGCACTTGGGAGGCAGAGGCAGGTGGATCTCTGTGAGGTCAACACCAGCTGATCTACAAGAGCCAGTTCCAGGACAGCCTCCAAAAGCCACAGAGAAACCCTTTCTCGAAAAACAAAACAAAACAAAACAAACAAACAAACAAAAACAAAAAGAACCCCCTGAAACCAACCAGATTCACTAAGGGCAGAGTAAATAATAAAGGCTCAGAGTCCCCCTCAGAGGAAGTGAAGCTGAGCTGCACAGAATACTCTCAGAGAGAAAGAGAAGAAAAAACCTCCAAGACCAGACCAGCAAGAAGCAAAAACCAGCCAGGCTACTGAAAGAGACCACTGACACCTGGAAAGGACACTTTCCACACTGCTGTGCAGTGTGCTCCAGGTCCCCAGCTTTTGTGAGCTGTCATCCCCCTGGGGTAGGCTTTGGTGACACAGCTGTCTTTGAGTCATTTCTGCTCCAGTAAGTGACCCCTCACATATATTCCTGTAAGCAACCCCAATAAAACTCATTGCCTTTCTGGGATCTGTACTTTGGTCTGTCGTGGGCTCCCTGTCTGGGGTGAGTAAACAAGGGTTTGTCTTCCCAGGAAAAGTTTTCTCATACAACAGCACCTGTACACACATGTGTACAATTAAAGCATTTGTTTTTCTTCTTCCAGTCCTCCTTCAAGACTTTTTACCACTCCACCCTTCAAGGCTCCTCCTCTTCTGACCAACTCCATTGTCCACCTGGCCTGGTCACAGAAGCCACAGGTATCGGTGCTTAGGGGAAACCCAGGCTCAAAGAACTGCATCTGATTGAAAGTTTGCAGACAGGGTTTCTCTGTTTAGCCATGGCTGTCCTGGAATTCATTCTATAGTCCTGGCTGGCCTTGAACTCACAGAGATCTGTCTGCCTCTGCCTCCTGAGTGCTGGGATTAAAGGCATGTGCCACCATCCCCTGACTCAAGTTTGCTATTATTCTTATGTATCCCCTAACAATCACTCCCAATAGCCCAACTAAAATTACTATAAATCCAGTCGGGCAGTGGTAGCCCACACCTTTAGTCCCAGCACTCGGGAGGCAAAGGCAGGCGGATGTCTGTGAGTTCAAAACCAACCTGGTCTACAAGAGCTAGTTCCAGGACAGTCTTCAAAGCCACAGAGAAACCCTGCCTCGAACCTCCCCCGCCAAAAAAAAAAAAAAAAAAAAAAAAAAATTACTATAAATCCAACATGTATAACACGGACCCAAACAGGTGAAGACTTCTCAGAAAGACTGGGTTTACATTTTCTATCCTGGTGAGACCAAGCTCACTGATGGGTAGAGAGGAAAGTAAGAGGTCAGGAACCACTGAATTGGCACAGGACTTTATTCTGTAGCTAAGAATAACATACACATATAAAGTGCTTAATTTGGGCCAGACAGTGTTCTCAGGATTGTGCCTCATTTGTGTTAAATCTATTACCTCACTTAATCTCTAAATAACTCCATGAGGTGGAACACTATGATTATCTTCTTTTTACAGATGTGGAAACCGAGGCAAAGAAAGGTTAGAGGACATTAACCAACGTCGCACAGCTAGTGAACAGCCCAGTGGGGATTCAAACCTGCTATGGTTCAGTCTGGCTAAGATCTCACATTCTTTATTGGCTCTTTTGTCTGACTGAGACAGTGTCTTGCCATGTAATCCCTGCTGGCCTGCATAGCTCAGGCTGTCCTCAAACTTGTGGCAATCTTCCTCCCTCAACTTCCCAAGTGCGGGGACTGGAAGTGTGCACCTCGCTCAGCTGGGGTCACGTTTTTGGCCACCTAGCAACACCACCTCCGAGTGAGGAAACAAAACCCAGGGATGAGAAAGTTAAGCTGCCAACTCGTTCCATCTGTTTGCCCCCCTTTGCTTGACGCTTGAGCTTGACCGCTCTCTTTGCTTCCTTGAGGCTGGGCACATTCCTACACCCTGCCTCCCACACAGGGGTCTCATTCTCTAGGTGTGCCCCCACACACACCTAGAGGGTCAAGTGGGTGGAGTACTCACCTTGCAGGTCAGAGGTCAACAGAGGGATAGGGTCCTGGGGAAAGGCAGCCTGGGCATGGGGGAGTGACAGCAACAGCAGCAGCAGCAAGGGCATGGAGTGGGGGGCACGGGGCATCCTGTGCGGGGCAGCTCAAGCCCCAGGGGGTACCCCCTCACCCATATGCTGGCCCTGAAAGGGGAGACAGAAAAGTGGGGGAAGGGACTAAGTTCTCTCTACCCTTGTTGCAGGCAGACTCCTCCCCAGGACTATCCCCAGAAGACCCTGCGGGGTGGGGCAAAATAACCATCTCTGCCTCACTCCCAGCCAGCTGTCACTGTCACTCAAGGCCCTTCTCTCTCCAACTGGCCCAAACTGGTTGGTGTGACGCCTGCCGGTGTGACCCCAGGTAAGGACAGAACAGATCTGCTGCCACTCCCAGCCTTTCCTCCTCTCTCCTGCCTGGGTCTGGGACATTCAGTAGGTGACACCTCCTGGCCCCCCTTGTGCTAACCCCTTCTCAGCTATAATTAGACACTGAAGCCTTAAAATTATAAATAGTGACTCCTTGGCACTAGGAGGAGGAAGAGGGCACCAAATCTGCTGTCCCCTCCCCTCACAGACCCCCACAGCACCCTGGGAGTAATGTAGGCACTGAGCCCAGGCAGAGGCAGCTGTGCGGCAGCCATGGGCCTGTCTAAGGCTGAGAAAGAACAGAAGGAGGGGACAAACAGCCCAGGGGTCACTGACCTGGCCTAAGCTCATACTTGAGGGGCCATTCCCATTGCTGAGGAAGAAGCTGGGGAGGGGGGGAGTGGGGTGTTCATGGAGGGGCTGTCTTAGCCAAAAATGAATCTGCATCAAAGCCAGATCAGAGGCTAAATTTAACTCTGGCTGCAGCTGTCTCCCTAGACCACTGTGCCCCTCCCAGCCTGAAGCCCCCTGTTGCCTCCCTGGCTCCTAAAAACCAATGCATGTTCTCAATGAGGGGAGAAGAGCAGACCCACCCCCTGTGCAGAGCGAAGGATAGAAAGGACGGGTGAGGAGAAATGGCTGTACGTGCCCCGCTTTCCCCTTCTTCCCTCATCAGGCTGCCTCTGAAATTGAAATATAAATAATTCAATGACAGGCAATTGTAGCCCAAAGTCCAAGAAAAGATGGATTTGGTGAAAGGAGTGGTAAGACAGGTCTCCTTCCCACCCATCAGCCTCCCCAGCCAGCTGACCCTGCCTGGACCCCTGTAGGTGGTGCACACCACCCTCCTGCCTTCCCTAGAAATTGAAGTGAGGGGCTGAAGAGGCTCCATTAATCAGGTCAGGGGGTTAGGAGTTCTTTCTTTTGTGACAGATCACAATAAGCCTTACTGGTCCATTCCAAGTCTAAAGGAGAAACTCTGGGCTTACAGGGCAAGCCCCCTGCTGTCTCCCCAGTAATGCCACTCTTGAAGCCAGGACCCAAGTGTCCACCCAAGCCCAATCTGGCGTCACTGGTGGGGAGGCTGACGTCAGGTGGGTCCCCAAGAGAGCTGGAGGAAGTGACAGAGTAGAAACACCTAATGACCCCCCCCACACTTCCCCAGAGGCAGAGGAGTTAGCTAGCTAAGGACCCCTCCATTGAAAGGCCAAGTCTTCCTCCCTCCCCCAACCCTGTTTCCGGTTACTGGTACTCCCAGGAGAAGAGAAAGGGACGCAGCTTGTCTTCTATGCTTTCCTATCTGCCCCCCCTCAAGTTGCCCTGGGCAACTGCTGTCTTCACCCTGGAAACAACTTTGGTCTCTAGCAAGTGGGGAGAACACCCAGACCCTCCTCCTGGGCCCTGGTGGAGTCTGCTTCTAACCCCTGCTCTCAGGGGTTGTTGTCTTTTCCTTACCTGGGGTGGTGGGTCCTGTGGGGGACGAAGAGGGATAGAAGCCTTTTGATCTGAGGGGAGAAGGGACAAAAGAAGGGAAAAAAATCACATCTCCCTTACCACATCGTTTAAAAGTAAATGTGCGAATTTGGGGAAAAGCTGTTGAAGTCAGTGTGGGGGAGATGTTATTGGGGGATGAATTTTGTTTGGTTGCAAAATGAGGGTGGCTTTGCACCGGAAGATACTGAGGATAGCGTTTGGCCTTTAGCCAGAAACTCCTAGAACTGCAGGGCCAGTCTTGGGAAAAAGGTTGTCTGGGAGTTGTGGGGCCCGATGACCACTCCCATGTTAAAACCTTCAGAATCCAACAGCCTTCCTGCAAAAGCGCCCTAGCTAGGGACAATAGAGGCTAATTTGCATCTAATTTGCATGCTCTTCATTTCCAGGCAAAATGCTCTGATAGCAAGTACCTTCATCCCCTTCCTCGGAGAGCATACCGTATCTCCCTCCCACCTAACCGCTCACACTAAGGACCCCCCACACATGTTCACTTTAAGCTGGGTTAGTCCAGCCTCTAAAAACACTTGGTTGGCCTTTTCCTTGGCCCACTGTACTCAAGTATGATACATCTTTAAGAGGGCTTCCCATAGTTGTTTGGGGGAGCAACATCTGGGTGGCTCCCATCCAATCCCTGGCCTAGGGACAGGCATGCTGTGACCTGGAGAGATCCCAAGGAGAGACCTGGCCACTCTTTCTCCTTTCAGGTCCTCCTCCCCTTGATAGAAAGATGAAACATCCCCCTTTTTTCCTTTTAGCCAGACAACCACCTCTGGGGAGTGGCCGAGGTCATAGCCGGTGTCTAGAGAGGCTGGGGAAGGGATTGGGAGGCCGGCCGGGGACAATAGCAGGAAGCCATAGGCATGGTCGCCCGCCCCAGCCCACCTTCCTCAGGAGGCTCAGGGGTGTGCTGAGCCTCAAAACCCTTTCACCCTACCTTTCCTCTCAGTCCCAGGCTTTGTACCTACTCTCCCTCCGACCCACCCCCCAACGTGGATAAACCAGGTGTCCGGAGCTCCGCGAGCGCTTAGTGTGAGGTGGGCCTGGGGCCAGGGGCTCGACGTGTCTCCCCCTCACTGGATCTGGGGCTCCGAGGAGGGGCGGGTAGCAATGTCTGGACCGGGACCGGGTCCCAGAGCCACGTTAGCGGGAGGAGGGGCTGGAGGGGCCTGCAGGCGCAGATCGAGTGGGTATGGGATTTGGGGTTGGGGGACGGAGGTGGGTCTCCCAGACCAGGAAAACAGGGCCAGAGGCTGGGAACAGCCGGGGCGGGCCCTAGGCCCGCGCGTAGCTGGTAGGTGAGCTGGGATGCTGTCGCCAGGCCCGCTCTCCTCCGTGGGAGACCATTCTAACAAAGCCCCGGGAGGAGTGAGGTGAAGCGTGGAGGTGGGCACCGGGACTGATGCTTCTCTGTGGCTCCACTCGTGGACTCTTTGCCCAAGCCGATCCCTCCCCCTGGGAGTGCTCGGACTCCAGCCTGCACAAGGACGAAGAAGCAACCCTGACACCAAAGTCCAGAACCACTTGTCCCCTTTGCTATTCCTGCAGGGGCGTCGGGAGGGTCTACTTCTCCACAGGTCTCAGAGCTTCAGTTTCCCGCGGGAGAGGCAAGATGCTGGGCTTTCCACCCTCTGCACCATGCGCGCCTCAAAAAAGAAAAAAGAAAAGAAAAAGAAAGAAAATACCCTCTTTGGTGACCCCCAATCTAGCGGGACGCGACTTCGACCAGTCGGAAAAGAAACCTACACCCTGCGCTCAGCAGTGCATCTAGGCTTGGCCACGGTCCCCTCCTCCTCCGCGCACCCTAAGTCCGCCGACCCTTTCTCTGCCAGGCATGCTGGACCCACTCGGGTCCCCGTGACACTCAGAAGCTTGACCCCCATCTGGCGGCGCTCCTGCCCCTCCCTGCATCTATATCCCTACCCCAAGGTACTTGCTCGGAGATCCGGGTCAGCGAGATCCAGGGAGCAGCGGGCGGCCCCTAGCTCCGCGATGCACAGAGTTCGCAATCCGTGTTTGGGGCTCGGGAGAGATGCGACGAGCGTCCCGTCTAGATGGTACTTGGATTTAGGCTCCAGGACGCTGTCGGGTTACGAGAGTCCTGGGTCCGAGTGGGAGCCCCTACTCGCGCCGCAGATCCGCGGAGGAAAACAATGCGACCGCCCGGAGCTCTGGGCTCGGCCCCAGCCGCCCCGCCCGCCTCCCGGCCGGACCCGCCTCCGGCCCGCCTCTCTGTCCCTGTGACCAATAGAGTGCTCAGCGGCGGGCTAGACACCGCCTACCCGCCACCTCTCCACCAATAGTACTGCAGGAAGGAGGGGCGCCGAGCGCACGGTCCACCCAGAGCCAAGCCGAGAGGGAGAGCTGGAGACCCAGGCACGAGACGGAAAGACCCACGGACAGTCGCTGAGACACAGACACGAGACACACACAGACGGAGACAGGCTGATAGAGAGGAGCCCCTGGGCAGAAATGTCAAAGACAGGAAGGAGGACAACCTGAGAAGAGAGACAGGAAACTAGGGGGCCTCAGCTGGGCTGGGCTGTCAGAGCCTGCGCGATCCTCACTTCCATCAGCGACTTAGGCGACCCTGCTCTCTAGGGAGTCTCCCGCCTTAGTAGCTCCACGTTTCTCCTTGCTAAGCTTCTGCCTGCGTCCCTTTTGCATCCCTATATGTTTTCTCTGGCTCACGTTCATCCTGACCCCATGAGAAGGCCTGCATGTAGTTTGGGGGTGGAGGCCTGAGAAACGAAGTGTCCTCCTGTTTATCATGTGCTCATCATCCCCTCTCAGCTGACCTCTACAGACAGAAAGGATCGGCCTTGAGCCACCATGCCAGCAACTAAGGAGCCTGAAAGCTAGGGGGTTGGCTGTCAGGAGACAGCTGGTTGACAAAAGAGACAGGTAAGACGTCTAAAGCTCAAAGCCTGGTGGAGACTAAGACTAATTGATTTAGAAAAATACAGGGACCTGAAAGGAAGAAAGTAACCAGCTTTCCTAACCTCGCAGATGCGAGGTTAGTGTGTCCCATCTCGTCAAAGAGCCTTTGGACATCCCTTCAAACGGCAAAACCGCTTTTTGTCCCCAAGTCCCAATAAAGAGCCTTTGATTAGAGGAATGTCAATGAAGAGGAAGAATATTATTTAGCTTCCACCTTGGTTTTGCCTGCTAAGATTTTTCCCTGCGTGGGGCTGGGACAAAAGATATTTTCAAAATTCCCAGGAATGTAGGTGGCCTGGGAGACATTGGCCTTCTCAGATATTGTTGTCTGAGTGGGCAGTTCCATCCATAGCTTGTTCTATGGATTGGAGAAAAAATATGGAGTTGCCAGTTGCTACACCAGCCTTAACCGAATGGGGATCTGAACAGAATAAATACATCACCAACCAGCCTGTGTTCTCAGTGAAAAAGATTCAAACACAGGCATGGACACTGAGAGACAAGACAGACTCAGAAATTTAAGGTCAGGGGAAGCAATGAGATAAACAGAATGAGAAAGGAATAATACCTACACATGATTAACTGCTGAGGGATCCTGGAGCCAGAGCGATTTAGCAGACAGTAAAATTAGGGAACACAGGTCAGCAAATTGGTTTAATGGGTAAAAGCACTTGTTTCAAAACCCTGAGGCCCTGAGCTCAATACCCAGAACCTATGATGAAAGGACAGAACCAACTTGTCTGATCTCCATACATAGAGCAGCACTCACACACATCACACACGTATGAAACAATGATCATAAATAAAACAACAAAAACAAAACAATAATTAGGGCTAGGCCTAGTGGCGCACACTTTTACTCCCAGCACTCAGGAGGCGGAGGATACTTGAGGATCTCTGTGAATTCGAGGCCAGCCTGATCTAGTTAGAGATTTCTGGACAGCCAGGACTACACAGAGAAACTCTGCCTTGAACACAAAAGAAAAGGAGTTAGGGGATGTTCCAAAGATTGTAAAGAAGTCTTAAAGATGTATAAATTTGTTTCCTACCTTCTAGCATGGAATTTGGATATTCAAATATGTACTTACTGGACAGGTCAGTAATATGGATTAAAACATAATTTCAACTGCCGGGTGGTGGTGATGCACACCTTTAATTCTAGCACTTGGCAGGCAGAGGCAGGCAGATCTCTGCGAGTTGGAGACCAGCCTGGTCTACAAAGTGAGTTCCAGGCCCAGCCTCTAAAGCCACAGAGAAACCCTGTCTCGAAAAACAAAACAAAAAACCATAATTCCATGTCAGGCAGTGGTGGCACATGCCTTTAATCCTAGCACTGGGGAGGCAGAGCAGGTGGATCTCTGTGAGTTCAAGGCCAGCCTGATCTACAGAGGAAGTTCCAAGACAGCCAGGGCTACACCTTAGAAACCCTATATTGAAAAAACATACAAACTAAACAAAACACAAATTCTTCAGATTTTAAGACAGAACAAACCTTAATTCAATGCAATAAGTATTAAACATTTCAAGCACAGTTTACTGTGGCATATTATCCCAGTATTTAAAAATAATTAACATAGCCTGAAAAGATGGCTCAGTGGGTAAAGACAGCTGCTGCCAACCCTTACAACCTGAGGTCAGTCTCCAGAATCCGTATGGTGAAAAAATCAACTTCTGCAGGTTGAGCTCTGACTGCTGCACATGTGCCATCTCTCTCTCTCTCTCTCTCTCTCTCTCTCTCTCTCTCTCTCTCTCTCTCACACACACACACACACACACACACACACACACACACTAAAAATAATAAAGTGTAATAAAACTCTTTTTGGTGGGGGTGAGACAGAGTTTCTCTGTGTAGTTTTGGAGCCTATCCTGAAACTCACTCTGTAGACCAGGCTGGCCTCAAACTCACAGAAATCCGCCTGCCTCTGCCTCCCGAGTGCTGGGATTAAAGTGTGGCTAAGTTGGTCGGTGCCTCCACAAAGCCTTGGGTTCAGTCCCCAGCACAGGGTAAACAAAGTGTTGTGTTGGTAGCATATAAGCCAGCACTTGTTTAGTGGAGACAGGAGGATCACAAGCTCAATGTTAGCTATCACTATCTATTTGAGTTAAAACAAGAACTACATTTACTAAGTAAATTAAATTAAATTAAATTAAATTAAAAGGATTAACAAAGCAATACCAAGCTGGGCAGTAGTGGCACACACCTTTGATCCCAGCACTCAGAAGGCAGAGGCAGGAGGATTTCTGTGAGTTCTAGGCCAGCCTGGTCTTCAAAGAAAGTTCCAGAACAGGTTCCAAAGCTACAGAGAAACCCTATCTAAAAAACAAAAACAAAAAACCAATACCAGGGCTGGAGTGATGGCTAAGTGGTTGCTCTTTCAGAGGACCCAGGTTCAGGTCCCAGCACCCATATAGTGGCTCACAATCATCCATAACAACAGTTCCAGGGGATTCAACACCCTCTTCCAGTCTTCTTGGGCACCATACACACATCCAGGCAAATCACTGTTACATACCAGATGTGGTGGCACACCCCTTGGATCCCAGCATTGAGGAGGCAGAGGCAGAAGGGTCTCTGTGAGTTTGAGACCCACCTAGTCTACATGAGATCCAAGAGAGCAAGGGTTACATAGAGAAATGATCAAGCCCATCTCAAAATAAATAAATAAATCAACAAAACAAAATAAAAACTCTTACACATAAAATAAAAAATAAATCTAAATAAATTTCAAAAAAATTAAAAAGCAATGTCAAAAGCCTGTCGAGGCCGTACTATCTGGAACCCACATTCTGCAGATGGAGTCGGGCAGTCGGGTTCAAGGTCAGCCTACTGCTTCTTGGTGTTCACAAAGAGAAGTATTGGATACATTTTAGTTGCTTTTTTTTTTCAGTGCTGGGAAAGAAACCCAAGCCCTTGATAATATACTAAGTAAACAGTCTAACACTGATTTTTATTCCCAGCTTGTTGTAGACATTTTATCTCGAGGGACAGGGAACTTTGATGGGAGTCACCTGAAGAAGGGAGAAAATGTTCTTAAGAGGCAATGTTTAAGCAAAAGCTTTTACTTGGTAAATATGCAATCTGAAGTGCGGTGAGCAAAAGGTTATGCGAGGCTCTTCTGTGCAAAAGACACTGGCTCTGAGCAGGAGAAATGAAAGAGGAACCTGGTTAGAGGATGGATCACCAAGATGGGATGGGTAAAACAATTGGAAGGCAGTGTATGTTTTAAGGGGGTATGTTTTAAGTTCCTCAGTAAGGGAATAACTTATCAAGGTGTCTTGTTCCTTTTTTGTTATTAAGACAGAAGACAATGAGAAAACAGACACTGGGCTGAGAGTTGTCTCAGTGGCAGCTTGTGAAGAGGACTGGATTTCAGTTTCCAGATCTCATGAGGCAGCTCACAACCGTCTGTAACTCCAGTTCCAGAGAATCCGATGACCTCTGTGGGCACCAGGCATGGACATGGTGCACATACATGCATGAAAGGAAAACACTCATACACATAACCTATATACTTTTCTTCTGAGACAGGGTTTCTATGTAGCTTTGGGTGTCCTAGAACACACTCTGTAGAGCAGGTTGGCTTTGAACTCACAGAGATCCACCTGCCTCTGCCTCCCAAGTGCTGAGATTAAAGGCATGCACCATCATGCCCTGCAATAAATAACTTGTTGTTGTTTTTAGTTTTTTTTGAGACAGGGTTTCTCTCTGTAGCCTTGGCTGTCCTGGAACTCGCTCTGAAGATCAGGCTGGACTTGAACTCACAGAGATCTGCTTGCCTCTGCCTCCTGACTGTGAGGATTAAAGGCAGGTGCCACCCTTTAACCTATATCCTAGCCCCCCTCTCTCTCTCTCCTCTCCCTCCCCCCTCATATCTTCAAAGTCTTAATAAATTTTTAGGCTGGCTTCTAGTCCAGATTGGCCTTGAAACTTCAGGCCAAACTCCCACGTCAGCCATCCAAGTAGCTGTAACTCTAGGCCAGGGCCACGATGCCCCAGCTTCCTCAGTCCATTCTACCCGACACTCCATGCAGAATGTCTGCTTTGCTCACCAGTTTTACCTGGCACAGAACCAGCACACAGCAGACACTAACGTCTTTCCTAAGTTTGTATCTGTGCATGTGTTCACACATGAGCCATACTAGGTGTGAAGGACAACTTCCGGAAGTCGGTTCTCTCCTTCCAGCTTGCCAAGACAGGGTCTTTCTTTCTGCAGCTGTGTTATGCACTCCAGGCGGGCTTTTGAGCCTACAGGTGATTCTCCTGCCTCCAATCCACAGCTACTTAGGCATGTGGGCTCCAGGGTGTGTGCCCTGTGAGCCTTGGGAAGCGTGAGTCATCAGGGTCTTGCAGCTAGCACTTCTAACTCTTGAGCCATCTTCTGAGACATATTAGTTTTAGTTTTTTGAAACAGGATCTCACATAGCCCTGAACAGATGGCCTTGAGCTCCTGAACCCTCAGCCTTTACTTAAAATGCTGGCTAATAAGTATTCATTGTTAAGACATTAGTTGAAAAAATTGTACTTTTTTCTACGTAGGAAGATAATTCTAATTTAAATCTCTCCTCTTTTATTCATTGGAGACTGAGTCTGTTGCTCAAGCTGACCTCCAAATTCCTAGGCAGGGTTTTTGGTGGTGTTGATGATTTTTGAGTTTTTGAGACAGGGTTTCTCTGTGGCTTTGGAGGCTGTCCTGGAACTTGCTCTGTAGACCAGGCTGGCCTCGAACTCACAGAGATCTGCCTGCCTCTGCCTCCTGAGTGTGGTTACCAAAGGCGTGCACCACCACCACCGCCGCCCGGATAATAATTATTCTAAGAGTCTGGCCTGGGATTTGTGATCTTTCTGTCTCAGCCTCTAAACTGTGGTAGAATATTATTTTAAGGTGTGTGACTTTTGTTTATGCTGCATTTGTTTAACTCTGTAAGTTGTGATTCTTTGCTTGTCTAAAACACCTGATGGTTTAGTAAAGAGCTAAACATCCAATATCGAGGCAGGAACAAGGATAGGCAGGGCTGGCAGGCAGAGAGTATAAAAAAACAGAAGGAGAAATGTGGGAGCAAGGAGAGCAAGAGAATAAGGAGAGAAGCACTTCAGGGGTCAGCCACCTAGCCAGCCATGGAGTAGGAAGGAAAATAAGATATACAGAAATAAGAAAGATAAAAGCCCAGAGGGAAAAGGTAGACAGGATAATTAGTTAAAGCTGGACATTCATAAGTAATGATAATAAGCCTGTGTGTGTGTGTGTGTGTGTGTGTGTGTGTGTGTGTGTGTGTGTGTGATTTATTTGGGTGTGGGATGGTGTCCGTCCCCACCCCCCAAGGCCTACCAAAAACCCAAAAGAGTAAAAGAGCAAAAACATAGAACAACACTAAAGTGCTGGGATTATAGACTTATGCCACCCATCCAAGCCCTTCCTTCCTTTATTTTTTTAGATTTATTTTATGTGTATGTTTTGCCTGTATGCATGTCTATGTACCATATGCATTTCTGTGTACTGCGTACATGCTGTGTCCATGGATATCAGAAGAGACTGCTGGACCCCCTGAAGCAGTAGTTTTAAATGGGTGTGATGTGTGTGCTGGGAACTGAACCCAGGTCCTCTGCAAGAGCAGCCGTGCTCCTAACTGCTAAGCCATATCAACAACCCCTTCTTTCCTTTTGTTTTTAATCCTTTCCTTTTGTTTGTGAGTCCGTTTGTTTTGTTTGGTTGTTTTGTTTTGGGTTTTTTGTTTGTTTTTTGTTTTTCAAGATAGGGTTTCTCTATGTAGCCCTGGCTACATAGAGTCCTGGAACTCACTCTGTAGACCAGGCATGCGCCACCACAGCTGGCTTTTCTTTTTCATTGACATCTTTCCTTCAATCTGTGTGTGTTCCGGTATGTTCCAAAATGCTATGATCCCAGCATTTTGGAGGTAAAGGCGGGTGAATCAGGAATTCAAGACTAGTCTGGGCAACTTGAGACCAGTATGAACAAAAAAGAAATTCAAAGCAGGGTATACAGCTCATTCCTGTAGTCAGAGTATTTAGGAAGCAGAGGCAGGCAGAAAGATTGTTGGGAGTTTAGGGTCAGTCTGAGCTGTAATGTGAGGTCCTGTGTCAAGTGAACAACTGCAGCTCATCACTGAAGTGCTGCCCAAAACTCAAAGCGCTGGGCTCACTCCCTAATGTAAAACACAAAGCAGTAAGATTTCAGATGGCCATAGCAGCACACATCTATAATTCCAACAGAGGAGAACCCTGAGCTTCAGGTCATATCAAAACAAAAACAGAACCAAAATTCCAAACTTTCTCTTGGTCGGTATCTGCATTTAGTGTGTGACGTCTAGAGTCATAAGTCATTGCTGGATTATTTCCTGAATTCTCATTAATCCTGAATCATTTTTCTTTTTGCTTCCTCCAGTCCCCGGAGACTGTTGTTATCAAGGCTGCCAGTGACCTCCTGGTCACAATCAGCTCTTGAACAGCTCGTCAGCCTTTATCCTTTTGTCCCCAGTATGGCATTTGACCCCACCGACCTCTCTCTCCTTCCTTGAAATCTTCTTCTCTTTGACCTCAGAGGGTTCTTTTTCTCTTGACAGAGACAAGTGGCTTAATGAATATTTCTCAAATCCATGAATGGCTTCCTCAACCTCTCCTTGAGTGTGGGTGGTCTCTAAGGTCACATTTCTAGGGACCCTCTTTTCCTGTGCACTCTCTCTAAGGGAGATAATCCCAACCCGGTTACAATGACTGTGTGCTGCTCATCAAGAAATTCAGGGGTCAACTTTCTGCTGAACCTAAGTCCCACTTATACAATTATTTGTTGGCTATGTCTATTTTAGCTTTAAAATGTACTCACCACTGAATCTAAAAATGAGATTAGCCAGGTATGTTGGCACAAGCCTTTTAATCCCAGCACTCAACAGAGAGGCAGGCAGATCTGTGAGTTCGAAACCAGCCTGGTCTACATAGTGAGTTCTAGGCCAGTGAGGTTTACCTAGTGAGACTGTCTCGAAACCAAAACACCACTAAATTTAAAAAAAAAAAAAAAAAGGAAGTTTGCTTTTCCTGTTCTCTATCATGGCACAGGATGGGGTTGAAAAGGGGAACCCGTTCGGAACTTTGTATCCACAAGCTTTGCCTCAATGTCTGTGTGTGGAAGAGCAGAGACAGAGCCACCTGGGCAGCCAAGGCCAGGCACCTCTATTTTCCAAAGCTAAAGACACCAGCAGGTCCTTTGATATCAGAAGAAATGAAAGACTGCTCTTCACTGCACGGAGGGCCCAGGGAAGATGAAATCCTGAAAAGCTCTGAAGGAACTGACTTTGAAAAGATAACTTCTGCTGGGGGGTGGTGGTGCATGCCTTTAATCCCAGCACTCGGGAGGCAGAGGCAGGCAGATCTCTGTGAGTTCGAGACCAGCTTGGTCTACAAGAGCTAGTTCCAGGACAGCCTCCAAAGTCACAGACAAACCTGTGTCAAAAAAAAAAAAAGAAAGAAAGAAAGAAAGAAAGAAAGGAAGGAAGGAAGAAAGAAAAGATAACTTTACAGATGCTGGAAATGGTTGTGGAGTCCAGGAACACACTGACCCGGGCTTCAGCTACCACTCAGGCATTAGGATCTAGGGCCTGGACTTCTCTGTGGTGCTGGGTAGGCCAGGTTTGAGCAGCACAGGCTGGAGCACAGGACAGAAAGCCATGGAGCCATATTCTACCGAAAAGGCCAGTAGAATTTTCCTCAGAGAAATATAATAAAATAAACAGGAAGTTTGATTAAATAATAACAACAACCAGGGTGTTCACTCTCTCATCCTGCTGGCCTGGACCTCACTATGTCACTATTTGTCACTAGATAGCCACACTGATCTTGTATTCACAGCAACCTCCCTCAGCCTCCGGAGTGCTTACATTTGTGAGCCACCCCATGCGGCAGGAATCCTGTCTTTTGTCTTCTTATCCCTAGCATTTGGTTATAATGTCTGGCAAGCAGTAAGCAGAGGAATAAGTAAATGCATCAAAGATGAAAAGGAACAAGCTGGGGTGTTGTAGACTACAAGCCTCACCGGCTCCAGCCTTGTGAGGCTGAATCCCTGCCTGACTGATAGAGAGCTTGCTCCTCCCCAGGCTAAACACGGCTGGGCCAACAACGAGCCAGTGATGGCTGTCATACTTAGTATATGGTAAGCCCCGAGTTTAAGGTCAGCCTGAGCTACATACAAAGAAATAAAAAACAAATGATGGACTCTAGCTATTGTTTCTCCTGCTGCCTTCTTGCAGCATATTTAATAAACTCTTTTACTTTAAAAATTTTAAAACAAGCCAGGTGGTGGTGGCTCACTCCTTTAATTCCAGCACTTGGAAGGCAGAGGCAGGCAGATCTCTGGAAGTTTGAGCCCAGCCTGGTCTACAGAGCAAGTTCCTGGACAGCCAGTGCTACACAGTGAAACCTTGTCTTGAAAAACAACAACAACAACAAAAAACAAAATGATATCATTTAACTTTGCTTTGTTTTTGAGACAGGATCTTACTATGAAGCCCCAGCTAGTCTTGGACTCTCTGAGTACAACAAGTTGGTCTTTTTTTTTTTTTTTTTTTTGGTTTTTTTCAAGACTGGGTTTTTCTGTGTAGCTTTGGAGCCTATCCTGGCACTCGCTCTGGAGACCAGGCTGGCCTCGAACTCACAGAGATCCGCCTGCCTCTGCCTCCGGAGTTCTGGGATTAAAGGCGTGCACCACCAACCCCCGGCCAACAGGTTGGTCTTAAACTCACAGTAATCAACCTTCCTGTCTCTGGAAGGTTAGGATTAACTTTATGTTCCCCCACACCAGGCATCATTTAACCTTTAAAAACTTCTTTGTAAGCATGTATGTGTGTAAATTTAGTTTTTGAGAGGGTTTTACTCCATAGCCCAGGTTGGTCCCTCTCAGCAATCTCCTGCCTCAGTCTCCTGAGTGCTGGCATTGCAGGCATGAGCTACTGTGACTGCCAGGGTGCTGGGGTTATAGAGATGAATTGTACCATGTGTTTAGACTTTTGTTGTTGTTTGAAGCAGTCCAGGCTTCCTGAAACACACTATGTAGCTAAGACAGCTAATCTTCCTTTCTTTATTGTCAAAGTGCTGCCAGTGCAGGCATGCATCACTATGCTTGTTTAATTTACTTGAGGTAGCATAAAATCACCCAGGAACACAGCAAGGACCCAAAAGCCTAGGATAGCTATAGTTAATACCATTTGTTCCTCTTGTAAGGGCCCAAAAACCTTAGTTTTCTTTTTCATGACCTTTTCTCTGAACTCAAGAGTTCTGTCTGCCTCTACCTCCTGAGTGCTGGAATTAAAGGTGTGTGTCACCACCACCAAGCTATTTTTTTTTTTTTTTAAGATTTATTATGTAAAGTGTTCTGCCTGCATGTCTGCCTGCAGGCCAGAAGAGGGCACCAGATCTCCTTACAGATGGTTGTGAGCCATAACGTATTTCTGGGAATTGACCTCAGGACCTCTGGAAGAGCAGCCAGTGCTCCTAACCGCTGAGCAATCACTCAGCCCTCATTTATTTATTTATTCTATGTATTTGGGTGTTTTGTCTGCATGCATATCTGTGTACCACATACATTCCTGGTGCCCTCAGAGACCAGAAGAGGGCATAGCTGGTTCTTCTGGGCCTGGAGTTACAGAAGACTGTGGGCTGCAGTGCTGGAAACTGAACTCTGTGGGAGAACAGCCAGGGTTCCTAACTGCTGACCCATCTCTCCAACCTGTTCTGTTTCTGAAAGCCCCTCGTTACTTTTTAACTTTACTGCTAATTGCATGCTGGTTCACCTATTACTAGAATTGGGTATGCATTAAAAGAGGAGCTCAGTGGAATTGACCTCAGGACCTCTGGATATAGCTCAGTGGAAGAACATTTGCCTAGCACAGACAGGCCTGGGTAAATTTCCCAGCAATGTAAAAAACAAGGGGGGAGGGGGAGGTCTGGGCAGAGTGGTGGTGGTACACACCAAAACCTTAGTACTCTGGAGGCAAAGATGGAGATCTTTGTAAGTTCAGGGCCAGCCAGTCTACACAGTAAGACATTGTCTAAAAAAAAAAAAATGCCAGGCATTGTAGTGCACTTGGGAGTCAGAGGCAAGTGGAGTGGATCTCTGTGAGTTCAAGGCCAGCCTGGTCTACAGATCAAGATCCAGGATAGAGAGGGCTACACAGAGAAACCCTGTCTCAAAAAGCAAAAACAAAACAAAACAACAACAACAAAAATTAAGCCTTCCCTATAAGAACATTATCACTTGATATAACTGTTATCTTGCTACTACCTTATTCCTTATCATCTTGATTCTTTGTGTGTGTTCATCTGTGTGCAAGTGCATGCTTGTATATGCAGAGGTCAGAGGTCAGCCCAGAGTGTCTTTCCTCAAGTGTCAGCATACCCTATCTTCCCTTTTTTGAGCTAGGGTCTTACTAAGTAGCCCTGGCTGAACTTGAGACATAGACCAGACTGGCCTCAAACTCACAGAGATCCACCTGCCTCTGCTGCCCAATGCTGGGATCAAAGGTGTGTGCCACAGGTCTAGATCACCCTTATTTTATAGGACAGGGTCTCTCATTGTCTTGGAGCTATCCAAGTGAGCAAGGCCGTCTGGCCAGTGAGCCACAGCGATCTGTCTCTGCCACTCCAGTGCCATGGGACTCAAGTGCACAGCTGGCCATATCATTTTTTATATGGTTCCTGGGGATTGGACTCCGCTTACCTGTCCAGCAGCTTAGTAAGCAAGTTACAACTGCTGGCACCTTGTCTCCTGACTCATGTGTTCTGAGCTTACTCTTTCAGAAGGTATTTATGAGGAGGCAGATGTCCTCACAGTCTCACCGTCTAGTGATTGATAAAGTCACACATTACAGTCAGGGAGACATGGCCATGGCGGGGGAGGCGGCTTGCTGGGGAAAGTTCTTGCTGCACAGACATGAAGACATGAATTTTTTTTGGACCCTTGAACCGACCAGAAGCCACATTTCATAGCAGTGTGTGTGCGGGGGCAGTAGTGTTCATGTGGATACCAGGAACTCACTGGCCAGCAATTCTAGCCAAAAAGGTGAACCCCAGGTTCAGTAGAAGACTGAGTCTTGGGGCTGGATAGAAGGCTCAGGGGTTAAGAGCACTACCTCTCGTTCCAGAGGTTCTGCGTTTGATTCCCAGCAACCACATGGTGGCTCACAATCATCTGTAATGAAGTCTGGTACCCTCTTCTCACCTGCAGGCAGAACTCTGTATACATAATAAATAAATCTTAAAAAAGAGCATATATTTTTTAAAAAAAGGAAGAAGATGCAGTCTCAAACTATAAGGCAGAGATGGAAGAAGACAACCACCATCACTCTGGCCCCTACACTGGTCCACATTGTGTGGCACACATACTCCAATAGGGGAGGTCTGTGATGCTGGTGACCTATGAAACACAGTCTACTGCATTTTAGAGAACAAAGAATAGCCACACAAGAATAAGAATTTTGGCTTGCTGTCATACACATCTGTAACCCCAGAATTCACTGGGAAGGCAGAGGCATGAGGGCCTACACAGACAGTTCACATTTCAGGTACCCAGGGTTACACAGTGAGAGCTTGTCTCAGCAACAACAGAACTGACATCCAAAGGATGAGTAGGAATATATGGAGCAGGGAAGGAGTACAAGTTGGAAGTTGGAAAGAGAGTTCTAGGCAAAGGGGCCAGAAGTGTGAAGGCTTAGCCCAGAAGAAGAGGCAGTAGGAAGACTCCCACAGTGTACACTGGAGGAAGCTAAAATAGCAGCTGGAGAGATGGCTCGGAGGTTAACAGCTCCGACTGCTCTTCCAGAGGTCCTGAGTTCAATTCCCAGCAACCACATGGTGGCTCACAACCATCCGTTATGAGATCTAGTGCCCTCTTCTCGTGTGCAGGTATACATGGAAGCAGAATGTTGTGTACATAATAAATAAACAAAATCTCAAAAAAAATTGAGATAAGTTCTCACTATCATTATGTAGCCCTGACTGGCCTAGAACTTACTATGTATACCAGGCTGGTCTTGAACTCACAGAGCTCCTCTGCCTCTCCAGTGCTGGGTCTAAAGGTGTGTGCCAGCACAGCCAGCTATGGTGCAGTTTTTGGTTGATGGTTGATAAGGGAGGACCCAGTTCACTTTGAGCACCTGGGCTGGTGGCTCTGGTGCTGTAACAAAATGGCAATGACGGTGTATGCCTTTAATCCCAGCACTCGGCAGACAACTCTTTGTACGTTCAAGGCTAGCTCGGTCTACAGAGCAAGTTCCAGGACAGCCAGGACTACACAGAGAGACCTTGTCTCAAAAAAAACTAAAACTAGCTAACTAACTAACTAAATAAATAAATAAAACTGAAAAAACATAACGATTTGTGTCTGTGTGTGCCCACAGTAGGTTTGGGATCGTGCGCATGCAGGGTCCAGAAGAAAGCATTAGAATCCCTGGAGCTGGAGTTAGAGGTAGTTTTTCTTTTTAATTTTATTTATTATGTATATAGTTATCTGGATGCATGCTTACACACCAGAAGAGGGCACCAGATCTCATTACAGATAGTTGTGAGCCACCATGTGGTTGCTGGGAATTGAACTTAAGACCTCTGGAAGAGCAGTCAGTGCTCTTAACCCCTGAGCCATCTCTCCAGCCCAGTAGTTGTTTTTCAAGACAGGGTTTCACTATGTAGCCCTGACTGCCCTGCAACTCACTCTATAGGCCAGACTGGCCTGGAACTCAGAGATCCACCTGCCTCTGCCTCCTGAGTGCTACTGGAATTAAAGGAGTGTACCTTTAAATAAGACAGAGTTTCTTTGTGTAGCCTTAGCTGTCCTAGTAACTACCTCTGTAGACTAGGCTGTCCTTGAACTCACAGAGACCTGTCTGCCTTTGCTTCCCAAGTGCGGGATTAAAGGCGTGTGCCACTATTGTCTGGCCCACCTCTAGAATCTTAATAGCAGATACTCTTTGTCTCGCTGGAGACTGGACATTTCTTAGACATTCTAACAGGGGCTCTGCTCTGTACCTGGTCCCCTAGTGTTTCAGTTCGATGCTGACACCTACTGGTTACATGTATCTCAGCAGCCTTAACTTGGATCCGCACCTGCCTCAGGCCAGTACTGGCAGCCGGGACAGTCTGCCAAGCATACCTGCCCAGGCCTGAAGGTGCTTGGGATGATGCAGTTCTACCGCGCCACTGGATGGTCTTAGTGCTTCCCTCACCCACACAATTCTGCATCCTTTTCGACACCACAAGAATATTAGGCAGCAAGAAAGAAGAAGGCAGTTTCAGTGGAGAGTGTAGTCAGTCCTTCTCACCTCGGAGTTGGTGCTTCCTACAGAACTCCATTCCTTTTGACCTTTGTCTTATTTCTAGGTTGCTCTTGGGACACAGACAGACAGGCCTTCTTGGTGGCAGTAGTGATGAACCGGAGGTTGAGAGTAGGTAGGCGGGGCTTGGGGTGGGGCTAGACCAAAGGGCCTCTTACTTTGGAGCTTCTCCATTCTGTTAGCTCACAGGAACATCTAAGGCAAGACTGGCACCCAGCACTCAGCACCCAGCACTCAGCACCCAGCACCCAGAACCCAGCAGGTGAGAGACTAGCTATGACATGAGGTCGGGCAGGTTTTGGGGTGACAGTGACAGGATATTCCTACCTATTTACCCTTACTTTTCTCTCCGTATTGTGAAACTCTCACTTGTTGAATTCTTAGGTCTCCATGAGAACCATTTTAGTGGATGGATGGGGCAAGGCAGCCCTCATCAAGCCCTCAGCTTGAGATGAGGGCTGAGGGACTGAGGTACCCACTGGCATATGACAGAACTTCTGAGATGTATCGTAGGACACAGCAGTACAGTGGTGTGAAGTGAAAGCTTAGCTAGGCTAGAGGTCCATGGAGACGACAGAGACCAGAAAAAGATGGCAAGTGACAGAGCTCGAGAGGCCTGGGAACCTGACTTGAGATGGTAACAGGGGCAATGGAGAGCCAGGAAGGCAGGAAGAAGGCAGGCTCAGATGGAGCAATCACCCCCACTGTAGAGGACAGTCCAACCAAGCCCAGGGCAAGCCAGTAACAAATCAAGGTTGCAGGTTCCTAGTGGAGTGATTCAGCTGGGGGAGAAAGCCCCCTGGCTATCCTCCCTCTGCCTCTTCAGACTCCCATTTTCATTTGGGGGAGAGGGTGAGGTTGCTCCTCATTGCGGTCAGACCCACATCCTGCACGGGAGGGGGAAGTAAGAAGCAAAACAAGCAGAAGAAGTGCAGCAGAGGACCAATGTGAGAGGGCCCTGGACTCAGGCACAGGACACACCACCAAGAGGGACTTGGCTCAGATCCCACGGCTGCTGTCCCAGCCTTCCTCGGAGGACTGTGACCTCATTGGTATCACTCCTTGTTAGGAAGGGGTTTGGGGGGATTACCTAACTTGTAGCCTAGTATTTTTTTTTTTTTTTTTACAATTTGTTTCTGTCATTTTAAATGATGTATGTGTGTGTGTGGCTATGGAGGCCAGAGGTGTTAGATTCCCCCTGAGGCTAGAGTTATAGGCGATGGTGAGTTGTGAGTCAAGCCACCTCTCCAGCTCCTTGACGCCTGTTTTTATCATTTACTAAGACAAGTAGCTTAAATTCTCTTAGTCTTGCCGGGTGGTGGTGGCGCACACCTTGAATCCTAGCACTTGGGAGGCAGAGGCAGGCCTGTTCTACTGAGTGAGTTTCAGGACAGCCAAGACTACACAAAGAAACACTGTCTCAGAAACAACAACAACAAAAAAGTTCTCGGGCTGGAGACATGGCTCATAGGTTAAGAGCACTGACTGCTCTTCCAGAGGCCCTGAGTTTAATTCCCAGCAACCACACGGTGGCTCACAACCATCCCTTATGAGATCTGGTGCCCTCTTCTGGTGTGCAGATATACATGGAAGCAGAATGTTCCATACATAATAAATAAATAAATAAATAAAATCTTTAAAAAAAAAAGTTCTCTTTGCCTGGAGATTTCTCATTGTAAAATATGATTATTGCCCTTTTGGAGTTGGAAAACTGAGGGAGTTCAGAGACACACACAGTAGGTCTCTGAAAATGCCAAGTGCTATTTATTTATTTGTTTGTTTCAAGACAAGTTCTCTCTGTGTAGTTCTGGCTGTCCTGAAACTCACGCTGTAGACCAGGCTGGCCTTGAACTCACAGGTGATGGGACTAAAGGTGTGCAATACCACCACCCAGTGCCAAATGTTCTTATTAGGATTCTGGAGACCCAGCTACCTCTCACTTCTAAAGCTATATTGTACTCCAACTGACATGGGCTTTTGATCTCAAGCCTAGAACCATGAGGGTAATGCCTATGTTTCTTGTTGCAGAATATACAGTTAAGTATCCAAAACTGGTATCTGTTTGATTCCTGCCAAATGGCTCTAGGCTCTCCATCGTGGCAGGAGTTTTCTGCTCTAAGACTCCAGTTACACTCCAGCCACGGCTCTCCCCTGTTCCTCTGTGCTGTTTAGAAACACATGTCTTAGTTTCCAGCAATAAAGGGAAAAAGCAGAAGCAAGGCTTACAGGATGGAGGGGGCCCAGGGGAGAGGGGAGGACAAAGCAGCCAAAGCATGAAAATGGGGAAAAGCCATTTCTCTCTTTCTCTAAGGAAGCCTGTGGCCTCTTCCAGTGACTGACTGACCACATACCCACCCCAAGTACCATGGAGTCCTTCAGCTCAAAGAGTCTGGCGCTACAAGCGGAGAAGAAGCTACTGAGTAAAATGGCTGGTCGGTCCGTGGCTCATCTCTTTATCGATGAGACCAGCAGCGAGGTGTTAGATGAGCTTTACCGTGTGTCCAAGGAGTACACGCACAACCGGACCAAGGCACAGCGGGTGATCAAAGACCTGATCAAGGTGGCGGTCAAGGTGGCTGTGCTGCACCGCAGTGGCTGCTTTGGTCCTGGGGAGCTGGCTCTGGCTACACGGTTTCGCCAGAAGCTACGGCAGGGCGCTATGACAGCACTTAGCTTTGGTGAGGTGGACTTCACTTTTGAGGCTGCTGTGCTCGCAGGCCTGCTCATCGAGTGCCGGGACATTCTTTTGGAGCTGGTAGAGCACCACCTCACACCCAAGTCACATGACCGCATCAGACACGTGTTTGATCACTACTCTGATCCGGACCTGCTGGCTGCCCTCTACGGGCCCGACTTCACTCAGCACCTTAGCAAGATTTGTGAGGGGCTCCGGAAGCTGCTCGATGAGGGGAAGCTCTGAGGCCCCTGGGTCCAGCACATTGGACTTTGGCAAAATGACTGACCGGGCTTTCTAACTCTGCACAAATGCTTGTCAATCCCCTGGCTTCATTCTCTCCCAAGAGTGTTGCTGACACCAAGGCAATCCCCACCCCCAAAGTGCTGGGAGCAAAGCTATGCTGAGCTCAGTGAGGCGGCTCTCCCATCCAGTGTCAGCAAAGGAAACAGCTGATTGAGGAAGATGAAGTGAAACTCGGATCTGCTTCGTCCGGGAGAACTGCCCCCAAACCCAAGGATGGGGGCACTGAGGGCCAGAGGCAGGAAGGTGGCTATCAGAGTCCTCCTAGATCTCCAAGAGCTAGAGGCAGCACCTGAACACATACCAGAGGCTGTGTTCCAGAGTTTCTAGGAGCTGGGGGAGGGGAGCACAGGGGAAATAAAACCACTAAAACATGCACAGGGCTCACTGTTTAATCTCTAGCTCCGTACTCAGACTTGACGATGTACAAGAGAGGTCTAGAAACAACACTCATGTAGCCATTCCCCACTCCCGAACAAGTCAGGAGACTCCCAGTAGCACTGGGCTGCCGTGCTTTCTTCAGCTTAAGGAACAAAAGACACACTGTATGGCTACAGATTACAGATAAATACACGGTGAGGAACAAGGCAGAGGCAGGCTGGGGGCATGTTCTACAGCTGCCTTCTCTGATCCCCAAGGCATCCTCTTCCACCCCTTTGCCCCACCACAGGCCAAGCAGAGGGGTGGAGGGCTCAGTCAGTACCCTACCCCACTGCTTCTTCTCAGAGCCAAGAGTTGTAAAAAGTTACAGGGAATTGCTCAGTTATGACTGAGCCCCTATCCTTTACCTTGAGAGCAAGGGAAAAGACTGCGTGAGTTTCACTGACTTTCCTGGCCTCAGAAACGTGCTGGGCTAGGGAGATGGGAAAGACAGGCAGCCTGCCAGCCCCACTTGCTGCCCTGGGTTTCCATCTCTTCAGTGATACAGAAATCACACTTTTCAGTTAAGAGGAGGAAGGAGTTAGATCTAGCAAATAAATATTATTTCAATATAGCACCAAATAAATTAGGTAACATCATTAGAGGTGGGGGAAGGGGTCTCTGCTGTCCGCTCTAACCCAGGAAATGGTGAAAGGGACAGCAAGGGTGTGAAGGAGGCTTTGAATCTAAAGGACAACTCTAGATTCAGGATTGGGAAGAGCTCTGCTCCCATCCCCTACTCTTGCCAGAAAGTGTCCCTAGCTGAGGAAGTCTTGACCAAAACGCTGGGCAAGATGGCCAGAGAGGAGTGAGGGAGGCTTGGAAGCTCTGCTCGAGCGACACCTCAGACTCCTCTCTCTCAGCTGTTCCTTCAACACCCTGCTTCTCTTATCAGTTCTGGGAACATCAGAGTTTGAAGATTTCATCTTCCTGATCCCGCAAACTCTGGGTTCGAGAGGTGCGGGTCAGTGGCACAGGCCCGAGGACTGCTCGCTGCTGCATCCTAGGGGAGCTGAGGTGGAGACCCGCACCCTCCTCAGGTAACCTGCAGGCAAGCAAAGGAGGAAAGAGCCACAGTGAGGCAAGCACCTGAGAATGGACCACGTGAAAAGGTGCAGGGGAGTTGCCTTCTTTTGTTTCATGAGGTGGATGGAGTCTCAATGTCTCCTGGGAAACTGTCTGTCCTAACACTGCTGTGCGGTTCGTACGTTAGCGAGAACCATGAGAGCACAGAATCCACCGAACCATATTTTCCCACTGCCTCCGCCGTTCCAGGTGCCACCTGCTCTGCTCATGGTCTTGGGAAATACGGGGAGAAAGGTAGCCTCTGACTTCTTCGTGCACCTTGGTTTGTGATTCGATAAAAGGAAGGGGTCTGTGTAAGGACTGACAGGGACAGCGGGAGACTCACCCACTTTCCCCTTTCCTCAGCTTCTGGGCAGCAGCCTTCTTGGACAGACTGATCTGTGAGTCGAGTTTCTTAAGGAAATCAGAGGCAGAAAGGTCATGGGTGGATGTGGGGGTTCCCTGGTGAGGTGTGAGGGCTTCGCCATCGGCCTGGCCTGAACCTGACTCTTGACTCCTCCTCTTCGATGAATGCGAACCAGCACCATCCTTACTTGGTCGTACCTCTCCCTCTCCATCATTTTCCTCCTCAGAATCCAAACCATTAAATAGGTCTCTGGGCTCTGTCAGGATGGGGATGTAGAGAGTTTTCTTCAGGAAGATGGAGTCGTTAGTATAAAGGCGGTTTGTACGCTTAATCTGTTCCATCTTTAAAAAAAAAAAAAAAAACACCCAAAATTAATGACTGACAGTAAAATCCACCAATCTTTTACAGCATCTCAAGCTTTTTATCTTCTTTACTGTGTAGGCCAGGCTAATTTCAAAACAAGCCTTGCTTAAGCTCTTAGACTTGTATTATTGGTGTGTGTGGTGGGGACATGTGCATTTGAGTGGAGCCCAGACGCTGCTGCACCATGTTTTACGCTGGTTTACCAACTGAGCTGTCTTCGTAGGCCACCAACTCAAACTTTTTTTGTTTTTTTTTTCAAGACAGGGTTTCTCTGTATTGTTTTGGAGGCTGTCCTGGAACTTACTCTGTAGACCAGGCTGGCCTCGAACTCACAGAGATCCACCTGCCTCTGCCTCCTGAGTGCTGGGATTAAAGGCGTGTGCCACCACTACCGGGCCTTTGTAAGTATTTGTACAATTTTATTTGGCTCCATAACAGACTAGCTAAACGATAAAGGGCTGATGTTAATCTTGTTTTATAGTTTTCATATTTTCTAGTCTTGGGTCACCTTCACATTTAAAAAAAAAATTATTGAGGGAGAAAATAAAAAGAAAAACAACCTACACCCTTTCGTTCATTTAAAAGCTACCAAAACAGGAGTAGTGGCATCAGCATACAATCCTAGTATTTAAAGTCCTAATAATTAAAGCTGAGGGGCTGGACACTTGGTTTAGTGGTTAAGAGCACTTGCTGCTCTTGCAATTCCCAGCACCCACACAATGGTTCACAACCATCTGTAACTCTAGTTCCTGGTGACCCAATGCCCTTTCCAACTTCTGTGGGCACCAGGCACCCCCATGGCACACAGACATAAATGAAAGTAAAATACTAAAAATAAACTTAAAAGAAAATAATGAAGGTGAGCCAGGGATGGTAGTACACATTTTTCTCCTCTGGTTTTTTGAGACAGGGTTTCTCTGTGTAGCTCTGGATGTTCTAGAACTTGCTGTATAGACCAGGCTGGCTTTGAACTCAGAGATCCTCCTGCCTCAACCACCCGAGTACTGGGCTCAAAGGCATGCACATTTTTAATTTCAGCACTTGAAAACCAGAGGCAGGTAGATCTCTGAGTATGAAGCCAAGCAAGCCACATAGTGAGACCCTAGCTAATAATAAAATAAATAAATCTGAATTGGACTATAGTTGTAGCACAATGGTACAGTGCTTGCCTAGCATGTGCAAAGTCCTAGATTAGGTCCCTAGCAGACCTCCAACAATTAATAGATAAATTCTCACATGTTCTCATATGCTTGCCCACTAACACCACATGTCATATTTCTTTCTTTCTTTGTTTTTTTTTTGTTTGTTTGTTTTTGTTTGTTTGTTTTTCGAGACAGAGTTTCTCTGTGCAGCTTTGGAGCCTATCCTGGCACTCGCTCTGGAGACCAGGCTGGCCTCGAACTCACAGAGATCCGCCTGCCTTTGCTTCCCGAGTGCTGGAATTAAAGGCGTGCGCCACCAACGCCTGGCTCACACTTAATATTTCTCATCAGGGTTGATTGTTCAGTCTAACTGCTCTTCCTCTTTCATGTCCACATATCTTTCTCTTGACATCTAGAAGAATGAATCTGACTAACCCTCTAGCTGGCTAGCAACTTCCTATGGCTCCTCACTAGCCCCAGCAGAAAGTGTCTAGCTTTCTCTCTTCTGCATTCTACCACTTCAACTCACCCTTGGTCTGGAATCCCTTTGCCTAGGCATCCTAACGGCTGAGATTATAGGTCTGAGCCACCAAGCCTGGCTTTCAGACATTTTTTTTTTTCCTGATTCCAGACAGGGTTTCTCTATGTAACAGCCTGTTCTGAAACTCACTCTATAGACCAGGCTGGCCTCAAACCCACAGAGATCCACCTGCCTCTGCCTGCAACACTACACCAGCAGCTTTCAGAAAACTTTTAAACTTCCATGTCATTGAGACTATGCCAGAACTTAGAGACATAAAGTTGAAAGGAAACTTTCTTCTCTTAAAGAGCCTGTAGACTGCAGGAAGACAAGGAGACAAACATCTGGGCTCACAGACTGCAGAAGGGAACACAGAGGGAAAAGTTCCCAAGTCTTCAAGGCCCATATGACAGTACTCCTAAAACCCACGCCCCCGAGTGCCTTGTTCACACTCCTCATCTCAGCACTCAAGATAAAAGAGCACTTTAAGTTCCAGGCCAGTTTAGGCTACACAGTGACATACTGACTAGAAAATCCACCCTGCTGTCAGTGGTGACACACACCTTTAATCCCAGCACTCAAGAGGCAGGCGGATCTCTGTGAGTTCGAGGCCAGCCTGGTCTACAGAGGAGTTCCAGGGCAGGCTCCAAAGACAGAGAAATCCTGTCTCAAAAAAACAAAATATAACAAAAAAAAAAAAAGAAAGAAAGAAAAAAAGAAAGAAAGAAAATCCACCCTCCCCACCACACACAAAAATCAACTAATACCCACTCTCAATTCCAAACAAAAATTAACAGCTCCTGATATCCCGCCCCTTGCGAATATTTCTACATAGCCATTCTTCTTCTCTATTCTCATGAGAATTTAAATTACTTGAGCACACCAATACACATTTATGCTTTATCTCCAGGAAGGGTTACTATAATGCTTTAAGTACAGCAAGCAGGGAAATTTGTCTAAATTCAACATTTGTTTGTATGTGGTAAAAAGGATAGAGAGGGGGAGGCTACAACTTTAATTTTTATGCCCATCAAACTTCTCCTAGGTGTGACCAGAAATGTTTGATGTATATAGAGGGTACTTGTTTTGTGCCTCGCCGGAAAGAAAGCACAGAGTGGAAAGAACTAGAAACAGGCACTTTAGGAACTCTACTAACACAGTTCTTTCTGACTTGTGTAAATGTTTACTCACTTTTAGTTTTTTTGTTCGTGGCTAATAGTAGGGGACTTAGAGTCAGACAGACCTATCTGAAACCTTACTCTGACACTCAAAGTTATTTGACCTTGATCAAACTGGTTATCCGTCTTACGTCTCACGGTGAGTCTCACGGTGAGTCTCACGGTGAGTCTCACGGTGAGTCTCACGGTGAGTCTCACGGTGAGTCTCACGGTGATAGGGGCACAAGATCCAAATAGGTTAATGGCTATAAACCACACCCCAACCACCACCCTATCCCGGCATCCAACCCAATCCAAGGAGCTGCTCCTCCCACTGGGATAGTAGGGCAGGTCTGTGAGTGTGGATAGTGCTACCCTGAGAGGTGTAAACAAAATAAGACAAAGCAGAGACCACAATATAATTAATATAACATCAGGGAAGGCCGCTTAGCAGACCACCCAGTTTCTCCTGGGCACTAAATCTCTCCTGAATGGTCACCACACCACAATCCTTGGAAGACTCACCGTCACCCCGTATTTGAGTGCTAGTCCAGCCAGGGTGTCTCCAGGCTCCAACTGATGCTCCAAGCGTCTTTCCCTCACCGGGGAGCACGATGATTGTACCAGGCTTCCATAAGAACGAGCACGGCTCCCATGCAGCAGCCCTGACCCCCCAAGTGGGGGCTGTCTAGAGGGAGAAGCCATCTCAAGATGCCAAGATCTAGGGTCACAACTGAGGAAAGCTAAGTGACCAACAGTGAGGGCCGAACCCCAGGAATGGATAGATATTCTAGGAATTCCTTCTCACTTCTCTCTTTAGTGTCCCCGCTCTCGAGAGACTACATCAATGCTCCTCTTGCTGCTGCTTACCGAGCTTGGGGTCACAGTCCGTACCCTAAGAAGGCTGCCAGGCCGGTTACATTTCTCCTTCCTCAAGACCCTTGCCCATAAATATCTTCCCTGAGTGGTCGGTCGCCGACCCCTTCGACTTTCGACGCCCTCTCCCCAACTCCTTGCAAGCCTGATCTCTGACCTTTGAACCCTAGACACCCTCATCAACACTCTCCCCTCAGTGTGTCCCCACGTCCCGCAGCCGGGCCGCCGGGAGCCCCCACATCCTCTCTGCTCCAAATCAGGCCCACCCCAGGTAGATCGTGGCTGTGGACGGTGAGCCTGGGGACTGAGAGAGTTTGCAGTACACGGTCCACTGAGATCCCCGAAGCCTCGCTCCACGCCAGGAGGGTCCCACCCTGAAACTCCGGCTCCACGTACAGGTTCTTGGTCTCCAAACACCTGGGTCCTTCGCGATGTGAGTGCCTGTACTCAGGTGAGCGGTGAGGTCTTTTAAAAACAACAAAAAAAAGAAAATAACTAAAAGACTTCATTTCCCAAAAGGCAAAGCGTTCTCAGGGCATCATAGGAAATGCAGGCACCCTCAGGGCTCTGGAGGCGGGTCTTCCGGCTCGCGCGGTGCATGCGTGGAAACGCATCCCCGGAAGTAAAGACTTAATCAGAAAAAGACCGGAAGCAGGGAAGGCGATAACCTACTCTTCCTACGGTGGCCCGAAGGAGAGGCAAAGTAGGCGTAGGAGAATTTATTATTTCTAAGACTCACAGTCGTGATGTCTTTCAAGAGGGAAGGTGACGACTGGAGTCAGCTCAATGTGCTCAAAGTAAGCCCTAGTGAGAGTCTACCCACGAGCAGTGGTGGCGCACGCTTTGAATCCCAGCACTTGCGAGGCAAAAGCCGGTGTGTCCGTGTTGCGTTTGAGGTTCGAGGCCAGCCTGGTCCACACAGCCAGCTCTAGAACAGTCAAGGCTACACGAAGAAACCCTGTCTCGAAAAATCAAAGAACTAGAGAGAGGGAGAGCCCAGCTTCAGTCGCGCTTTGCATTGTTTTGTTGCTCTGGCGACATCTGTGGGAGGGGGTTTCGGGGGCCAGAACTGAGTGATGCCTCCTCCTTCTTACCCTATGGTCTGCTCCATTTGACTCTTTATCCCTGTTATTTCTTTTCATCCATCCCTCATATTCGTTTCTCCTGTCCTGCTCTCTGCAGAAACGAAGAGTTGGAGACTTGCTGGCCAGTTACATCCCAGAGGATGAGGCGCTAATGCTGCGGGATGGACGGTGAGAGCAGAGTGGATCAAGCCTGGGGATTTGCTATCAGAGGCTCAACAGACTTTGGTTTCTAAGGAGATCAGGAGTGTAATAGATCCTTTGGTTGGAAGTGAAGATTGGAAGAGGTGGCGATCGGGAGACCTGGGCGTTGGTGGAGTGCTTTGACAGGCATAGCCCCTAAGTAGGAACACCCCAACCACCGGCTCTCCAACACATACGGGTTTGCCATTCACTTCTCTTTTCCCTAGCTTTGCTTGCGCTATCTGCCCCCATCGACCAGTCCTGGACACGCTGGCCATGCTGACTGCCCACCGTGCAGGCAAGAAGCACCTATCCAGTAAGTACAGGAGAAGGCGGGGAGTGGAGGAATGATAGAGAATACACTCTGAACATTTTGTCAGTCTACTTGATGTTGTGCTTGCTTTCCTTTTCAGGTTTGAAGCTCTTCTATGGCAAAAAGCAATCAGGCAAGAAAACAGAGCAAAAACCAAGACAGCAAAATGAATTGAAGACAGAAAGCAAAGCCGAGGTGAGAGATCTGGTCAGGTGTTGTTCAGGCAGGGCTGTACTGCATGCAACAGGACTTTTGCCTAACATCTCCAACTGTGTCTTCTTCTCTTGATAACCAGGCACCTTTGCTAACCCAGACTCGATTAATCACCCAGAGTGCTCTGCACAGAGCTCCTCACTATAGCAGTTGCTGCCGGAGGAAGCACAGGTCTGTAGAGGGGGAAATCCGGAAGTGGGAAAGGGTAGAAGGAAATAGATGGTTCTGAAGTTACTGCTCTCCAAACTGTACTCTGAGAAACACTAATCTTGTGGAGATGTTGTTTAAAGAAAAATGATAGTTTGTGGTTTGTTTTGTTTTTGTTTTTTGTTTTGGTTTTTCAAGACAAGAGTTTCTCTCTGTAGCTTTGGAGCCTATCCTGGCACTTGCTCTGGTGACCAGGCTGGCCTCGAACTCACAGAGATCCCCCTGCCTCTGCCTCCTGAGTACTGCAATTAAAGGCGTGGGACACCATCGCCTGGTGATAGTTTGTGATTTTAAAATAAATTTTAGCCGGGTGTTGGTGGCTCACACTTTAATCCCAGCACTCCGGAGACAAGGCAAGTAGATCTCTGATCTATAGAGTGAGTTCCAGGACAGCCAAGTCTACACCAAACAAACAAAAACCCTGCCTTGAAAAACAAAATAATGCACACACACACAAAAAAATAGTAACATTATTGCTGGATGGTGGCACACGCCTTTAATCCTGGCACTCCAGAAGCAAGGCCAGTGGGTCTCTGAGTTCCAGGCCAGCCGGGGCTACAGAGGAAAAAAAAAAAAAAGTAACATAATCTGGGCATAGTGGTACACTTTTTTGTTTGTTATTGAGAGGGGATCTCCCTTTGTAGCCCTGGCTGTCCTGGAACCCTGCTATTTAGACCAGGGTGGCCTCAAACTTACAGAGATCTGCCTTTCTCTGCCCCTTAAGTGCTGCAGGTACTAAAAGTGTGTACCACCATACCTGGTTATGGAAAATCTTGAGGCAAAAGCGTAGAACTATTAAGCTGGCTTTTCTCAAGTTCCTAATTCCAAAATCTTTCATATGTAAAATATTTAAGATCTTATGGAACTCAAGCTGGGTGTGGTGGTATACACTTTTAATCCCAGTACTTAGGAGGCAGAGGCAAGTGGATCTCTGTAAATTTAAGGACAGCCTCATCTACCTAGTAAATTCCAGGTCCATCATATGTACTCTATCTCCAAAAAAGCAAACAAAAAAACCTCAGGAACTAGCCAGGCAGTGGTGGCTCACGCCTTTAGTCCCAGCACTCTGGGAGGCAGAGGTAGGCAGATCTCTGTGAGTTCTAAACCAGCCTGATCTACAAGAGCTAGTTCCAACAGCCTCCAAAGCCACAGAGAAACCTTGTCTCAAAAAACCGAGGAAAAGAAAAAAAAAAAAAACAAAAAACTCAGGAACTCAGTTTAGGAAACACTGCTCTTCAGGCTTGGGAGGCACGGGGAAGCTGCTACTTTCCTTCTGTGCATTTAACAGGCTTGGTTTCTTTTCTCCCCAGACCAGAGGCTCCTGCTCCCTCTGTCTCCAGTTCTCCTTTGCCTGCCCCAGAGGTTGGACTCCAGAGTGCAAAGATCAGTAGGGAACCTGAGACTAAGGCAGGATCACATGCCAAAGAGTCATCAGATCTCCTGGCCTCTGCACCCATAAGCCCCACAAAACGACGAGTCCTGAACCATTACCTTACCCTCCGAAGGTTAGTCTGCCGAATCACATTCCTTGGGTTTCTTTCATTTTCCCAACCTGACGTTTTTCAAACCCACCCAATTGCTTTTATCTTGTCACCAGTAACTTTTTAAAAAATAAAATTACAGCCGGGCGTTGGTGGCGCAAGCCTTTAATCCCAGCACTCAGGAGGCAGAGGCAGGCGGATCTCTGTGAGTTGGAGGCCAACCTGGTCTCCAGAGCGAGTGCCAGGATAGGCTCCAAAGCCACAGAGAAAACCCTGTGTCGAAAAACCAGAAAAAAAAAATTAAATTACATTTATTTACTTATTTATGTAGGGGCATACTTGTGTTAAGTCAGAGGACAACTTATAGGGGTTGGTCCTTTCTTTATACCCTGTGGCTCCCGGGGATGGAACCCAGTACCACAAACCTTTTTCATAAAACTCTTCCCTGGCCGGGGGGTGGTGGCGGCGCACACCTTTAGTCCCAGCACTCCGGAGGCAGAGGCAGGTGGATCTCTGTGAGTTTGAGACCAGCCTGTTCTACAAGAGCTAGTTCCAGGACAGCCTCCAAAGCCATAGAGAAACCCTGTCTCGAAAAAAAAAAAAAAAAAAAGAAAAGAAAAAGTAGATAAATAAAACTCTTCCCTGACCAGTTGTTTTTTCTCTGATGTTTTCAGCTCTGGATGGATCCCAGATGGACAAGGTCGATGGATAAAAGATGAAAATGTTGAATTTGACTCCGATGAGGAAGAGCCCCCTGACCTCCCCTTGGACTAATAACCGTCTCCCCATTTGTTCCACAAATAAACTACAGTGGGTCCTGGGAGCCTAATAATCCTCCAGTCAGGTTCCTTGTTCAATCTTAGGCTTTCAAATCTGTTCATCCTCAACTTGGCCACTCCTTTCCTGCAACGTACATGGCTCCCCATACTTCTGACCCCTCCCCCACTTGCCAAAAGCCTTGCCAAGCGTCAGCTGCGTTCAGCCTGGTGCCCTATTAATAAGTCTGTCAGAAAGAGGTCTCTGCCCTTCGTGTACTCTGACTCCTTCCCCACCTCCACTCTAGGTCCTTTCTCTTCAGATCACATGGGGACTGCCAATGGGCACTATGGGGGCTCTGGCCACCTCTCTCTGCAAAGAGGACCGAGGCCAAGTACCCTGCGGAGAGGCTAAAGCCTTTGGCAGATTTATGGGGAACACAAGGGACAGAGCCCACCCCCCCTCCTAGTAACCTGAACCTCCCTGCCTGCTGATCCCCAGAGTATAAATAATCCCTTGATGAACTGGCAGTACCCCTTGAGTGGTAGCGCCAAGATTCCCACCCCAACCCAAGGAAGGAGACAGGCGGCGTGAACAAAAGGGATTTTATTTACAGGAAATGGGAGAGATGAGGAGTTATATGTCCAGGCCTCTCATCTCTTGCTGGTATAAGGACAGGTGATGTTATCTCTTCTTTTGCTGTCGGCCTGTAAAGGAAGAATGGTGAACACAGCTCCATCTCTTATTTTGCCCAGGGCATGTTTCTCTTTCCCTTTCCTTGCTCGGATTTGTAAATTGCTCCCTCATGCCACCTGATGGGCCTGTCCCATGTTAACAACAAAATCAAGAATACATACTGGAAAATAAATGGACCATGTCTCTGGGAGGTACTGTCACGCCAAACTTCCATCCCATTTCTCTATAGATGTGTACAGGACGAAGAAAGACTTTGTATCTATTTCCTTCCCTGCTCATTCATCTCTGCATGAGTTTGCCAGCCACCCAAATATTTATCACTAAATCTGTTTTCAGGAATATCTACCAATCTCAGCATTTGCCTTCTCTACACAGGGGGTCTACAGTTACTTACGCAGCTCATTGTTCCGGGTCATGGCCTGGGCTGCCCGAGCTCGTGGTCCTTGTTGTGTAAAGTGGTACCCAAAGCGGACAATAGAGGGACACTGCTCTAGCACAGTGGCCATTTCCATCTCCACTGCGTCACCAGGCCACTGGCGCTGAGGATGGAGCGGTAAAAGCTATCAGATATGTATGGTTGTTCATCATCCCAGCCCATGGACCTCTGGGAAGTTAAGAGGCTTGTTTCTGGGGAGTAGGTAAAGAGAGTGCTACCCCCCCCCCCAAGACAATAAGCTGCCCAGGGAGGAATTCAGTGGCTGTTAGCTGATGAAGCCCTGGGGAAGGAATGCTGACCTGGTTGTCTACACGGAGCTCAGTGAGAGTGGCATTTTCCCGAACTGCCTTTAGCACAGCCATGAGCCCTGTGCTGCTGATGAAGTTGGATTCAATGTTCAAGCTCTGGAGACTACGGTTCTCACGCAACATGCCCGCCACCGCCTGGGAGGCAGGGACTTGCGTTAGGGTACGGTTCTCACGCAACATGCCCGCCACCGCCTGGGAGGCAGGGACTTGGGTTAGGGTACGGTTCTCACGCAACATGCCCGCCACCGCCTGGGAGGCAGGGACTTGGGTTAGGGTACGGTTCTCACGCAACATGCCCGCCACCGCCTGGGAGGCAGGGACTTGTGTTAGGGTACGGTTCTCACGCAACATGCCCGCCACCGCCTGGGAGGCAGGGACTTGGGTTAGGGTACGGTTCTCACGCAACATGCCCGCCACCGCCTGGGAGGCAGGGACTTGGGTTAGGGTTAGGGGACAGTTTCATAGGTGACTGAGGAGCAGAATGGGAACAGGAGGGAAACAGCCCTTTGAGATTCCTATGAGGCAGGAGGAGTCAGGATTTGGGAGTTGGTAAAAGCACAGAGATTAAGGTTACTGGTGTTAGAAGGTTGTTGGGGTGGGGGTAGGGGGTGATAACTTTGGGACTTCAGAGTTGTGAGCCAGAGGAGTAAGGGTACAGATCTCTGAGGGCTGCCATAGAAATCATGATGGGAATAGCACCCCCTAGTGTGACCCATAAAGACAGCCCTCACCAGGGATGCATGACAGGGTATGGGAAGAGGACTAAAGCTGTCAGCCAGTGCCGGGCAGAGGCAGGCAGATCTCTGTGAGTTTGAGACCAGATAGAGCTAGTTCCAGGACAGTCTCCAAAGCCACAGAGAAACCCTTTCTTGAAAAAAAAAAAAAAAAAAAAAAAAAAAAGGATGCCAGCCAGCCTTACATTGGCGATGGGGTCACCACTCTTTGTGGCCACCAGACTGAAACTCCGGACATAGGTATTAGTCTTCATCGCTTCACATAAGTCACTTAGCACAGGTATCGGGATGTCCTAAGGGGGCACAGGATGATGGACTAAAGACTCATGCCTCAACAGTTATTCCTGTTACTATTTGGGAATGGGAGTCAAATACCTGTATATTGTTGAGGTTTACTTCCTCCAGCTCCTTGTCATTGTTCCGCACTCTCTTTAGCATCTCCTCAATGTTTGTGGGATTTGGGGGTTCATCTGGTACTGGCTTATATTTGTCAGGCTGTACCACACCTGATAGGGATAAGAGCAGAGAGAGAATCCCAACATATCCCCCATCCTATCTCCCCGCTGGCCTTCTAAGCCTCATGCTTCCCAGCACACTCACTGCTGATGCCCTCAGTGTTGCAGATTTCTCCACTGCAGATGGCATCGTAGTATTGCTTGTTGCTCATCAGCGTGTACATGCCCAGGATCGCTGGCGAAGACAAACAGAGGGACACAGGAGTTAAGGGGCCTCATGCCTGTCTCTCCTAAAGCAGTTTTACAGCCTGACCTTTCTTCCACTCTTGTGGAGTTTCTCACCCTCCCTCAGCTCTGGGAGTCTCTTCCATAAACCTGCCATGGTGGTTTCTAAAACATGAGAGGGCTCAGGGAAGGCCTTTGAGGAGCCACTAGAGGATGAGGATCATCTGCAGAGAAGATCCTCGGCTGGTTTTAGCCAGAACAGTTCCATTTTCATTTGCCTTCACGATATCTGTAAAGTTGCTCTTGATATTAACATATTAAGTTTAAAAAAAAAAGAGAATGAACCAGTGTACAAGCAAAAAATAAGAAAAGCTAAGAAACACTACCTTGGGAGCTGGGTGTTGGTGGCACACACCTTTAATCCCAGCACTCAGGAGGCAGAGGCAGGTGGATCTCTGTGAGTTCGAGGCCAGCCTGGTCTACAGAGCGAGTTCCAGGACAGACTAAAAAGCAATATAGAAAGGCCTTGTCTTGAAAACAAAACCACTGCCTTGGTGGCCGTATGTGCCTTTAATCCCTGCACTCTGGACCTTTGTGAGTTCAAGGCCAGCCATAGATGTTACAGAGAAACCCTGTCCCAAAACAACTCACTGCCTTAGGCTTTCTCGGCCATCTATGTCCTAGCTCAGGCCTTCTAGTCCTATGTCAAGATAAAGATGCCACAAGCCCCACCCTCCCACCTTCCTCAGCGTCCCACAGCCGCCCACCTGCAATGTCACACATCTCCGCATCTGTAGCGTGGGACAGTGCCTCCTCCAGCTCGGGCTCCAGCGTAATCTGTTCCTCTGCTGGAATTTCTCTCTTGGGCTGAATATAGGGTTTGCCTGATAAGAGAGACGAGGGCAGTTAGAGTAAAGGTAATTTATTCCAGGATGGCAGCCTCCACCTTCCTTTCCTTCTCTGTGTGGGGTCAGACTGGAGCCTGAATTGTCTACAAGCACAGGACTTGTCAGTCCTCTCCTCTCTCAGAAAAACTGGAGTACAGGCTGGTGAGGTGACATGTTGTCTGTAACCTCAGCATTTGGCAAGCTGAACTAGTAGGACCAATAGCTCAGGGCTAACCTGGGCTACACAATGAGATCCTACCTCAAAATTAAAAAATCGAAGCTGGGCGATGGTGGTGCATGCCTTTAATCCCAGCACTCAGGAGGCAGAGGCAGGCGGATCTCTGTGAGTTCAAGGTCAGCCTGGTCTACAGAGTGAGTTCCAGGACAGCCAAGGCTGTTACACAGAGAAATCCTGTCTCAAACAAACAAACAAACAAACAAATTTAAAAATAAAAAAAGTATCGATGAGAACTAGCATGCAGCTGTCTGGGACCTGAGCCCTGACAGAAAGCTGCCTGAAGTGGGGAGGGAAGCTAATGGGTAGGTGCAAGAGACAGCCATTTGGTTTGTGAAGGGCATAGGTGTTAGGGCACCCATACCCTTCTTCTCGCCAGTGAAGGGCACCAAGTCATCACGCTCCTTGACTTCTAGTGCCTGTTGCTCCAGGTACTGCAATAGGGCATCTCGGTCTAGTGGCCCCGTTGGGCTCTTCTTTGTCTGGTCACGTTGTCGCAGTCCAGCTGGCAGGAGCATATTCTTAGGGATGAGTTTTGGGGAACAAATCAGGCACTCTCGAGACATCTTTTCCTTGGCCCTTTTGTGATTCCAGGTCCTGTTGGTAGCTCTGTTCTTGGCCACCCAGTACCCACTATCTTTCCCACATGTGCAGGGATACCCTGCCCCCTGTGTTGGTACCCTACCTCAGGCCCTGGTCTCAGCCACCCAGCGTCCACTCCTTCCCACATATGTAGGGATGCCCCAGTTCCTGGGTGGGGGGTACCTCAGGGTCCATTTCTTGTAGCTCACAGTCCAGCTGTTCTAGCTCCTCGGGGCTCAAGGTCCTTAGGATTTCATCTTCATCTATGTCTCTGTATTTCTCCAGTTCCTTCTGATAGGATGACATGGTGGCCCCTACTCCCTCCCCACTCTGTGACACTCACAGCCTGGGGGTGGGGGATATGGGAAAAGTTGTTGGACACGGACACTGGAGACACAAGAAGTCTAGCCATGGTTAGAACCCTGAACCAGATACCTTAGAGGCCAGAGTCTACCGTGGGAGGAAAGATTAGACTGTTCACTGTTTCCCTCCCTGTTCCTGCACTTTCCAATCATTCTGGATGGGGATTCTAGGCTCCAGACTAGTGGATCTGTCTGCCCACTGTGTGATGAAGAAATCCTGGCAGCACCCTCCCCTACAGCTTTATCTGACAGTGTCTCTTGCCTTAACACAGCTGCTGGAGGCCCTGCCAGCACAGCTGGCTCCATGCCCAGTTCCTATTGAAAGGTGGAAGGGGGTGGCAGGGAGCTTCTCTTCTGCCTCTCTTCCCCATTACCCAGACCTTTTTTGAAACTGGATAAGCAAGGAAAATTGGCTGGTTTGGAGTAGTGGCCTCTTATGCCACCCTTGTTTCCTCCTTGATTGTAAAGGACCAAGATCTTTTTTTTTTTTTTTTTTTTTTTTTTTTTTTTTTTGCTAAAACTCTAAATCATAAGGGAAAGTAAGGCTTAGAAGCTGGGGCACTTCCAGACTGGGGGAAGGGCAATATGGCCTCAGAAGGATCTCAGCTCCCATAATCTGTCACTAGAAAGGTGACACTAAAACACTGGGCAAAAATGCCTTCTAAATGGGGTCGTGGGATGATTAACTTGCACAATCTTTTACAGTGTGAAAATGCACTCAAGCTTTACAACACATCATGCTTAGTTTGTTAAGATGATCCCGAGAAGGAGAGACATTGACAACATAAACTGTACAGAGTCAAGACAGGGCAGTGGCAAGAACACACACGGAGTGACAGAGGCAGACACACCAGCTCACTTCTCCTAGGGCCACTCTTCCCATCTCCCCCCAGGGCCTCTTCCCTAAGACCCCTCTTTTCCCACCTTCCAGTCCTAATTGCCACCTCTCACCTCCCCTTGTCAGTTGGTCCGTCTGTTCTACTGGGGCACTGTCCGGTCAGCAGGAGGAGTCTGGTGCCGGGGGAGAGAGTGGGGGAACAGTGAGCTCAGCATTTTATTATTTTAGCTCTGGCCAGGTGGGGAGTGGTGGGAGATCACATATACACAGACCCCATACCTTGCCCGGCCCTGAGAGCCTCTAGTGGCCAGTATCAGCCATGACACATCTTTTCCTACAAGCAGAGTCCTTCAGGATAGAATCAGATGACTGCATGGTACCTGTTCCATTCAAAGCACTGAATGGAAGGAAGGCGTTAAGTCAGTGTAGCCAGGGATAGTGCTTCACCCCTGTATTCCTGCAACAGGGGAGGCTGAGGCAGGGCTGCTACAAGATGGAGAACAGCGTGAACCACACGGTGAGATCGAAGTCGACATGGGCTGCAGAGCAAACTTTTTTTTAAAAGGGGGTTAGAAGAGAGAGAGATGGCTCAAGCATTTATTTGCTGTGCGGTTGTGAAGAGTGGAATTGACATTCCAGCACCAGCATAACAAGCCTGTCATCTCACACATGCCTGTAACTTGCTCCTGTGGGTGGCAGAGACAGAAGGGTCACTGGGGAATTTCTGGCTTCTGAATTTCTGGCTTCTGATAACCGAGGAAGAATGACCCCTGGTTCAGGAAGAGACCCTGCCTCAAAGGAATGGGTGGGAATTACAGAAGATATTGGTTGGCCTCTGCATATGCACACCACCCCTGACACACGCATGTACACACACACACACACACACACTCTCTCTCTCTCTCTCTCTCTCTCTCTCTCTCTCTCTCTCTCTCAATGTAAGGATTTTGTTTTGGTATTTAACTTTAAAGAACAAACACTTTAGAATTACTTATGGATAGCCCAGGTAAGTATAATAAAAAATATATGCCAGCTTGAATAAAAGCATCTTTATGAAGCTTATTATTACTTTGTATAATAAATATATGCTGGGACAAAGCAGGAATAGTGATTTCACCTCTAGGCCTGGCACTTGGAAGGTTAAGGCTGAAGATTGATCCAAGGAGTCTGAAATTAGCGTGGACAATTTAGCAAGAACTAAAAATAAGAATAAGAAGCCGGGCGGTGGTGGCACACGCCTTTAATCCCAGCCCTTGGGAGGCAGAGGCAGGTGGGTCTCTGAGTTCGAGACCAGCCTGGTCTACAAGAGCTAGTTCCAGGACAGCCTCCAAAGCCACAGAGAAACCCTGTCTTAAAAAAAATGGGAAAAAAAAAAAAAAAGAGTAAGAGCCAGGCGGTGGTGGTGCAAGCCTTTAATCCCAGCACTCGATGGGCAGAGGCAGGCGGATCTCTGTGAGTTAGAGGCCAGACTGGTCTATAACATAAGTTCCAGGACAGCAAGAACTGTTTTACAGAGAAACACTGTCTCAACCTGCGCCCCCTCCACAACCAAGAAAAATAAGCTGGATAGCTCAGTGGTTAAGAGCATTGGCTGCTCTTCCTGAGGTCCTGAGTTCAATTCCCAGCACGTACATGGGCACGTGGTGTCTCACAAACCATCTGTAATGGGATCTGATGCCCAGAAAGACAGAACACTCATAAACATGAAATAAATAAATCACTCAAAAAAAAAAAAAAAAAAAGTCAGGTAGTAGTGGTGCATGCCTTTAATCCCAGCCCTTGGGAGGCAGGTGGATGTCTGTCAGTTTGAGGCTGGCCTACAGAACAGGACAGCCAGGACAGCCAGGGCTGTTACACAGAGAAATGCTGTGTTTGAAAGAAAAGGCCTCCGAAGGGAGTGGCACTATTAGGAAGTGTGGCCTTATTGGAGTAGGTATGGCCTTGGAGGAAGTGTGTCACTGTGGATACAGGCTTTGAGGTCTCACACATGCTCAAGCTTTGCTCAGTGTAATAATCAGACCACTTCCTGTTGCCTGCAAGATGTTGGACTCTCAGCTTCTTCTCCAGCACCATGTCTGCCTGTATGTAGCCATACCGCACCATGATAATGGACTGAACCTCTGAACTGTTAAGTAAGCCACCCTAACTAAATGTTTTCATTTGAAAGAGGTGCTATGGTCACGGTGTCATTTCACAGCAATAGAAACCCTAAGACACCCTGTCTCAAAAAAAAAAAAAAAAAAAAAAGGGTGGGTGGTGATGGCACATGCCTTAATGCCAGCACTTAGGAGGCAGAGGAAGGTGGATCTCTGTGAGTTTGAGGCCAGCCTGGCCTACAGAGGGAATTCCAAAACAGCTAGGGCTACTCAGAGGAACTCTGTCTCAAAAAACAAAAACAAACAACAACAAAAAGAGGAGGAAGAGGAGGAGGAGGAGGAGGAGGAGGAAGAGGAAGAGGAGGAAGAAGAGAGGAGGAGGAGCTGGAGAAATGGCTAAGTGGCAAAGTTAAGAACACTGGCTGCTCTTCTAGAGGACCCCAGCACCTGGCAACTACATGGCAGCTACAACTGTTTGTAACTTCATTCCAGGGGATTCAATCTCATGTTCCGGCCTCTGTGTATATCATATGTACATATGTGAATACTGTATTCACATACATGCAGACAAAACATCTATAGACAAAAACAAACAACAGCTCATATCATCAAGTGCTATCAAACAATAAAAAGGCCTAAGGACAGGTGTGACAGCCAAGACTACCTCTAGCATTTGGGAGGCAAAGGCAGGGAGATCTTAGCTGAGGCCAGCCTGGGCTATACAGACACCTCCATCTCAAAAGAGAGAAAAAGGGGAGGGAAGAAGGGAAAGAGTGAGAAAACAAGGTGAGAGGGTATCCCAGTAGTGAACCACATGTCCAGCATGAACAAGGCCATGCGTTCAATCCTAGCACAAACAAAATTAAACAACCCAAGTAGACAAATACACTCACATATTCATACCATACAAAAAGGATTTTACCATTTTATTAGATTAAAAAAAGAAAACAACATTCTAACAAAACCAGAATGAACTAGGAGAAGAAATGGTGAAAAAAAAAAAAAAACAGCAAAGCTCATCGAGGACAAAGGGAAGAGGAGGAACTGAGAGCCAGGTCGGCAGAGGAAAGACGTTTCTATGGAGCAGGAATCTATTTAATGACAATTTTCTGACGCAAGGCTCGTGGTCCAGAGCCAGGGAGTGGCTCAGGGGGTGGGGGGCCAGGGCCTAAGGCTGAGGCAGCAGGGGGTAGTCCATGGGCAGTGATGTACTTCTTGTAGGCCTCACGAATGATCTTGAAGGCTCGAGCAGTGGCATAGGGTATGTCTGTAACAGGGTCCCGGTACAATGCTGGACGATGGGTCACTGGGCAGACCTCCCGAACAGGGACCTTTGGGGGTCGCCCTTGGGGAAACCACTCTTCAAATGTTGCATCATCACTGAATGTGATGAAGGTACGTGAGCAGTGAGCAGGAGGGACAGCAGGTCCAGAGCCAGCATGTGCAGTCAGTGCAGAAGCTGTAGGAGCAGGATCAAGTCTGAGGGCAAAAGACAGAAAAATTACAAAATGCCGAGGAGAAGGCAAGGAATCAGGCTGGGTGTGGTGTGGTACATGGCTGTATTGTCAGTACTTGAGAGGCTGAGGGAAGATGACTCCCCTGAGCTTCAAGCCACTGGAGAGACAGAGCAAGTACCTGTCTCAATAACAAAAAGCTGGGCAGGGAGCTGGAAAGACGACTCAGCATTTAAGAGTACCACCAGCTACTCTCCCAGAGGAAATTGGTTTCACTTCTAGCACCCAACAGCGGCTCACACCACCTGTCACTCCAGTTCCAAGAAATCTGTCTCCTTCTTCTGGCTTCAATGGGCACCAGGTCCGACATACGTACAGGTAAAATATTGATTTACATTTAAATAAAATAAAATAAAAATGCTGGGAGGTAGTAGAGCATGCCTTTATTGCCAGGTGGATCTCTGTGACTTCTAGGCCAGCCTGATTTACTGAGAGACTTCTAGGGCTGCACAGAGAAACCCTGTCTCAAAACAAACAAACAAACAAATCAACAAAACAAAAACAAGGCATGATGACTCACAATTGTTATCCCAGTACTAAGGAGGAAGATGCAGGTAGATCATGGGTTTGGGACTAGCCTGGGCTACACAGTGAGACTGTTCAAGAAAACAAAACAGGAAGGAATAAGCTGAGAGAAGGATGAGAAACGTCTGTAGGAGGAAGTAACCTCTAAGAGAAGCCAGGGAGACGGGGTTCACTCACCCTTCCACGTCCACATTCTCCTCCTTGGGACCAGGCTCCCCAACAAGTGGCACTGTCACTGAATGGTAGGTGATTACTGGCCCAGGGCATTTGCGCTTCTTGTGAACCTGCTTCTTTTTGTCAGCCTCCAGCCTTTCATAGGTCTCTGCAAGAGGATCAACAGGAGAACGAGGGAAGGATCAGTCTATCTTTTCCCACACGGTAGCTCTGGCCGGTGATCTATTAAATTACGTGTGTGTGTGTGTGTGTGTGTGTGTGTGTGTGTGTGTGTGTGTGTGTGTGTGTGTGTGTGTGTGTGTGTGTGCGCTCTCGAGTACATCTGCACACGCACATGTGCACATGCATGTAGAGGTCAGAAAACAACTTGCCAGAGTCAGTTCCCTGCTTATATTATATGAACTCCAGGGATCAAACTTGGGTCAACAGGGTTGTTGGCAAGTACCTTTACCTGCTGAGCTATCACAGATCTCACTAGGCCCTGTCCTATGATCTTAATTATTAATCTAATCACTGCTACTCTGGCCAGCTATAGAAGTCCTTCCTTTCTCAAATATAAGCAGGTCCTTACCCACTCAATACTGGAAGAGGCCTTGTGATAGGAACACACTGATTTCCATTTCTCCCAACCCCAAACGACCACCAACCTGCTCCTGGCTCAGACATAGTCTGTCCAGTTTTCAGATGAAATACAATTCCTGATGACAGTTTCCCTTTTTTATTTGAGGTGTGTTGGGGGTGGAGACATGGTGTCATTATGTAGCTCTGGCTGGCCTTGAATTCAGAGATCCATCCACCTGCCTCTTGCTCCCCAGAAAGTGCTGGGGTTAAAGACGTGCACCACCGCCACCCCACGAGCCGGAACTAGTAAGTGTGAACTTTCTAATCATTTTGCCTCCAATCTCCATTTGTCTGGTCCTCCAGGTTTCAGTTTTCCTCATGCACCTCACAGACTGACCCAGTGAACGTAAGTTGAGCTCTTCTGTGATCTTGGCCTCCCTGAGCAGCTCTTCCTGGGTTAGTGGTCGCTCACAGTGGGGACCCTTTCGCCTCCGGGACTGTCCTTGCCGTTCCTGAACGCGAAGGAATGTTTGTCGAGTATGCTCAGCTGTAGATTGACGCATAGACTTCCGACCTGCAGAAAGTAAGATGGGAAGAACTCTTTGAATTCATTTCTACTTTCTTTCTTCTTCTTTTTTTTTAATTTTTAAAACACATTTCCAAAATCCTGGCTGTCCTGGAACTCACTATGCAGACCAGACTGACCTAGAACTCAGAGATCCTCCAGCCTCTGCAGTGATAGGATTAAAGGCATGTAACATCACGCCCAACTAAAACAAATTTCCTTTCTTTTGTTTTTTTGTTTTGTTTTGTTTTTCAAGACAGGGTTTATCTGTGTAACAGTCCTGGCTCTCTTGGAACTCACTCTGTAGATCAGGCTGATCTCGAACTTACAGAGATCTGTCTGCCTCCGCCTCTCCAGTGCTGGGATTAAAGGCGTGTGCCACCACTGCCTGACTCAGCCTTCATATTTTTAATTTTGAGACATTCTCACTAAATTATCAGGCAAGCTTGCTCTATAGCACAGAAGTTGGCCTTGAACTTGTGATTCTCCTGCTGCAGCCTCTTGAGTAGTTATGATTACAGGCCTGCACCATCAGACTAGGTCTATTTCTAAGAATAATGATTTTCCCGAGTTGAAGAGCTAGCTCAGTGGTTAAGGTGCTTGTTGAGCAATCATGACCACTGGAGCTCAGACACTAGCACACATGTAACAAGCCCCACCCCCAAAACTGCAACTCTAGCTCTTCTGGCCTCTATATGCATCTGCACATACAAGCATACATACGATAAAGTAGGCTGATACACAGACACGTCCCCATGAATGTACACACACACACACACACACACACACACACACACACACACACACACACACCCTCCTTACATGACAAAACAGTTATCAACCTTAGTAAACTTAGTTCAGACAGAACATTTAATCATCACATTTAAATTCTGTCAGCAGATTTAAACTTACTGTCAGAGCCATCATCCTGCAGCTCCAGTGGCAGCAGTGCCTTCTCCTCTCTGGCCTTCTGAGAGCTACTTGCTGGGGTGCTGACTTTTCGAGGCCTCAAGCTCTTTAGAGGCTCCTGGGGACAAATTAGAATCAGATACCAGAAAACAGAAGAGATAAGGGTAAAGTTGAGGATTTCATCAGACAAAACCAACATCCAGCAAGAGGAGAACACAATTAAAACAGTCCAAGCAGCTGGATGTGGTGGTGCACACCTTTAACCCCAGCGCGTGGAAGGCAGAAGCAGGTGGATCTCTGCAAGTTTAAGGCCAGCCTGGTCTACAAAGCGAGTTCCAGGACAACCAAGACTGTCACACAGAAAACCCTGCCTCAAAATAAATAAATAAGTAAACAAATAAATAAATAAGAGACAAACAAACAGACAAATAGAAGTCCCCCCTCCATTCCACCCCTACCTTCCCACCTCCAAAAAGGTTTCCTTGGTGTCCAAGGAAACAAGGTTCCTTTGTACCTTATAGGCTTTGGTGACGACTCTGCGCTTCCTTCTTGGCTCTTCTGCTTCTCCATCACTGGATGGTTCATCTCCTTCATCAATGTCAAAGTCAGAGTCTACCTCATCCTCTGTATCAGACTGGTCTCCCTGATACTCATCATCTCCAGATTCCTGAGGACAAAGGAAGATGGGAACTGACTGGCTCTGTTAATGCTCCTGGAGGAGGAAGTGGATCAAAATACTCCCCTGACAGTGACTCTCGGATTCTTTCCCATTTAGCTTTTCACAGAAAAAGCCTTTCTGATGGTTTCTAGTTGAGTAACACTGCCTGCCTTCCAGTGTTACAGACAGCTGGCCTATATCATCTATAACACCATGTTAATTACTGGAGGTCTAAAGGATGTGGTTTGGCCTCATTTACTGAAGGATAGAACTAGCTATGACAAGAACTTGTAGCTGAGCCATGAGTCAGGATAGTTCATGACTATGATCCCACATTCAGGAAGTCTAGGCAGGAAGACTGCTGAGTTTGAGGGGAGCCTGGGTTACACAGTGAGATCTGGGACAGCATAAGCTACAGAGTGAGACTCTATTTGAAACAAAACCACAAATAAGTTTAAAAACACAAATAAATAAGTTCTAAAGTAAGGAAACATAGATATAAAATTCCTTGGCTAATTAGAGGTTCAGGTCAAGCCTGGGTTATAAGAGATGCTATTCCCAAAAAAACTGATTAAGGGCTGAGGAAATAGCTCAGTTGGTAGAATGCTTATCTAGTATGAAAGAGGCCTTAGTTTCAGTCCCCAACACTGCATTAACTTGGTGTATCCTTGCACAACTGCAATCCCAGTGCTAAGGCGGTGGAAGCAGGAGGAGCACAAGTTCAAAATCACTGGGGGCTGGAGAGACGGCTCAGTGGTGAAGAGCACGGGCTACTCTTCCAGAGGACCCAGGTCCAGTTCCCAGTACCCACATGGCAACTGTCTGCAACTCCAGTTCCAGGGGATCTGACATCCTCATACAGGCACAAATGCAGGCAAAACATCAATGCACACAAAAATATAGATAAACAATAAATTACAAATAACAATCACAAAAAAACAAATTCAAAGTCATCTTTGGCTATGTTGCCAGTTTGAGGTCAGCCTAAGGAACATGAAACCCTGTCACAAAAACATAGAACCTGGGGCTAGACAGATGGCACTTACTGCAATTTTGGAGACCTGGGTTCAGGTCTAGGTACCCACACAGCAGCTGACAACCACCCGTAACTCCAGTTCCAGGGGATCTTACCCTCTTCTGATATCCATGAGCAGTGCATATATTTTGTATTCAAACAATCATATAAGCAAAACATCCATATACATAAAAGAAAAATAAATTAGCTGGGCAGAGGTGACATATGCTTTTAATTCTGGTGCTCTGAGATAGATAGAGGCAGGTGGATTTCTGTGAGCTTGATTCTAGCCTGGTTTATAGAATTCCAGGACAGCCAGGGCTGTTACATGGAGAAACCCTGTCAAAAACAAAACAAAAAACAAAAACAAAAACAAAACAAACAGAAAAAAAAAAAAGAGCTATGTATGGTTGTGAACTATCACGTGGGTGCTGGGAACCAAATCCAGGTTCCCTGCAAAAGCAGCAAGTGCTCTTATCTTTGGAAAAATGTAAATGTCAAGGTAATAAACTTAGGACTTGTTCTGTAGGCCAGTGAGTCTCAACTCCCTCATCTCCTGACCTAATCCCAGTGTAGACCATCCACTGCTGAGGTATTGTTACTCAGAGAAATGTGTTCTTCATGTGCGTTGGAACAGAAAGCTATCTGAATACTACTATGGATAACGGGGGCCACTGAGGATTTGAGGTCCATACACGGAATGTTTCAGAAAGCTATCGGAGTTAGAAGGACTAGAGTACAGAACCTCCACTGCAATCTGAGGTAATACAGGTTAAGATTCGAATGGCAGCTACACTGGAAAGGGGAGAAATCACTTGATGAGGGGAAGTCAGCTGGACCGGGTAGCACCTCAAGCAAGGCTTCTCTTCAATCAGTGGTTCAACTAATGGATTAACTGTGGTACACAAGTTGCCAAAGCAAGCAAATAACAAATGGTTGAAACCCTAAGTCAGCCAGAGTTCAATCCAGCACAAGTGACCACCGTTCTTCCTAACTAATGTTTGTGAAAGAGACTCAGAACACATTAACTCAGCTCTACCCTGGTATTAAGCCACATTACCAGAGAGTGGTAGATCAAGTTCCCACTAGTGTGCCCAATCTTAATGTTTTTACTACACTCCGGATTTACTGTCGTAGCACTGGACAAGATCTTTTCCACTCCTTAATACACAACAAGAGGACATTCTACATCTACCAAACCTGTTACTACTTTAGTTGTACTTCATGTAAGGAAATAATGAGACATTCTTCCTAGAAGTTAATGTTAAATAGGTTTGTCTTTCTTGAATATATCATATATTTCAGTCTTAGAAAAGAACGGATTCAGTCTGGCTACCAGGAAGCTCAGAATTATCAAATATTTCCATTTTAGCTAGATTCTTGGCACAAATATTTCTGATTTTTTAAAAATATTTTTATTTAGTCTTTGAAATTTCATACATTAATATATTTTGTTCTGCTCATTTTCTATTTTTATTGTTCCTAATTTTTGTTTCTATTGTAACCTTTCTTAAATCCTTTTTGGAAGCATGAGGTGCACCTATTAAAATAACATCTCATAAAATGACAGGAATAGGAAAATGAACCTTGGAGGAAGAATGAGAGAGATCTATTTTAAACTAGTTTACTAAAGCTGTGTACACAGAGGCTCCTAGTTAGTCATAAAGTCTTGTCTACTTTTTTTTTTTCTTTCAAAAAACTCCCTTCAACTCTCAACACTATCCTATGAGTGACATCCCCAGCCCAGCCCTTGTCCATGTTTCTTTTCTGCCACTGCCCTCTTTAGGCTTATCTCATAGTTATATATATGGCAGAGTCAGGACAGAACTGGAAACACAGCCCATGTGGCTTAGAACTGGTGGTAATACTCCTGTCCCAGCCTCCCGGAAACCACCAGCTAGAGAGTAATCTTTTTAATCACAAATATAACGATGGAACTTTGATGCCTCATCTCAGACCTCTAAATGAGCAGTCAAACTGCTTAATGCTGCTTCATTATGTCCTTCAAAATCTGATTTCGGAGGTGGAGGGGGAATCCAAGGGTAGTGACAAGTACCTGCAATTCCAGGAATCAAGAGTGTGAGGCAGGGGGCTGCCTAGACTTTGAGGCTGGCTAAGTAACCCCATTTTAAAAAAACTACATAAGGCCAGGGGTAGTGGGGCACACCTTTAATCCCAGCACTCGAGAGGTAGAGGCAGGTGGATCTCTGAGTTCCAGGGCTACATGGGAGTGGTACTCCTGGGAGAGGGCACCTAAGAAGGACATGAGAGGCAGAGGCAGGTGGATCTCTGTGAAGCCAGACTGGTCTACATAGTGAGTTCCAAGACAGCTAGGGCTACTACAAAGAGAAACCCTGTCTCTAAAAAACAAAACAAAACCTTCCAAAACAAATCCAGCTCAGGTCTACAACCTCTAGCTATCACAATCTTTACTCTTCCAGAGAACAAAAGACTTGTAGGTGTCACAGTGGGGCTTCGGCGCCTCTACAAACAGACTATTTCATCTTCTTCTCCAACTGAGCCTTTCTCTTCCCTGACTCTTCATCCAACCAACGCCTACTTTTTATATAATATCCTCAGTTTAAATGTTATTTCCCCATGAGTGCCTACCTTTAAACCACTCTGGGGCCTTCAAGATAGCTCAGTGGGTAAAGTAGCTGGCTGTACAATCCTGACCATCCGAGTTTGATTCCTGGGGCTCCTATGATGGATGGAGACTGAATCCCTGCAAGCTGCCCTCTGATCTTCATATGCAAGCACACAAATATAATACAATTAAAAAAAAAAAACAAAACACAAACCTCTCCCGGTTACCACAGTATCTCATGCTTCCTTGACTTTAAGTCTTTATCATGAAGTATCTTAGTTGATTGTGAAACCAGTCAGTTCCTTGCAGGATGGGGCTTCCCTTTTCATTTTTTTGCCAGGGGCTGGTATCCCAGGATCTAGGGCTTACTAGGCAAGTGGTCTACCACTGCGCCACAAACAATAGTCCCAACCTCAGGGCAGTTTTTAATATGTTTCCAAGGAGCTCAGCACAACCCATCATATATGGTACACTGACCTGGGTGCTCCACATATATTTAATCAATGAACAGTTTTTATTAATAAAAAAATTTAGCCAAGAGGCAGCCCTGAACGAAAAAACAAACAAAAAACTGAACTCTAAGCTTACAGACCTTACAAAGCAACCAGAGAATGAAAAGAAGCCAAATTTAATTAGAAACTGAAATTCTGTTTGTATGATAGAAATATAAATGGGGATTCTCTTAGAACGGCCAATAGAGGGTCGGTCATCTAAGAAAACCGTATTATTTGAGAGCTGAAAACGGAGTGTGCTAATGAAGTTTCTGTTTCTGAAGCGGTTCCTCTTCGTAGATAGCCCGACAACAGGACAAGAAAAGGCAGACACACAGACGAAGCCAGGCACTCACAGTGTCACCCAGTCCGGAGCATTGGCTCTCAGAACACCTCTCTCTACTCCCCGCCCCCTTCCTCTTTGTCCAGGGTTTTCCCTTCAAGATTCCGCTTCCTCCCCTCCCTCTTCCTGGGCCCGGCTCTTGCCTCCGTGAAACCCCCGTAAGTCGTCTGGTAGAACTCATCTTCCTCCTCTGCTTCCAGGAGCCCAGAAAGGCGGTTCCCAGCGGTCTTCCGAGGGGCCCGGCCTCCAGCCAAACTCATACCGCCTACAGAGACTGTGCGGCCGCCCGCAACCCCTTGCCCAGTTCGCGTTCTCGGAAATCGGAGCTCGACACTATTTCCTGTGGGCGGCAGCCAATGGCGGAAGCCCGGCGACTACAGGCAAAAGCAACCGAGCATCGAACGCTTCTAAATCTAGCCTCTAAGCCTTCTTCACCAGGCTGTCCTGGCCACTCTTAGGCAGAGCCTAGAAACAGTACCAGGATGTCCCCTCCACACCACCCACCTTTTGTTTGTTTGTTTGTTTTCAGACAGGGTCTCGCTGCATAATTTCTCGCAGGCATGGAACTGTCTGTGTAGTACAGGCCGGTCTCGAACTCATAGAGATCCTCCTGCCTCTGCCTCCTGAGTACTAGATTTAAAACTGTGTGCTAGGCCGGGCGTTGGTGGCGCATGCCTTTAATCCCAGCACTGGGGAGGCAGAGGCAGGAGGATCTCTGTGAGTTCCAGGCCAGCCTGGTCTCCAGAGCGAGTGCCAGGACAGGCTCCAAAGCTACACAGAGAAAGGCTGTGTACTAGGCCCGCAGCAAGCCCTTTTTTCCTCACCACCTCTATTTTAATTCTGTTAGTAGGAGCCTTTCTAAAAATACTGGCCTTTTCATTTCCCTCCTCTAAAATTCCAATGACAGTCAGTCCTAACTCTCACACATTATAGGGCAAGAGAATCACAAATTCAAATCATGCCTAGTTAGTGTAGTAGAATTGTTTCAAAGTTTAAAAAATGAAAAGAAGCCTGGATATAACACAGCGGAGGTATGTTTGTTTAGTTTGCATGCTCCTGGATTCTATCCCTAGCATGCTCAAAAACATTATTTCAATTAAGAAAAAAAAAAAAAAACATGAAGCTGACTGGTGGTGGCGCATGCCTTTAATCCCTTCATTAGGGAGGCAGAGGTAGGTAGGTAGATCTCTGAGTTTGAGGCCAGTCAGGGCTCCAGAAGGAGTTCCAGGACAGTCAGGGTTACACAGAGAAGCCCTTATCTCAAAGAAAACAAGCAAACAGAGAACAGTGCCTTAAAAGCAGGGGTGGGGGCAGACATCCGTAACCCCTAGCACTAGGAGTCCAAGTCAGGACGATGACAATTTGTGGGCAGCCTGGGTTACCATGGGAAGTTCTGGGCCAGCCTCAGTCACATAGAAAGCTTTTGTCTAAAGAAAGAAAACAACATCAACAACCCACAAGCAACTAAGTACCTGGCCTGGTGTTTCATACCTTTTTAATCCTAACACTCAAGAGGCAGAGGCCAGGGCTCTCTGTGAGTTAGAGATCTATGCTTGTTCTACATAGCAAGTTCTAGGCCAGGTAGGGTTACAAAATGTGACCCTGCCTCAAAACAACAATAACAAAATCAAACAGCAGCAACCATAACAAAAGCCCAGTGTGATATTCTGAACTTGTAATCTCAGCAATTTGGAGGGAGACTGAACTGGAAGATCTGGACCAAACAAAATAAATCATAGACTTACCTTGGAAGTCTTGTAGCAGTGTGACACATGACAAGCAGCTTTCCATTTCTGAAACTCACATTTTTCATCTGTACAGTGAGACATGATTGTTGAGGTGAAGGGCTATAACCCTTGTAAAATGCTTAGCACAGCATTTAGTAAATTCATAGTGAACATTAGTAGGAAACTTTCATTAGCTTAAGAGACCAGACCCTCACTCAGCCCTCTGCTTTAGCAGCCATGACAGGCTGCAGAGAAGATTTGTAGGCCTCTGACTCGGCACATGACACAAAGAAACTCCAGGTCTCCTGGCCTCTGGGAGCCTAGGGCCAAAACTGAACACAAAGAAACTCCAGACCCCCACTAGCCTCCTAGATATTTGGTTCCTGGGAACTGTTTGGCCACAAAAGAAACTCCAGAGGAGACCAAAAACTCCCCATGTAGTCTCCAGGATACAGTTGTGAAAACTATTGGTATCTATGAACAATAGGCCACTTTCAAGTAACAAGACAAAGCCATAGAAACCACAGAATGTTCCCTCTCAGCACTGACCAATGAGAATAATTGGTACACAGGTATTTCATGCCAAAATATGACTTTGAGAAATTCTTCTAATTGTTCCCAAATGTCAACCAATCAGAAACCAATCCATACCTACAGATGTAATCCTGTAACATTTTTCTTTAAAACATACCAGTAGATAGGGAATTTCACTTCCTCTGGTGGCTGCAGCATCAGCCAGCTAGACAAGATCCCTGTCATGGTTGGATGAACAATAAATCTTGCTTTTAGAGTTTGGTGGGTCTGTCTCCCTGGTAGTCTTTGGGAATCTTCACAACTTGGGCACAACATAGCATGACTTTCGAGGTCATTGGTGGTTCTCAACCTCCCTTTAGGACATCAAATGGCCCTATCATAGGGGTTGCCTAAATTCATTAGAAAATACAGACATAGTCAGGCAGTAGTCACACACACCTTTAATCTCAGCACTCTGGAGGCAGGCACAGGTGGATCTCTGTAAGTTTGAGGCCAGCCTGATCTATAGAGCAAGTTCCAGGGCAGGCTCCAAAGCTACACAGAGAAACCCTGTCTCAAAAAAAAAAAAAAAAAGAAAACCACAGCTATTTATGTTGTGATTTATAACAGTTATGAAGTAGCGATGAAACTAATTTTATGGTGGGTGGTCACCACATGAAGAACTGTGTTAAAGCTTCAGACCCCTTGCTTTGGGTACTTCCTATTTTGTCTTCTTCCAGTCTCTGCAGACTTGCCCCTGGCTACATCATCCTATTTTGGTGTCATTCTTCTACCACGTCATTCTCTGTCACATTTCTGGAATTTTCCTTTGCTTTACTATTCCTTTCCTCCCCTTTTGGCAAATTTTAAATTCTATAGGACACTGAAGTGCTCCCAAACACCCATTCTTCTCTTTCTAGACACAGCTTCCATAATCCTGAAAAGGATGTCTCTGGAATAGTTCCAAATTCAAGTTGTCAAGGCTGTGTCAACTTTTGTCCTCTTGGTTCTGAAAATATAGTTATGAAATATAGCACTCATACAATTCTATGTTAATACTTATTGATTTTATTCAAGTGACTTATGGTCCTGTCCCCATTTGTTTTCTTTGCTTTTTGTGATCTTTTGTTTTCTTTGTTGTTATTTTTGAAACAGGGTATTACTACATAGTTCTGGCTGTCCTGGAACTCTCTGTTGTTTTGACCATGCTGGCTTCAAACTCACAGAGGTCTGCCTGCCTCTGTCTCCCAAGTGCTGAAGTTAAAGGCATGCACCATTACAACTGGCTTTTTTTTTCTTTTTTTTGGGGGGGGGAGGGTTCGAGACAGGGTTTCTCTGTGGCTTTGAGGCTGTCCTGGAAGGAGCTCTTGTAGACCAGGCTGGCCTCAAACTCACAGAGATCCACCTGCCTCTGCCTCGGGAGTGCTGGGATTAAAGGCATGCACCACCGCCTGGCTTGGCTCTCCTCTTTTATTATGTTTTTGATACCCTGTTAGAAAACTGGGGCTCAAGGTCAGGTCAACAGGCTGGGTGGCAAGTACCTCTACCCACTGAGTTTTGTTTTTTGAGATAGGGTTTCATTATGTAATCCAAGCTAGCTTGGAACTCAATAGTAACCAGGCCAGACTTGAACTGGTCTGCCTTGAGTGTTTCATGCTACTAGGTTGAAAGATGAATTTTTCCCCTTTTGCTATTTTTTTCCCCTTAATTGCTGGGAATTGAACATAAGGCCTCAAGAATGCTAGGGAAGCACTCAACTACTTAGGTACATCCCAAGTAAGGAGAAGGGTTGTATCTGTGTATACTAGGAATTCTGAGTGTCTGGGATAAAGCTGGAGCTAAGTAATTAATGAAAGGCTAACTAAATGAATAAGGTACTCATTCTCTTACTGTTTTTTTTTTTCCAGTGCCGGGGATAAAATGCAGGGCCTTGGATGAGACAGGCAAGCTCTCTACCACTGAGTTATATCCCTAGCCCCCAAAGGTGCTTTGATAAAGCACACTCACATACACTCAAGACTGAATGGGTGGCCCTACTTTGAGGTCATCAGATTGCCTTCCTCCTGAAAGTATGTATCGGTGAACTCCCTTTTCCATTTCCTCGGGAGGAACAAGCCCACGCAGTCAGCTCAGCTCCTGCGTCCACACCTTGCCACATCACCCCAGTTCTGCTATGCCAGGAATGTTACTAGGGAAGAATAGCGCCATGACTCAGAGGACACCTCAGGGACTGAGTAGGAGCTTTGGCAGAGAGACTTAGGGATTAAAAATGCTTCTGAAATATTCCTAACTCTCCTTTTTGCTATACCTATCCTCCAGATGAGGACATGCTCTTTTGCCTATTGCCTAGTTGTTCTAGGCAAATCAAGGTTTTTCTCTCTTAACTTTCTGAGTAGCTGAGACCTCAGGCATGTACCACCACACCCAAATCTTTAAGCAATAATTATATTATTGTTATTATTATTTTAATACAAGGTCTCTCCATGTAACTCTGGCTGTTCTGGAATTGACTATGTACAGGGATTAAAGCATGAGCTATCATGCCTGGCTCCAACACATCTTAATCTCAACTCTTTTTTGGGATGTGGGGGGTTTGGGACAGGGTTTCTCTGTGGCTTTGGAAGCTTTCCTGGAACTAGCTAAACCAGGCTAGAACTCTGTAGTTTAGAACACACAGAGATCCACCTGCCTCTACACCTCCTGAGTGCTGGGACTAAAGGAGTGCGCCACCACTGCTGGGCCAAGTATTTACTTATTTTATGTGCATTGGTGTCTTGCCTGCATGTATATCAGTGTGAGGGTGTCAAATCCTCTGGAACTGGAGTTACAGACAGTTGTGAGCTGCCATGTGGGTGCTGGGAATCGAACCAGGGTCCTTAGGAAGAGCAGCCACTGAGCCATCTCTCCAGTCCTTTCTTAATCCCAACTCTTAATTCCACTTTTTGACTGTCAGCTTCACCCATTTATATATTTTGAAGACATATTCAGGGAACTTAGTATGTTCCAGGTATAGTCTACATTATTGAGCTGTAAAAATGAAAGCTATCTTCTTTGCTCTAAAAAATATAGTCTTATCAGGGAGATACACAAGTAAGCAAATAACACAAGGTGAGGAGATAACAGTGGCCATTTTCTGGCACTCAAGGTAGAAACAAAGGCACCTAAGAAGCTGGGAAGTAGATTTTTTTTTCTTTCAGGGGTGAAATACAAATTATAGGAAGAAAATTCTGTTTTTTAACTGCCTTAGTCATTCAGGTCTTATTGGCCGATCTGCAATTTCAAAATCAGAAATAGTTTTAATCTCTACCTTGGCTGATTTTTCCAGCAATTTAGGAAATACTATCAGCTGAATTTACACTTAATTTAGTGTGTGTGCACTCATGCATATGGAGCTCAGAGGAAAATGTGAATGGATCAATTCTCTTATCCCACCATGGGGAACCAGGGATAGAACTTGGGTCATCAGGCTTGGTGCTTTTATCTGATGCCTCATCTTGACAGTTCCCAGGCAACTGCAAGTCTTTTCTGGAAATACGTACAATTTATTCAACAGTATTTACTGAGTACCTGTGAGACAGATCCTATGCCTCACAATGTCTAATTCCAGTGCTATTCAGCTGTGTGAAGATTTTAGCTAGGTATAACGTAACATACAATACCTCAGTGCTACCTACTCACAATGCTGTTTGTGTACTTCCAGTACCCAAAGGAGCACAAAGAATCCAGCAGATGGCAGTAAGGAAACAAATATTTAGGTCTTGAAGGAAGAGGAAGAAATCTGAGGCTAATGAATGGGAGCTATTTGATGGGTTCCCTTTGGAGAAACATCTGGATAGGTATCCGGCCAATAATCTGAGGGTTGTTTTTCCATGCCTTTTAATTTATTAATTTCTCAAATAATTATTGAGTACCTTCCTTGTACAAGGACGTGACAGGAGATGGACCTAAAGGATGAAGCAGTCTTTGCTTTTTGGAGGCTCAGTTTGTTTAGAGGTCTTCACTAGGGCTCCCACAATGTTCACAACCACCATGGTTCTTTGCTAAAACTTGGCAGGGTTCATACGAAGATTAGACTAGAATGGGATTCCTCTGCTTTTCCGTGCCCTTTGGAGCATAGGTAAGTAGTAACTGAAACCTAAGGAGGACTTTGGAGCTGGAGAAGATTGTGTGATGCCGTCTGATTGAGTTCTGTAGCCTTTTTCACACGTCTTATTTTTTTTATTTTTTGGTTTTTTGAGAGGGTTTTTCTGTGGCTTTTGAGGCTGTCCTGCAACTAGCTCTTGGAGATCTGCCTGCCTCTGCCTCCAGAGTGCTGGGATTAACGGCGTGAGCCAACGACCGGCTTCACAGATCTTTTTAAAATTTTTTTTTTTCTGGTTTTTCGAGACAGGGTTTCTCTGTGTAGCTTTGTAGCCTATCCTGGCACTCGCCCTGGAGACCAGGCTGGCCTCGAACTCACAGAGATCCGCCTGCCTCTGCCTCCCGAGTGCTGGGATTAAAGGCGTGCGGCAACAAAGCCCGGCTAAAGTTTGCTTTTTATGTATGTTTCTTACTTTTCTTATTACTATATTGTTGACAAATCCCCATTGACTTAGTTTTCAAACATTTACATTTACTGAACTCTGCCACTGTGTCTAGCATTGTCGAAGCAAACAAAACAGGTCCGGTCTCGCGTCTTGAGAAGGAAGGTCCCACCAGACCGCACCTTAAACAGCGAAAGCTGGAGGAAGAATCCTCGGTGGTTGTGATGTTTTGTAGTACATAAGTGCTTAGCCTCTCGGACTTGACACCAGAGCTGCGTCCTGGATTCTTTCCGGCGCCCAGTCCTTCCCAGTCCACCTGACTCGCGGCCAGAATCCACAGTAAGCAGAACGCAACACGGTCAAAGACACGAACCTATATTGGCCTGTCGAGCCACCGTCGGCGCACGGTCTTCCGCCAGTGGATCCCTCGGGGGTGTGACGCGTGCGTCACGTGGCCCGATGCCCGCTCCGGATTGGCTTTGTTCCTCTCTGGGATTGATGGATGGAGCGGAGAGAAGGTGGGGCGCAGGCGCAGTACCGGGATTTCCTTGGCCGCCCACCCTGAGCGCGGCGGCGGAGCAGGCGACAAACAGGCAGTGGCTGGGGAGGAGGGGGAGGGGGGCGTGCGTCTGGGGGGGCTCCTGCGGCCCCGTTTTGCCTTTGGCGTTGCGTGGGCGGAGACGCGGGGCCCCCGGCGGCCGGCCCGCTCGAGCGTCCCTGCCCTCTGAGAGAAGGTCGCGTTTGCGGAGCGCGGTTCGGGAGCTCTCCTCCATGCCGGGCAAGTGGTGCGGTCCTGAGCTGCTCCTGGAGCCTGAACGACGCCCGTGAGAAGCCCGCAGAACGCGGGTTCTGAGAATAGACGTGGGGAAGATTCGATTCCGAGAAAAGGAAGAGCCGGATTGAAAGGGAGCGAGACCGCTGAGGGGGAGGGGGCTGCCAAGATGGCGTCCGCCTCCTCGGGGTCATCGGCGGCCGGGTTTTCATCCCCTGACGCCGGAGTCCCTCCCGGTACCGCAGGTGAGCCCGGTGGGGCGCGGGCAGCCGGCTGAGGGGAGACTGAGCAGGGGGCAAGAGCGAGTCCGGGGAAGGGAGCAGCTGTAGGTGGGGCTGTCCGAGTGGTTGCCCCTCACAGACTGGACTTTGAAGTTACAGACGATTTGGAGAGATGTAGAGGAGTGTGGGGGAGACGATGAGTGTCACTGAGGAAATAGAAAGGCGACACAAACACCCGCACTGTGTCTTAGAGGCGACTGCGTTGAGAATTTTGAGGAGGAGGTTAGAGGTAAGAGGAAAATGACAAAAACATTTGGAGTAGAGAAACTAAAGTCAGTGGAGGCTGGGGATACAGCTTAGTGGTGGAGGTCCTGCCTAGCACGCATCAGATGCTGGGTTCAACCCCCAGGGTCTTATTTTTAAAATACAGTAAATGAAGTAAGTGTTGGTACATACAGGGGATTTTTTTTTTTTTTTTTTTTGGTGTGAGGTAGAGGCTAAATTGATTGTGGACTTAAAAGTATTGAAGAGTCATGGAGTGCTTTTGACTGCTGAGGGGTTAGGGAAGAGTGAATTTTACTGGGACTAAGAGTTACTGGAGTGGCCTTTCCCCTCAGACTACCCCTCATGCGTCATTCCTCCTCCCCTCTACTCTTGGCCCCAACAGCGCGGACACATACATATTTCTCAATTTAACTCTTTTGGTGTCAGCCATTTTTAGACTGTACAACTTTGGAAAGGAATGGGGAGTTTTGTTTTGTATTTTGAGACAGGCACTTCCTATGTCTTCCTCTTTGATTGGAGATTCCCTAGTGCTGGTATTACAGGAGTGTACAACAGAAGAAAAATTTTGACGTGTCTAAAAGATGGGGGCGGGGGATTAAAGGGCAAAAGACCCTACAAGGGGGGAGGATAAATGAAATGGAGCCTTGAATTGTAGAAGAGCCTAAGTTAGGCCTGTAGTTAGGCCTCAGAAAGAAAGATGGGGAGGGGTGTGTGTGACTCTTAATGCTATGGGGAAATATTGCATAATAGGATATGGATTGGAGGAATGCTCACAATGCTGTATGAAGAAATCGCAAGGGAACTGAGCAATATAGAGAGGTCCAAGTAGTTAGAGATTAATGGAGATTGGGGGCTGAAAAGGCCCACGAAGAAAAGCCACAGCTTGTGTGTAGGAGGGAAAGTGTATGGGAGGTGAATCAGATGCTGTTCTAGAGGCTCTGTCAGGAATGGCGGGTGTTCCTCAGTAACTGTTGCTTGAGAAGCTGCCTATTAGATGCTTTTCTGGAGAGCTGATTTTTTTCCCTTAGGCCTGGGATTTTGTCCTTACCATTTTGAATTGGCTTGAGTACCACCTTAAACATCCCAGCTTAGACAGAGGAAACATAGTCATAGATACCCTCTTCATAAGTTGCAATTTTATTTATGGGCCTCTATTTTTAGTTTCGTGGAGAGGTGGCTTTTGCCTTTCCTCTAAAAGCATTAGAGAGCCATACGATTCTTGTTGCTTTCTAAATGTGAAAAAGGATAATGTTTATTAAAATGACAGTATTTTTTAAAATTATTTGATTATAGTTTTGTTTTGTTTTTTGAGACAGGATTTCTCTGTATAACAGCACTAGCTGTCCTGGAACTCACTCTGTAGACCAGGCTGGCCTCGAACTCAGAGATCCTCCTGCCATTGCCTCTCGGGTTTTGGGATTACAGGTGTGCCTCACCACACTGGACAAACCATAAGCTCTTAAATGATATTTACCATGTTTCCCATTGGAATAGTTACCATGTTTGAATCTGGAGGAGTCGATTATAAATGAATTATCTTAAAGTAACCATCATCATATGCTTGTTCTTATATTTTGATTGTTAATAAATGATGATTTGTCACCTGGGTTCTGCTGGTTGGTATATAGAGAAAATTTACTCCTTCCCTTTGTTTTTTGCCTATATTCATTATTTGGACAATGACAACCCCTTAACAGAATCAGCCTTGTTGAGGTACTGTGGACTGATCATCTGTATAGGGTTCTGAGATCTTGGTTTCCTGTTCTCTTCAGTCAGTAACTTGAAATTCAAGTCACTAAGTTCAGCTTTTACTAGAAATGAGAGCTGACAGGCATTTTTTATTTACTTATTTATTTTTTTGGATCTTGTGTTTGTTATATTGAGACAGGATCTGACCGTGCTGTCTTGGTTGGTCTAGAACTCTCTGTGTAGATTATGCTCTTCTGGAACTCAGAGGACTAAGGGTGGATGTCATCACACCCAGCTATTTGGAGTCTTGATTTGAAATTAGAGTAGAAGTTACAATTACAAAGGGAGTTAAATGCCAAGATGTATATTGCTCCCTTAAAATAAGAGCTTTTTGATTAAAATCACATTTGACTTGCCAAAGGAAAAACATTTGATACCATAGATGATCTTGAGCTCTAGTTCCTTCTTCGTCACACAACAGTTCTGAAATAGTCACCCCCACAGCTCCTATACTGACGCTCTACCTAGCCAGCTGTTTTGTTTGATTTGTCGACCAGAACTCAGAAATCTGCCTGTCTCTGCCTTTGAAGTGCTGGGATTTAAGTTGTGTATTAACCACACCCAGCAAGCTAGTTGTTTGGAGGCAAGGTTTATTGTGTAGCTCTGGCTTGTCAGGTAGGGTTATAGCCCAGTCTGGTCTCACACTTGGATTTATTTACTTTATGCTTTGTTTTTGTTTTAATTGGCATGAGCTACCCCATGTGTTTTATCAGGCCTACTTCCTTCCATTCTTTTTTTTTTTTTTTTTTTTTTTAATTTTGAGAGTGTATGTATGTGCTCATAAGTGGAAGTTAGAGTACAACTTACAGGCACTGGTTTTTCTCCTTCCATCATGTGGGTCCTCAGACTTCCTGTGTACTTGGTGACAAATGCTTTTGCACACTGAGCCATTCTGCTGGCCTAATCTTTTTAAAACATAATAAAGAACATGAAGCTTTACTGAACCGTCCCTGGACTCCAGGGACTCCAAGCAATCCTTCTGCCTTAGACTACTATAGTTACTATAGTAGCTGATACACAGGTATATTCAACCACACTTAGCTTTTCAGAATGTCATTGTTTTGTTTAAATATTTATTTCTGCCATGGCTGTTTAAGCTCTGTGTCAGGTATATTTATAGTTTGTTTTATAGGTGTTTAGTATCTGAGATTAGTTGGTATGTATATTTAAAAGTTAGTTTTGAGTGTCAAAATAGTATGTTTTACTTGTTGTGTGTGGACTCCTGGGATGATACTACCTCTTCTGATTAATACCCTTGCTGAAATATGTGCTACCTAAAAGCTATTAAATATTTTATTAGCTTGTTTTTCTTTGATCATATAATGGAAACCACGGCCTGTGCTATGAACAGAGATAACGAGAACCAGAGCTGGATAAGGGGGAAAAGGGTTTTTTTTTTTGGTTTGTTTGCTTGCTTTTTTATGAGCCAAGATTTCATTAAGATCTTGTAAGCTTGATGTCATCCTCCTTCATTAGCCTTCCTATAGTTGATGTATAGGAGAGAGCCACCAACTCTGGCCTCTGGCCTCTTTTTTTTTTTTTTTCCTGAGATAGTCTTGTGTTACCCAGGTTGATCTCTTAATTTATAATCTTCCTTGTAAGTGGAGGTGGGAGCTTTTCTTTTGTCTTGAGGGCCTAGTCTCTAATAAACACAGACAAAAAAGCTCAGGCCTGCTCTCTCTCTCTCTCTCTCTCTCTCTCTCTCTCTCTCTCTCTCTTTCTTTCTTTCTTTTTTTTTGGTTTTTCGAGACAGGGTTTCTCTGTGTAGCTTTGGAGCCTATCCTGGAACTAGCCCTTGTATACCAGGCTGGCCTTGAACTCACAGAGATCCGCCTGCTTCTGCCTCCCAAGTGCTGTAATTAAAGAAATACACCACTACTGCCTGCCTGACACATACAACCTTTTTCTCTTTGAGATTTTTTTTTTCCTTTGAGATAGAATCTCACTCTGTAGCCATGACTGGCTTGGAACTTGTTCCGTAGATCAGGCTTGCTTCTGGTAAGTAAGTAAATAGGTCTGTGTCTACCTTCAGATGCCTTAAGTTTCTTGAGTATCCTTACCTTACACGGCATGAAGAAGATAACAAGGGCATATACATGGTGTATATAAAATAAATAAATGAATAAATAAAGTGAGGCTAGGTATGGTGGTACAGAAAGCAGGAGGATCTATAGTTCAAGGTCAGCCTGGGTAACATGAGACCCTGTCTAAAAAAAAGGCAAAAGAAAAGGCAAAGAGATTAGAATTACAAGTTGTTTTCTCTCTCTCTCTCTCTCTCTCTCTCTCTCTCTCTCTCTCTCTCTCTCTCGGGTGTTTTTTTTTTTCCTCAAAGATAAAAACACATTGGTGAAGTACACTGTTTTCTCCATAGTCAGTCAGGTAAAGGCAATCTCTATATGTATATTCTAAACTAAGCCCAACATTCTGTTCCAGAGATGGTATTAGGATAGATGAAATAACCAGGGGGAGTCACGAGGGAAGGGGAAGAGGTCTCTTTAGAAAATGTGGTTAAGTAGAGTGTATCAGCTCACCCCTGCACAGTGTAAGTTAACAAATCTCTTAAGCTGCAAATTCTCATTGACAAGAATCCGTATAAAAGGGGCCATGATTTTATTTATTTATTTGACCTCTAGGGACCATTCTGTAACAGGGCGGGCAAGCTGAAAATCCTCCTATTTGCTAGGGGTAAGATGGAGAGAAAGTCAATTTTTTTATTTGTGTGTGTCTGTGTCAGTGGATGCCACATGTGTACAGGTGCCTGTAGCGGTCAGAAGAAAGCATAAGCTCTTGGAGCAGAAGTTACAGGTGGTTACAAACAATCAGTGCAGGTGCTGGGAACTCAGTTCCCATCCCTGGAAGAACAGCCAGTAACTATTGAACCCCCAAAGTCATGCCTTTGAAGTTAGGCATGGAGGTCAGAAAAACTGAGAAAGTACAGTGTTTCAGAGGAAAAAGAAATAAAGAAAAGGCAGAGTTAATTGTTTTTTGAATTCTGTCTCAGGTAGGCTTTGTGGAGAAGCTCGGTCAGTAGCTGCCTATATTTTTATTTTGCTGGTTGAGGGAAGTGCTGTCGAGGCAATTTGTTTTTGTTTTGAAATCATAAAAACTAAACTTTTTCTGCCAAACTATGCATACATTTTAGTCACATGCACCCCTTTCCCCCAAGTACCAGAATTGAATGTAAGCATAAGCTAGTCAAGCTCTACCACTGATTGATATTGTCAACCCTGGAATATGTGTATATTAATCCTGCAAAACTCCTGACAGCTAGAATCAGAGTGGAGTGAGATGACATACGCCTGAGTTGCAGGACTCCCAGGACTCAGGCAGAAGCAGGAGTATTGCCACAAATTTGAGGCCAGTTTGGTCTACATAGTTCCACGACAGCTAGAGCAAAAGGAAAACCCAAATTTGGATATAAAACTGGGAGGTGGCAATCTACCAAAAATCTTAAATGCCTCTTGACCATGGCTGGCTAATTCAGAAGGCTCAGGTCTTTTAAGAAAAGACTTGGCAGCCAGCAATCGTGGTTCACACCTTTAATCCCAGCACTATTCAAGAACAGCCTGGTCTACAGAGTGAGTTCCAGGACAGCCAAGGCTATGCAGAGAAACTCTGTCTCGAAACGGGGGAAAAAAAGACTTGGTTAAGTGGGAAAAAGGACTTGGCTGGTTATGATGGCACAAGCCATTTATCTCAGCACTCCTTGGAGGCAGAGGTAGGCTAATCTCTGTGAATTCAAGACTGGTCTACAGAGTGAGTTCTAGGACAGCCAGAATAGTGAGTCTCACTATTCAGTGAGACCCTGTCTTGGGAGAAAAGAAAGAAAAGACAGATTTTTTTTCTCATAATTTTGAGCAAAATATTGGTGCCATGGGATATGGTGAAATTTGCTCCTGTGGTACTGGAAGTAAAAGTTCATTAGAAGGAAATAGTTATTTTAATTTCACCTCCTCATTTCCTAAATTAGGCAGCTGAGGTTTAGAGAGTTTTACTAGGGTCAAGGGTGCTCAGGAGAGATTGAATGCTATTAAAAAGGTTCTTGCCTGGTGGTGGTGGTGGCACTCGCCTTTAATTACAATACTCAGGAGGCAGAGACAGGCAGATTTCTGTAAGTTTGAGACCAGCATGGTCTACAAGAGCTAGTTCCAGGACAGCTGGACTGTTACACAGAGAAACCCTGTCTCAAAAAATCCAAGATAAATAAAAAGCAGACAAAGCTGGGTGGTAGTGGCGCACACCTTTAATTCCAGCACAATGGAGACAAGTGGATCACTGGGAGTTCGGCCAGCCTGGTCTACAGAGTGAGTTCCAGGACAACCTCCAAAGCTACAGAGAAACCCTGTCTCAAAAAACAAACAAACAAGTAGGATCTTAGTAAACTTATGGCTCATTCCTTGATATTCCTGGCAATATGTTGGCTCTTAGATGACAGGACTGGTAGACTAAAACAAATGTTTACATGTATTTGGTGAAGTGGTAGTGGGGTATGCCAGGGTATGCATGTATGGTCAGAAAACAGCTGTGAAAGGCAGAGGAGTTGGCCTTCTCTTTTCCACTGTGGCAATTTGGTGGATTGAATTTAAGTCATTGGGCTTGATGGTAGTAAGTTCCTTTACTTGATGCTCCATCTTGATGATCCAGTTCAAACTTTTTTTTTTTTTTTTTTTTTTGTTGTTGTTGTTTTGGTGTTTGGAGATAAGGTTTCTCTGTGTAACAGTCCTGGCTGTCTGGGAACTTAGTAGACCAGGCTGGCCTTGAACTCACAGAGATCCGCCTGTCTTTTGCCTCATGAGTGCTGGGAGTAAAGGTGTGCGTCCCCGGCAAACACCCCCCCAAGCTCAAACTACTTTTGAGATTTTGAGATTTATTTTTACTTGACTTTTCTGACTTTCTCTGAGAAAGGAAAATTGATACCTGCTGGGAAACAAAATTGAGGTTTTTCTTGCAATGTTTTTTTTTTTTTTTAAGATTTATTTATCTATCATGTATACAGTGCGTGCCAGAAGAGGGCACCATATCACATTGCAGATGGTTGTGAGCCACCATGTGGTTGCTGGGAATTGAACTCAGAACCTCTGGAAGAACAGTCAGTGCTCTTAACCCCTGAGCCATCTCTCCAGCCCCCTTTGCAATGTTTTAAATCTTGGTTTTAAACCTTTGGTTTTAAATCTTTGATTCAGTTACTGTTACAGAGGTAGTTGTGGTTCAGTCTCCCCTTTCCCCACTTTCTTTTGAGACAGAGTCTGATATGCCCAGGCTGGCGTCAAATTCACTTTGTACTAAGGCAGATCTTGAACTCTGGTCTTCTGGCTTCTACTTCTGGGTGCAAGAGTTAAAAGTGTGCTGTCCAGTTGTAAGTTGTGGTGTTTTGTTTGTCTGTTTTAGGGGATGGAGGGTGGTAGGTAGTAATGGTGTTTCAAGACAAAGTGTAGCCCTGGCTGTCCTACAACTTGATCTGTAGACCAGGCTGGCCCCCAACTCAGAGATTCACCTGCCTCTGCCTCCCAAGGGCCAGGACTAAAGGTGTGCACCACCATCCTTGGCCAGTTGGTTTTTTGGGTTCGAGACAGGGTTTCTATGTGAAACAATCCCGGCTGTCCTGGAACTCATTCTGTAGACTGGGCCCTCCAGGCCCAAGCCTGGCCTCAATCTCACAGATATCCACCTGTCTCTGCTTGGGATTAAAGGTGTGTGCCACCACCACCCAGCCAGTTGTAAATTTTAGTTATTGTTTAACCTCTTAAAGCACAGTTTTCATGTGTAGCCTCAGCTGGCCTTGATCTGGAGATCCCCTTGTCTTAATTTTCTGAGTACTCAGATTACTGGCATGTGCCACCGGGCTTAGGCTGTGTCATTTTTTGTATTCTTTTAGCATTGTCACTTAGAACCAACTGTGTGATCTGCAGTACTTCTCTGAATCATGTGGATATTTCTGAGTGTTTTGTTTGGAGAACATACTGTGCCTCCCACCTGAGGGGTATAGTTAGAGTGATTTTCAGTATTCCAAATTAGGGGAGCAAAGAGGTGTTCTAGATAGTTCAGGAAACAAAATAGCTTGGTTTTTGTTTGTTTTGTTGTTGTAGAGAGTTTTTAGTTTTTGATTTTGCAGGGTGTTTGTATTTTAATCTTTGGCTCTTTATTTTATCAAGCTAACTCTGTCCTAAGAGTTAACTCTGTCCTAAGAGTTAGCATTTTTACTTTGTGTTATTGGTAAGCACTGGATTGAGTTTCTGGAATACCTTGTCTATGACCTGTTCAGGCAAAACTAGTTGTCTGAGGAATGCACATCCGGCTAGCCTCAAGCATCTGCAAATTATATGTGTACTTCGAACACTGAAGTCAGTCACGCAGTGTCTTTTAGTTTCTTGGCTGGTGGATGATGTCATTGCATCTCCAAAGGAAATACTTCTCCTCTGAAAGTGCTGGGAGAGGCTTTACTATTGAGGCCAACTCTGTTTTGTTCCACATACTAGGGGAGCCCAGCTCACTCAGCTACTTACTGTATGAATATATCTTTGTTTAAATTATCACTCTTTATTTCTAGAGATTGACTTTTATTAAATTTATATGTATGTGTGAGCAAATGCCTTATGTGTGCCAGTGTCCAAGAAGGCCAGAAAGGGGCGTTTGGATCCTGTGGAGCTAGCTAGAGTTGCAGGCTCTAGCTCCTGTTGTTCCTCTGGAAGTTAGCAAGTACGCTTAACTCTTAAGTTGTCCCTCCAGACCCAGTTATCACTGCTAGTACATTTTCCTTCTGAAATTCACTGTTTTCATACTTCTCAGAATCATGTTGATTATTTCTCTCTCCTGTTTCTTTATTGACATTTTCTTTTAAAATTTAGTATTATTTTTTTAGTATTATGGGTGTTTTGCCTTCATGTACCACATATGAAGGTGCTCACAGATGCCAGAGAGGGTGTTGGATCCCTGGGAGCTGGAGTTGCAGACACTTGTGAGCTGCCATGTGGGTGGCTGGGTCCTCTGGAAGAGCAGCCAGTTCTCTTAACTGCTGAGCCATCCATTGTCTCTCTACCACCACCACCCCCTTATTTTAGTATTATTATTGTTGTTTTTAAAAGTCTGTTTTGAGACAGGGTTTCTTTATAGCTTTGGAGCCTGTCCTGGAACTCACTCTGTAGACCAGGCTGGTCTTGAACTCACAGAGATCCGCCTGTCTCCAGTGCGTTGGTGTACTCCCAACTAAAGGTGTACGCCACCACCACCCGGCTAGTCTTCTAATTCTTAATTTGAAATTTTAGTTTCATGTTGCTGGTATTACCAAACAAATTTGTAGAGTCTAAGAATGGTGTTTTGCAAAGTGACTAGAAACAAGTCCTTCCAATATCTTTTCTTCCACAAACACAAAATAGGGTGCTGCAGAGCACTAAACTGGAGTGCTTCCCTAAACTGGTACAGAGTTACTCAGTTTTTTTAAATAGTTAGGTGTGGTGGTACATACCTGTAATCTTAGCAATTTGAGAGACTGAGGACTACTGTGAGTTTAAAACCAGATTGGGCTACATAGTGAGTTCCAGGCCATCTGGGCAATAAAATAAGACCCTGTTTTTTTGTTGTTGTTTGTTTTAAAGCGGGCAAGAGACAGAGCTGGAGAGATGGCTCAGTGGTTAAGTGCCCTGGCTGATCTTCCAGAGGAACTGGGTTCAATTCCCAGCACTCAAATGGCAGCTCACAACTATCTGTAACTCCCAAGATCCAACACCCTCACACAGACATACACGCAGGCAAAATATCAATGCACATAAATAAATAAATTATCTAAAAAAGGGGGGAGTGGGCAAGAGAGATAACTCAGCAGTTAAAACTAGTGGCTGCTCTTCCGGAGAACATAGGTTTAGTTCCCATCGCCTATAATGGCAGATTACAGCTGCCTGTAACTCCAGTTCTAGGGAATCTGAAACCCTCTCCTGGCCTCCACAGATATCAGGTGTGCACATGGTACACAGATATACAGATATGCAAGTGGTACATACTTATAATCCTAGTACTTGGGAGGTAGAGGCAGGACGAGTTTGAGGCCAGACTGAGCTATCTAAACAGACTTTGCTCAAAAAACTGCAAAGGTACAGAGAGGGAGAAAGAGTGGATTATCTACACTTTGGTGTTTTATGTGGCTGTATCAGTTGTTCTGAAATCATTTTAGTAACAGTGATTTCTGACTTTATTTTTTGTTGTTGTTTTCGAGATGGTTTCTCTGTGTAACAGTCCTAGCTTCCTGGAACTTGCTTTGTAGACCAGGCTGACTCTGAACTCACTTCTGTCTCATCTAGTACTGGGATTTTAAAGGTGTATGCCACTACACCTTATTTTTATTACTTATTTTTATACTGCTTTTTTGAGATGAAAAATAGTACTGGCCTAGAATTTGCTGTATAGCCAAAGCTGGCTTTTAATTCCTGATACTTCTGCTTCTACTTTATGTGATGGTATTACTGGATTGTGACACAACACTGTGCCAGAGCCTGTTTTGTTCGTGTTTTAAAAATATTTTTCAAGTTGTAACACTTATGAGATATGTAAATATGGAGTATCAACATTATAAGAAACCATCAATAATTTGAAAGATAGAGTTGTCTTGTTTTAAAAGTTTTTATTTTGTGTGAGTGTGTGTGCATACCATGGTGTGCATGCGGAGATCAGAGAACAACTTTGTGTGTTTTGCCTGTGTGTGTGCCTGAACCATGTGTGTATAATGCCTACAGAGGCCAAATGAGACCATCTGTTTCCTGGGGCTGGAGTTGCAGACAGTTGTGAGCTGTGGGTGTTGGGAAGAGGCATTCATTTCTTCAGCTCTTATTATACTTTCTTTTAAAACTTTTTGTTGTTGTTCAGTAATTTACCGTGGAGGTGGATGTAGTGGGTAACACATGTAACCCCAGATTTTGGGAAACTGAGGCAGAAGGTTCTGTGTTCAAAGCCAGACTGGACTTCATTTTAAGATCCTGACTAAAATATTTTATTTTTATTATGACATGCTATCTAAGCTATATATAAACATGTATTTAAAGATAATAATTATATAATATTCCATTTTAAACTACCCTATCATTTATTTATCCTTTTTTTACTTGTGTTCTTTCCAATATAGTACCTGTACATTTTTACTTATTACATACACTGCTACAGTGAATATCCTTGTATATGCATCCACTATGGAAACCATCCACTATGGAATAGCTTTAGATCTGAGAAATTTGTCCAGTTGGAATTCACTGGAGAGTTAAATGTTTTGAAATAAAAGTTTTGTGAATACTAGAATTACTATTATTATTATTGCTTTTTTTGAAATAGGATTTCTCTGTGCAACAGCTCTGACTGTCCTAAAACTAACTCTGTAGACCAGGCTAGCCTCGAACTCACAGAGATCCACCCACCTGCCTTGGCCTCCTAAGTCCTGGAATTAAAGGTGTGCCCCACCACTGCCTGGCAGCTACTAGAATTTGTGTTCCAGAACTACATCTCTGGATAGGATCAATTAACTAGAGTGACAAAGCAGCCTGTTCACAGTACGGTGATGGAAACTGAGGTTTTTGTTAATTAATGTGAATATATTTAGTCTACTGTAAGCAAATAGTACCCCAAAGTAAGTGATAACTTTCTGTTTTCCCTTACTAGGTTTCAACTTTCTATGCTGTGGGGTCCACCGTAAGAGAGGTAGATCTGATGTGTGTCTGTGCTGAAGAAGCATGAGCTCCTCTAAGTAATAGCAGCCAGCTCATCCCCATAACAGTTACAGTGTGTGGTGGTCCTCTGCCAGGACAGTGCTATCTTAACATGGTTGTGTACCCTTCTCAGTTTTGTTTCAGTAAATTAGTCCCCGCTTTTTCCTTTTGATTTTTTTTCTTTTATTAGTTCAGTTCTTCTTTCTTTTCCATTTACGTTACACTTTTTTTTTCTTGATTTTTCCCATCTTATAGAGGGGGTTTCAAAATGTATTCTTATACCTAAGCATGATATATGGTATCTTAAGCCTTTAATCTCAGTGCTCAGGAAGGGGAGGCAGGAGAATTGCCATAAGTTTAAGACCAATCTGAGCTACTTAAGTCAGTTATATGTGGAGCTAGTCTACAGAGTAAGACTTTGTCTTGGGGAAAAAAAAAAGACCTAACAAGTAGTTACAGTCATACACAATGATAATTGATAGTGTTTGTAGAACAATCTCTACAAGTCTTTTATGTGACTTGATTCTCATAACAACTCTGTGAGGCACATGATGCTATTCCTGTGATTCCCCTCCCTTCCTTCCTTCCTTCCTTCCTTCCTTCCTTCCTTCCTTCCTTCCTTCCTTCCTTCCTTCCTTCCTTCCCCCCCCTTTTGTTTTTGTGGGAGTAGGGTTGCAGGAGATTGACCAAAGACCTTATAGATTTGAATATACTATCAAAAGTAGTTTGTATTTCTGGGCTGTGGTGGTGCACTCCTTTAATTCCAGCACTTGGAAGGCAGAGACAGGTGGATCTCTGTGAGTTGAAGGCCAGCCTGGTCTACAAAGCAAATTCCAGGACTGTTGTACAGAGAAACCCTGTCTTGAAAAACAAAAACAAAATAAGAAAGAAAGTTTGTGTTAGCTCCAGCCTCATTTCTACATTTTATGGAGGAAGTAACCAGGGCCTAGAAAAGTTTAACCAAATTGCCCAATTTGCATACTCAGTAAATGTTGAGCCCTGGCAAACCCAAATGCCTGAATTGTAAAGCCCATATTCTCTCTCTCTTCTTTCTTTCTTTCTTTCTTTCTTTCTTTCTTTCTTTCTTTCTTTCTTTCTTTCTTTCTTTTGGTTTTTTGTTTTTTGTTTTTTTGTTTTTTTTTTTTGAGACAGGGTTTCTCTGTGTAGCTTTAGAGACTATCCTGGCACTCCTCTGGAGACCTGGCTGGCCTCTAACTCACAGAGATCCGCCTGTCTCTGCCTTCCAAGTGCTGGAATTAAAGATGTGTGCCACCAACGCCTGGCTCAGATTTTTTTTTTTACTATCTTATTTATTAAGTTTTATTGAGCATGTATGTGTCTGGAGAGAGATTGTTTGGGGACATGCATATGTGGAGGGCAGAGGATATGTGAACTCAGTTCTCTCCTTTCACCTTTGCCTGGGTTCAGAAGATGAAATTGGTGGGCTTTCATAACAAGTATCCACTGAGCCATCTTGCCAGCCTTTTTTTTTTTTTTTTTTTTTGAAACAAGGTCTCATGTAACTCTATTTATACTTAAGCGGGCCTCAAACTTGGAGTCACAGATCTGCTTGTCTCTGCCTCCCAAGTGCTAGCATGTGCCACCGTGCCTGGGCTGACTAACATCTTAAGCAAAGAAAAGGGTACTTTCTGAAATGTGTTTGTTAGTCTATTCCTGTAAATCCTAGCACTCGAGTGGCTAGTGCAGGAGGATTGCCATAAATTTGTGAGGGCAGTCTGAGCTATATAACTAGTACTAGGCTAGCTTGGGTAGAGACTCTGTCTCCCCCCCCCCCCAAAAAAAAAAAAACCTATAAAGAATACCTATACTTGCTGGGCGGTGATGGTGCATGCCTTTAGTACCAGCACTCGGGAAGCAAAGGCAGGCAGATCTCTGTGAGTTTGAGGCCACCCTGGTCTACAAGAGCTAGTTCCAGGATAGGCTCCAAAACTACACAGAGAAACCCTGTCTCCAAAAACAAAGCAAAAAAAAAAGGAAGGAAGGAAGAAAGAAAGAAAGAAAAAAAGAAAGAAAGAAAATTTAAAATAAAAAGATGGCCAGGCGATGGTGACGCACCCCTTTAATCCCAGCACTCGGGAGGCAGAGGCAGGCGGATCGCTGTGAGTTCGAGGCCAGCCTGGTCCATCCAGAGCAAGTGCCAGGATAGGCTCCAAAGCTACACAGAGAAACCCTGTCTCGAAAAACCAAATAAATAAATAAAAAAAAAGATGACTTAGAGGAAAAGTTGGAGCTGAGAGATCTCCTGTTTTTGATCTGTGACTTTAAGCACTTCTTCTACCCTGTGTGTTGCTTATGTACTCTTTATAATAAGGAATATTAAACGACAAAAATTTTAAAGGCCTTTCATTACTTTCCTTAAGTTTGTCCCCTTTTGGTGGTGGTGGTGGGGCTTTAGTTTGTTTTTTTCAAGACAGGGTTTTTCCCTATAACAACTCTTGCTGTTCTGGAACTCGTTTTGTAGAGCAGGCAGTTCTTGAACTCAGAGAAATCCTCCTGCTTATCCCCTCCCCCCCAAGTGCTGGGATTAAAGGCATACACCACACCCAGATCTCTCTTGTTTTTTAAAAAAGGTCTGGTGGTGGCACATGCCTTTTATCTGACTTTTTTTTGTGGCACATGCCGTTAGTCCCAGCATTGGGAAGGCAAAAGTAGGCAAAGTGGTTCAGGGCCAGCCTGGTCTACATGGTAAAATATCAGTCTTGAAAAACAAACATTTATTGTGTGTTGGCTTGCTAACTTGGAAATGACAATAGCTTTCATTTGTGACAAGAGGGGAGTTAAGTACTCAGATTCTACTTAAATAACTCCTTTTATTTCTTTTATTTTTTTTACTATTTTGAGATGGAATCTTTATGTGACCCTGTTTGTCCTGGATCTCTCTTTGTAGATCAGGCTGGCCTTGAACTCACAGAAATCCACCTGCCTCTGCTTGTTGAGTGCTAAGATCAAAGACATAACCACCATGCCAGACTCTTACTTATTTTTATATAAAATTCTTGCTATTTAGTCCTTTTCTGGCCTAGAACTATGTATCCCAAGCTGGCCTGGAACTCACTGTAGTTCTCCTGCTTCAGCCTTCAAAGTGCTGTGATTATTGTTGCTCAACAGCAGGCCCAACTTTTTTTTGTTTTTCTTTTGGTGTTTGAGACAAAGTCTCTTTATTTAGTCCTGACCTGGAACTTGGTATGTAGACCAGGCTGGCTTGGAACTCACAGATATCCTCCTGCAATTCTTTCTCTCAAGTGCTGGAATTAAAGGCATGTGTGACCATGCCCTGCTAAAGTGCCCCACCCCCTCTTTTTCTTTTAGACAGTTCTCACTTTGTAGTCTACCAGGCGGCCCTTGAATTCACAGAGATCTGCCTGCCTCTTCCCTTCATGTCCCCAAGCTGGGATAAAGGCATGGACCACTGAGCCTGGCTATGCCCAGCTTTGTTGTTTGTGAAGTGGGATCTCTAGCTGACTTAGAACTCATGTAGCAATGTAGCACAGATTAGATCCTTCTGCCTCTCAGGATGGTGGAAATAGTAGAAATATGTGGTACCACAGCTTTTTCCCCTTTCTTCTTTTACCTCCCTTCTCTTTTTTCTTTCCCACCTTTCACTTCCTCTCCCCACTAGCTGCTTTTTTCCTTGCTCTTGCTCTCTTCCATCCCCCTCTCCCCAAATCTCCTTCCTCCCTCTCTCGGAATGTCTTCAGTAAGTTAAATTATTTTACAGTTTCACTGACACCCACTGTAGAGCATGTTTCTGCTGATCTGGGCATGGTGGTGCAGGCCATTATGTGGAAGGTGGACACAGGGTCTGGAGCTCAAGGTCACCATCACCTGCATGTCAGGCAGTCTAACTGCTTAAGACACTGCCTCAGAAACCAAAAAGGGTTAGGAAAAATTTCTGATGAATAATAGTCTACTCTATTATTTGTTCTTTGTGTTTTTTTTTTTTTTTTTTTTTTTTTTTTTTTTTTTTTTTTTTTTTTTTTTTTTTTTTTTTTTTTTTTTTTTTTTTTTTTTTTTTTTTTTAATTTTTTTGTGACAGGGTTTCTCTGTAGCTTTGGAAGCTGTCCTGGAACTTGCTCAGTAGACCAGGCTCGCCTCAAACTCACAGAGATCCTCCTGTCTCTGCCTCCCAAGTGCTGAGATTAAAGGCATGTGCCACCAATGCCCGGCTATTCTGTTATTTGTATGAGCAGTTTCACATAGTACAGGCTCTCCTTGGATTCACTGTATAACCTAGTCTGACCTTGCCTAGTTATCCAAGTGCTGGATAGAATTATAGGTGAGTACTGTAGGTCATTTTTTTAAATAAATTAGTAAGTACAGTTCAAAGTTTATTTATTTATTTATTTATTTAGTATGTATACAACATTCTGCTTCCATGTATATCTGCACACCAGAAGAGGGCACCAGATTTAATAATGGAAGTGAGTCACTATGTGGTTGCTGGGAATTGAACTCAGGACCTCTGGAAGAGCAGCCAGTGCTCTTAACTTCTGAGCTATCTCTCCAGCCCAAGTACTGTAGGTCTTTTAGGCATGCCCCACCCCCAACCCTCAGCACTGGAAAATAGATTTAGATCTTGTATGTTCTAGGCAAGTATTCTATCTTAGTCTGATATTCTGGTCTTATCTGTGGAGGCCAATTTTTTTATTGTTTTGTTTGGACTTGGAGTTTACTATGTAGCATACTCTGACCTTGAACTAGCAAGCTTCTAGTTTTGATAATCCTGCTTCAACCCCTGAAATCTAGAACCATAGGCATATGCTACCAGACTGAGCTTCTTGGGTACCTGTCTGTCTCTTGGGCTCTTTGTCTTTCTGCCATATGTCACGGACATTTTCTGTGATGGTTAAATGCATTAAGAACAGTTGCTGGGGGGCTGGAGAGATGGCTCAGAGGTTAAAAGCACCGACTGTTCTTCCAGAGGTCCTGAGTTCAATTCCCAGCAACCACATGGTGGCTCACAACCATCCGTTATGAGGTCTGATATACATGTGCAGATATACATGGAAGCAGAATGTTGTATACATAATAAATAAATAAATAAAGAAAGAACAGTTGTTGGTTGTGGTGGGACACACCTTTAATTTCAGCACTTGGAAGGCAGAGGCAGGCAGATCTCTTGAGTTCGAGGCCAGCCTGGTCTACAAAGTGAGTTCCAGGACAGACAGGGATAAACAGAGAAACCCTGTCTGGAAAATCAAAAGCACCCACCCACCCTACTCCCACCCCCCTCCCACCCCACCCCCACCCCACCAACAAAAAGATATACATAAGGCCCTGTAGGTGTGGAAAGGGAAGAAAGAACATGTAAAAAGTGCTGTTGGGTCAGCTGGTGAGAGCACTAGCCATGCAGGCCTAAGCACTCAAGTTTATCCCTGGATGTGGTGCCTGTTTTTGTAATTCTAGCAAGAAGTGGGTGGAGATAGAGTCAGGGAAGACGCATGAGCCAGGAGCTAGGAAGGTAAGCAGCATAGAGGCAGCAGGGAGACTGCCTCCAAAATAAATAAACAGATAAATAAAAGGCAAAGGCAATAACTAGTTTTTCAAGTTGTCCTCTGATATCTACATGAAATGATCAAGGTGAATACCCACATACACACAATAAATAAGTCAGTAAATTTTATTTTGAATGAGCTTTTTTAAAGAGTGCTATCCAAAAGGATTTGATAATTGTGCAAGAGGCAGTAAGTAGTTCATGACCATGTGTAGTTTGACTTAAATCTTGATCCTCACAGTGAGTTTGGTAGAGATATTGTGACTGTATTTATATATACTTAAGATTCTTTCTTTCTTTCTTTCTTTCTTTCTTTCTTTCTTTCTTTCTTTCTCTTTTTTTAAGCAGCAGCATCTGGAATCAAAAGAGCCACAGGATCTGAGGTGAGTTTTATATTGATTCATTGTTTGCTAAAAGTATAATTCTGGCATAGAAGAATATCTGTCCAGGTATGTTCAAACTTCTGACAGCACAGCACACTGCTGTCATCTACAGAGTTAATACTTGAGAACCATGTAACTGAGTCACAAAAAAAAAAGAAAGAAAGAAAGAAAGAAAAAGGACTGGAGACATGGCTCAGAGGTTAAGAGCACTGGCTGTTCTTTCATAGGTCCTGAGTTCAATTCCCAGCAACCACACTGTGGCTCACAACCATTTATAGTGGGTTCTGATGTTCTCTTCTGGCATAAAGGCATACATGAAGATAGAGTACTCACATATATAAAATAAGTACATCTTTTGGGGGGGTTTGAGACAAGGTGTCTCTAGCTTTGGAGCCTATCCTGGCACTCACTCTGGAGACCAGGCTGGCCTCGAACTCACAGAGATCTGCCTGCCTCTGCCTCCTGAGTGCTGGGATTAAAGGCGTGCGCCACGAACGCCCGGCTAGTACATCTTTTTTTAAAAATACTTTATTTAAATTTATTTTTATGTGCATTGGTGTAAGGATACCAGATCCCCAGGAACTGGAGTTACAGACAGGTGTGAGCTGCCATGTGGGTGCTGGAAGAGCAGGCACTGTTCTTAACCACTGAGCCATCTCTCCAGCCCAAATAAATACATCTTAAAGAAAATTGCAAAATATCTCATGGTATTTTAAGTAAGTTTATGGTTTTGTGTTGGGTTGTGGGGTAGAGGTGGCTATTATTTTCCCTTTGTTTATGTATTGGAGAGTTAGATAGGATCCGTGTGTGTGTGTGTGTGTGTGTGTGTGTGTGTGTGTGTGTGAGAGAGAGAGAGAGAGACAGACAGACAGACAGACAGACAGACAGACAGACAGACAGACAGACATATTTACTTGGCATGTTAATTCATTCAAAGAAAAATACATGCAACTGCATGAAATAGTCATAATCTCATATTTCTAAACACAGCAGTAGTAAAAAATAATTTCCAAATAATTGTAGACTAGACTACAGGATTTAGTACAAAAATCAACACTGTACAGAAAAGCTTGAGTTCCAACTTCACTGAATCCAGTAGTGAATGTGTTTCTTTACATTCCTCAGCTTCTTCCAAGTTTTTCACTTTCTGCATCTGTTGTATGACCTCTAACCTATGCTGGCAGTCTGGGACTTTCACAGGATCCCCTTCTGGTTTTTTTTTTTTTTTTTTTTTTTTTTTTTTTTTTTTTTTTTTGGCTTTTCAACTTTTCAAGACAGGGTTTCCCTGTGGCTTTGGAGGTTGACCTGGAACTAGCTCTTGTAGACCAGACTGGTCTCAAACTCACAGAGATCCACCTGCCTCTACCTCCTGGCAGTTTTATTTATCATGTATACAGTGGTCTGCCTACATGTATGCCTGCAGGCCAGAAGAGGGCACCAGACCTCATTATAAATGGATGTGAGCCACCATACAGTTGCTGGGAATTGAACTCAGGACCTATAGAAGAGCAGCCAGTGCTCTTAACCTCTGAGCCATCTCTCCAGCTCCCCCTTCTGTTTTTTAGTGCCAGAATTTTCACTATTCTGTTTTTACATTTTTAGTCTTGTTGCTTTCCTGCTTTCTCACATGCCATTTTTTCTTTGTCCAGTCACCAACTTGCTCTTGATCTTCCACATGTGAGAATCAACCATGTTTTCTTGAACGCTGTGGAAAAGACAGGATCCTTTTTGTGTAATGGGTGGGTGAGTGGGGGTGTCATGTTGCTGAGTATGAAATCCAGGGCCTCATGTGGTAGTTGAGCACTAGACAATTCTATTTTTGCATCTTTTTGGTCTACTAGAAATTAGAGGGCACATACTGTGTAGCCCAGCAGTGCTCAGGTTCATCTCCTCTCTCAGCCTCTGGAGCACTGAGAGTATGAATGCCACCATGCCTCACTACATCGCTATTTTTGTTGGGAATTTGTGAGTGTTTTGTTTTTTGGAGATATGGTTTCTTTCTGTAGCATTGGTGGTCTTGGAATTTACAGCGCAGACCAGGTTGACCTTGAACACTCAGTGATCTGCCTGCCTCTGCCTCTTGAGTGCCTGATTAAAGTGATGTGTCACCATACCTGGCTTTTTTGTTGCCTTGTTTGTTTGTTGTTTGTTTGAGACAGTTTCTGTGTGTAACAGCTCTGTCTGTTTTGGAACTCACTGTGTAGATCAGGCTGTCCTCAAACTCAGAGACCTGCCTGCCTCTGCCTCCATTGTTTTGGGATTAAAGGTGAGTGCCAACACTCCCTAGCTTTTTTTTTTTTTAATGGTATATATGTATGTTTGGTGTGTATACATGTGTGGGAACACTGTATTTGCATGTGTGTCTTTGTATACACGCACACTCAGTGTGGATGATCCTCCACCTTATATATTGAGGCAGAGTCTTTTGCTGAACCTGTAACTCAGCAGTTTGGCTAGTCAGCTAGCCAGTTTGATCTGGCGACCCTATCTCTCTGCCTCTCAAGTGCAGGATTAAAATGGGCTGCTATCTCTACCCATCTTTTACATGGGGATCCAAACACTGGTCTTCATGCTTAATCTGTGGGCTCTTTACTTGCTGAGCTTAAATCTGTGATACAATGATATCATATATACTGATTCATTTTATTTTATTTGTTTGTTTGTTTGTTTGTTGAGGCAGGGTTCCTCTGTGGCCCTGGCTGTCCTGAAACTCACTCTGTAGATCAGGCTGGCCTCAAACTCACAGCGATCCACCTGCCTCTGCCTCACGAGTGCTGGGAGTAAAGGTGTGTGCCACCATACCAGGCTATAATTTATTTTGATTGAGCATATCTTTTACTGGATTATTATTTATTTACTTACTTACTTTTGAGGAAGGTTCTCATTTAACCAACCCTGGCCTTCCACTGTGCTTTGTTTAAAGTTTGAGGTTGACTTCCCCCTCCTGAGTGTTAGTATTACAGGCATGCACCACCACACAGGCTTTGTGGTACTTCAGATGGAAGTTGGGGCTTCTCATAGACTGAGCAGGCACTCTACCAGGGGAGCTATATGCCTGATCCTTGTTTGTTTTGGGGGGACAGAATCTCACTCTGTACTCAGGCTAACCTGGTATATAGCATGAACTAATTTGTAACTTTGGGCAGTCCTCTTGCCTTAGCCTCCTAAATAGTGGGATTGCAGCTATGTTTGCACCCATCTTTCATGTGCAAAATATCTTCAGTTTGCTATCCTTTCCCCACATGGAGATTTCTTAGTCCCCCTCTTAGTTTTGTTTCACTGCTGTACTTGTGTCAAGGTTCAGAATAATGACCTGGCACTTTTTTTTTCTTTTTCTGAGATTTCAGGCTTTTTTCTTAGAATATCGTTCAAGGTCTTTGAGGTAATATGCTTCTTATTGTTTTGATTATTATTAGTTTAGATCTCATATAACTTCAGACTCACTATGTAATCAGGATTGGACTTGAAATGCTGGTCATCCCACCCACCCTCCAGCCTCCCAAGTACCGACTGGGCTTATAGGAGATCACTACTTTGCCCTTTTATTAAGGGCCTTGACTCTTGGGCCTTAAGGTTGTTTTTACCAGTCTTGTCCTCTGGTTCCCTAACTTGATGGATATTAATGACATGAGAATAACTTCATGTTTGTTACACTGGCATAACAACTCCTGGGAATAGCTAGTTAGAGTTTGCTCTGATGGTTTGTTCTTTTATTTCTGGAGCTGTTATGTGGGTGGAATACCAAGTCATACCATATTCTTGAGTATCTCTTTAAGGCTGGTGAAATGGTTCCTCCTTTAAAGCTTTTTTAATTTTTTTTAAAGATTTATTGCTGGGCTGTGGTGGCAAACACTTTTAATTCTCCCAGCACTTGGGGGCAGAGGCAGGTGGATCTCAGGGAGTTCAAGGCCAGCCTGGTCTACAAAATGAGTTCCAGGACAGCTAAGAACACAGCCAGTTACACAGAGAAACCCTGTCTTGAAAAACCATTTAAAAAAAAAAAAAAAAAAAAAAGATGTATTTATTATGTATAGAGTGTTCTGCCTGGGTGTATGCCTGTGTCCAGAAGAGGGCACCAGATCAGAGCAGTCCAGTGCTCTTAACCTCTGAGTCATCTCTCCAGCCCCAAAAGCTTTTATTTGTTTTTGTTTTTGTTTTGTTTTGTTTCATTTTGTTTCAAGGCCAGGTTTCTCTGTGTAACTGGCTGTGTTCTTAAACGATTCTTTATGAATTCTTTATGAATTCTTTATGAATTGTTCCTCTGTGGGACAGTCCTGGCTGTCCTGGAACTCGTTTTGTAGACCAGGCTGGCCTGGAACTCATAGAGATCAGACTGTCTCTGCCTCCTGAGTGCTGGGATTAAAGGCGTGCACCACCATGACTGGTTCTACTTTTTTTTTTAATTTTTTTTTAGATTTATGGATTTTTTACTTTCATGTATATGAATGTTTTGTCTACTTGTGTATATGTGTACCACATGTGTGCCTGGTACCCATGGAGGGACAAGGAAAGTTTGTATTTCTCTGGACTGGAGTAACAGATGGTTGTGGTTGTGAGTAGCCAGGTGGGTGCTGGGAATTTAACTCAGGTCCTCCCGTTTTTCGAGACAGGATTTCTCTGTGGCTTTGGAGACTGTCCTGGAACTAGCTCTTGTAGACCAGGCTGGTCTCGAACTCAGAGAGATCCGCCGAGTGCTGGGATTAAAGGCGTGCGCCACCAACGCCCGGCTTGCAGCCAGTGTTCTTAATCATTGAGACATCTCCCAATTTCCTGGTTTTTTGTTTTGGCGGGTGGGCAGTGGGATGATTGCTTACTTATATAAGTGTTTTGCCTTCATGTTTGTATGCCTGGTGCCCAAAGAACAGGAGATTGTAAGTTTGGGTCCTATCTAAGAGCAACAAGTGTTCTTAACTACTGAGCAATCTTTCCAGCCTCATTAATTTTTTTTTTAACATAGTATCACTAGAACTGTTTATATTATGTGTAAATGAGAAATTGCTATCATCTTTTTGGGCTTCTGATACTGTACCGCAGGTTAACATTTAGCTCACTGTGTACCCTAAGGTAACTTTGCACTAACAATCCTTTTAACTCATCCTCCCAAATGCTGGAGTTATAAGTATGTACCATTACCTGGCTGTTTATTAATCTTAATTTTCTTTTAGGGACCTTATGCCTCCGTCATGCCTATCAAGAAAATAGGCCACCGAAGTGTTGATCCCTCTGGAGAAACTACATATAAAAAGGTAAGTCTGGACAGACTGGATGGGACATGTTACTTCAGTAATATACCAAAGGCAATACTGTTACTGCGTTGAGTTTTTTGGTTGTTTGCTTTAAGATAGTGTCTCCTGGGTTGCCTGGAACTCACTATGTAGGTAAAGCTGGCCTTGAACTCCCTGTAGCTTTCTCCCTCAGCCTCCCAGGTGCCTAGATTATGGTATGAGCCACCATGCCTGACCAGCACTGTCCTTGATAATTTTTCTACAAAATATTCCATTTGTTTTTTTCTTGTTTTATTTGTTGGTTCGTGGTTTGGTTTTGCTTCCTGAGTGCTGGAATTAAAGGTGTGTACCAACACACCCAGCCCATTTACTGACAATGAACATAATTTAACTTGTATTTTAAAATTTAATTCATAAAGAATTGTTTTCTTTTGATATGTGTGATTAAAGGATACTTACTAATAAAAAAAATCTAATGTTGGTTGATACTGTCTTTTAGAAAAATTTTTTAAAGCCATGGCTATTCTCAAACTCACTATGTAGGTCAAGCCAGTTCTAACTCACAGAGAATCACCTGTCTCTGCCTCCCAAGTGCTGGGATTAAAGTTGTCTGCTACCATGTCCAACCATGATTGATATTTTCTTTGAGTGGAAGAAATTAGATTTTATTTTTAGATACAAATATATTGCTTAATCCTAAAAGGCCACCTTTTCCCTTGCCACAGGAAACCCAAGTTTTTGTTTTGTTGTGTTTCTCTCCTTTTTGAAAGTGGGTTGTTAATGCACCAAAGCTGATCCCAGACTCACTTATGTAGCAGAGGATGACCTTGAATTCCTGACCCTCCTTCCTTCCCTCTCCCAAGTTCTTGAAGATTACAGATAGCACCACATCTGCCTGGAACTATTTCTGCCCCCCCCCTTTTTTTTCTTTTTGTTTGTTTTTCAAGATAGGGTTTTTACTATTTAGCTCTGGCTGTCCTGGAACAAACTTTATAGACCAGTCTGGCTTCAAACTCACAGAGATCCGCCTTCCTCTGCCTCCTGAGTGCTGGGATTAAAGGTGTATGCTACCGCCTGCCTCTTCCCCCCCCTTTTTAAAGGCAGGGTCCCATAACGTAGTCCAGGCTGGCCTTGAACTTGCTATGTAAAGTTGGATCCCTTGGAGCTTGAATTACAGTCTGTTGTGATACCCTCTTATAAGGGTGCTTGAGACTGAACTCAGACTCAATTATGGCCTCTAATACATTTTCCCTCTGAAATTTTGCTGTTTTCACATTTCTCAGAATTATGTTGATAGTTTTTCTGTCCTTTTTTGACTCTTTTCCTTTATTCTTTTCTTTCCCCCCTAAGGATGGGTTTCTCTGTGTAGCCCTGGCTGTCCTGGAATTCAAGAGATCCGCCTGCCTCTGCCTCCCGAGTGCTGGAGCTTGAGTGCATCGCCACCTCCCGGCTAAATGGAGTAGTATTTTTAGCATTATGCATGTTTTGCCTTCATGTATGTCTGTGCATCACCTACAAGCCTGGTGCTCAAAGAGGCCAGAGAAGGTGTTGGACACCTTTGAAGTGGAGTTACAGACAGTTATGAGTCACCATGTAGGTGGCTGTGCTCTCTAGAAGAGCAGCCAGTGCTCTTAACTGCTGAGCTATTGTTTCAGCACATGCACACAGGTGTACACACACACACACACACACACTTTTTTCTTTTTACATGTTCTGATTTTAGTCTCTAGTTTCCAGTATTACCAAGCAAATTTGTATATATTAACAATGTTGATTTGCAAAGTGACTAAAAAGCAGTCTTCCAGTATCTTTTCTTCCACAAACACAACCAACTGTCTTCAGCCCCACGGAATCTGATTCCTTCTTCTGACCAGGTTGATGCACACATGTAGTGTACAGACAATCATGCAGTTAAAATGCCCACCATATACAAGTTGAATTTTTCATGTGTCCATGTTTTTTTGTGTGTGTGCGTGTGCGTGTGTGTGTGTCTGTAGTACTGCTGGCCTGGAACTCTATGTAGACCAACCTGGCCTCCAAATACACAAAGAGCCAGTCACCTGCTTCTGCCTCTCAAGTGCTGGAATTCCTGGCCAAGTTTTCTTTTCCAATTAAGAGGGTTTGTTTGTTTTTTGGTTTTTTACTACTTTAGTGTCCTTGAAATATTTGTCCTTCTTTCAGAGGATCAAAGTGTCTATAACTATACAGTCAAATCAGAATCTCTGTTAATTTTGTTATATACTTTATCAGATGAATCAAAAGTTTGGAGAGGCCCACCTACCCCCAGGGCAGGCAGTAGTAATATGGAGCTCTTTCCTGACTGAGGCCAACACAGATGGTCCTCCCTTGCTACTTTGAATCTTCCCTTTTCTCTTTTCTTTTTCTTTGATTTTTCAAGACAGGGTTTCTCTGTATTGTTTTGGAGCCTATCCTGACACTCGCTCTGTAGACCAGACCAGGTTGGCCTTGAACTCACAGAGTTCCGCCTGCCTCTGCCTCCCGAGTGCTGGGATTAAAGGCATGTGCTTCATCAATACCCAGCTAAATCTTCCCTTTTCTTAATCATTTTTAGGTTTAATTCCAATATAGAGCCTAAATTCTGTCTGAACTATTGGAAGGTCATTTGCTTTCAATGTTTCTTCTTACATTTCCATCATGAGTTTTGTGGGTTTGGTTGATTGGCTTGGTTTCCTAAGACCACATGTAGCCCAAGCTGACCTAAATTTGTAAATTTCTTGTCTTAATCACTTAAGTAGTGGCATTCCAGGTGTGTGCTTCCATTCACAGTTTTCTCCTTGGTGGTTAATCAGTATGGTCAGGCTTTTGTTTTGTTTTTTTTGTTTTGTTTTTTTTGTTTTTTCCTTTCAGGGAGTTCAGAATTGAAATATAGACAGGGTCTTTGTCTGGCCTTGAATGTAAGGCGGTTCTTCTGTGTTCAGGGATTATAGTCATGTGCCACCATACCTAGGCTTTGGTTAGACTTGATAACAGAACATTTTCTATAATTTCTTTACTGTTTCTTAGACAACTTCATCAGCCTTGAAAGGTGCCATCCAGTTAGGCATCACCCACACTGTGGGCAGCCTGAGTACGAAGCCAGAGCGAGATGTCCTCATGCAAGACTTCTACGTGGTGGAGAGTATCTTCTTTCCCAGGTACAGAAGTCAATTAATATTTAAGAGAGTATCCTAGACCTCAGAGCAATTTTGAGGTTTCTAGTCTGATTTAAACTTGTCAGTTCTTTTTTTTTTTTAAGATTTTATTTATTTATTATGTATACAGCTTTCTGCCTGCATGACCAGATCTCATTCAAGGTGGTTCTGAGCCACCATGTGGTTGCTGGGAATTGAACTCAGGACCTCTGGAATAACAGTCAGTGCTGTTAACCGCTGAGCCATCTCTCTAGCCCAACTTGTCAGTTCTTAACCTTGTTGTAAATAGTGTAAATGTGATTAGAGAGTTTATAGAGCAGACTTTGTCATATGCCTCTGGCCAATGGGATGTTGTATATAAAAGACAAGCAGACAGTTTATTTTGGCTAGGGAAATGGGTCAGCAGGTAAAGCCTAATGACCTGAGTTTGATCCCCAGGACCTCACATGCTGGTTATGATTGAATCCTGCAACTTTTCCTCTGACTTAACAATTAACAGTGTACCAAGGCATGTTTGCTTGGGTGTGCGTGCAGGCACGCACGCACGCACGCACGCGCACACACACTGAGTAAATGTAATCTAAAAAGTTTTCAGGTGGCTCAGTGGTTTAAAGCACTTGCTGCTCTTTCAAAAGACCTACGTTCATTTCCTGGCACCCACAGTTCAGCTCACAACCATTTGTAACTCCAGTTCCAAAGGATCTGGCACGTTCTTCTGGCCTCCAAAACCACCAGGCATGTATATGGTGCACAGACATGCATGCAGGCAAAACATTCATTCACCCGGAATTAGCTGTGTTTGGTGGTGCCTTTAACCCCAGCATTTGTGAGGCAGAAGCAAATTGATATCTATTTGTTAGAGGCCAGTCATAGCTACATAATGAGACCCTATCTCAAGCAAAAAGAAACAAAAAAAACCCTTTTAAATCACGTAATGCATCGACTAGGAGGCAGTGCAAGTCCTATGTTTCATTGATCTTCGTTGTGCCTTTGTCCCACAACTTGACTCTAATCATCACATCCCTGCTGTGTCTCTCAGAAGTATTGTGGGACATCCCTCTCAGCATCTGCCAGGTAGATTCCATGGGTGATGGGGTCTGACACTAAGGCTTCTTTATATTTAACCCCACAGTGAAGGGAGCAACCTCACACCGGCTCATCATTACAATGACTTTCGTTTCAAGACCTATGCACCTGTTGCCTTCCGTTACTTTAGAGAGCTATTTGGCATCCGGCCTGATGATTACTTGGTAAGTTTCTAATTGCAGAACCTGTGATTCTAAGATGAGAGGAATATTCCAAAAGGAATTTCCCTCTTCCACCATCTTGCTTTAGTGTTCATTACAATGGATGTGAATCTGTATCTAATTTCTATGTTGGTCAGGCCCTGGCACATCTGATTCTTAATGTGTTCTCTTATTTTCAGTACTCCCTTTGCAGTGAGCCATTGATTGAACTCTCCAACTCTGGAGCTAGTGGTTCCCTCTTCTATGTGTCCAGTGATGATGAATTCATCATTAAGACAGTCCAGCATAAAGAAGCAGAATTTCTGCAGAAGTTGCTTCCAGGGTACTACATGGTGAGTGGGGAGCCCTGGCAGGCTGTCCTTGGCAGTTCCAGTACTTGTCTTAATGTTGGCATTTGATCTTACTTAGAGGTAGAAGTCAAGACAGACTCTTTTTTTTTTTTTTTTTTTGGTGCTTCTGGTTTTTGAGACAATATCTTCCATGCTGGCCTTGAACTACCTTTTATCCAGCCTCTGCCTCCCAAGTACTGGTACCACCACCATGCTGGGTTTGAGTGGTGCTAAGCATTGAGCCCTAGGCTTTGTGAATGCTAAGCTGGTACTCTTTTATTGGATCTTCCTGTGTAGCCCAAAGCCAGTTTTGGATTCCTGAATCTCCTCCTTCTATCTTTGATTATAGGTGGTCACCACCTTGTTTGGATTATTGCTGTTTTCTCTTTAAACTCTCTTAGATATCATGAGAGATTATGAACATGTAGGCCAACACATATTACCTAAATCACCTGTAAAGCAGAGGAACAATAGACAATAACTTTTGCCTTGAGTTTTACTGAAAATCAGCTAACCTGTTTTACCACTTCTTACTTTTATTTATGTCTTAGAATCTTAATCAAAACCCTCGAACTTTGCTGCCTAAGTTCTATGGACTGTACTGTGTGCAAGCAGGCGGCAAGAACATACGAATCGTGGTGATGAACAATCTCTTACCTCGGTCAGTCAAAATGCATATGAAATATGACCTGAAGGGTTCAACTTATAAACGGCGGGCTTCTCAGAAAGAACGAGAGAAACTTCTCCCCACCTTTAAAGACCTGGACTTCCTACAAGATATCCCTGACGGTCTTTTTTTAGATGCTGACATGTACAGTGCTCTGTGTAAGACTCTGCAACGTGACTGTTTGGTGAGTTGCTATATTTTCCTTTCTTTCAGACACAGAAATCATTTTCATTGGTGATTCTCTGGCATTTAGTGTATGGGAGCTGGAACTCAGATCATTAGCTCCCTGTGTCCTGGGCTGCTTTTGTTTGTTTGTTTGTTTATTTTAGGGAGTGTGTTTATGTGTGTGAGGGGTACAGTTGCTCTTTGTTGTGTACAGCACAGGTGCTCTCACTTATGTATGAGAATATACTTGCCTGTGTGTGACTTGTAGAGGCCAGAGGTCAGCATTGGGTTTCTTCCTTGTGGCACTCCACCTTACTTTCTGAGATAGAGCCTCTCACTGAACCTGGAGCTCCCCATTTCATATAAACTGGCTGACCAAGTTACAGATGTGCACTGTCATGCCCTGATTTTATGTGGGTGCTGGGAACCCACACTCAACTCCACATGTTTGTGCAGCAAGCACTTTTCCCCCTGAGCCTCTTCCCCACCCCCCAGATTGCAGTTTAGATGGCTTTTACATTTCCTCATTGCTGGTCCTTTACAGACTTGCTTTTGTCTTTTACCCTCCCCACCTGGGCTACATTTCCTTGTTGAGCTAGCTTAGCATTCATAGGAAAACTCTTAACTTTGCTGTACTACAGAGCCATTATTCCTTAGATTCTGGTCTTGCCTGCCAAATGCAAAGCTATATCTTGGCAGTGCTGTTGCTGTTGTTGAACACTACACAACTGTACACTGCTGATTGGTGATATTCTAAACCAGCGGTTCTCACCCTTCCTAAGGCTTCAGCCCTTTAATACGGTTCCTCATGTTGTGGTGACTCCATCCATGAAAATATTCTTGTTGCTGATTCATAACTGTAATTTTGCTGGTTAAGAATTGTAAGTATCGGGCTCAGAGGTTAAGAGCACTGACTGCTCTTCCAGAGGTCCCGAGTTCAATTCCCAGCAACCACATGGTGACTCACAACCATCTGTTATGAGATCTGGTGCCCTCTTCTGGTGTGCAGATATACATGGAAGCAGAATGTTGTATGCATAATAAATAAATAAAATCTTTAAAAAAAAAAAAAAAAGAATTGTAAGTATCTTAGGTGACTCCTGTGAAAAGGTCCTTTTCCTAAAGAGGTTGAGAGCCACAGGTTGAGAAACACTTGTCGAGACCATCAGTATTACACATTCCATTTCCTGTTCATTGCCTCTGACCTGCAGCGGATCCTTTTGACTCTGCTTCCCTAGTTTGGGGATTACAAATAAATGCCCTTATACCCACCTTTCAATAACCCTCCCTCCCCTTTGGTTTTTTGAGGTGGGGGTTTTTCTGTGTAGCCTTGGCTGTCCTGGAACTCACTCTGTAGACCAGGCTGACCTTGTACTCAGAGATCTGCCTGCCTCTGCCTCCCGAGTGCTGGTATAAAAGATGTGTGCTGCTTCTCCCATCCATGGTGATCTGTTTTAGCCTTCTCTGTGTTCTTCTATCATGTAAACATATGTGCTGTATTGCTGTATTGTGCTTATTTTTATATTTGTATTTGGTAAATGTTGAACTAAATTGAAGCTGATTCCATAAAGTCCTGCCACAGATCTGCTCTGACACAGATCGGTCACATAGTGTACTTTTTTCCCCTTGTTTTTGAGATTGGGTCTCAGGTAGCCCTAGCTATTCTTGTCTTCCCTATGTAGCTATGGTCGATCTTAAATTCCTGATCCTGTCTTCATCTCCCAAGTTCTGGGATTGCAGGCTTATGCTACCATGCTCATTTTCTGCAGTGCTGGGAATGGGACTTAGATAAGATCCCAATCTGTTGTCACAGACTCTACAGTACAGATATATAGTCCTTTGTAGGGTCTTAGCCCAACCACAGAAGGCTGAGCTGGGTCCCAGGAAGGGTAAGTGCTTGCTTACCTCTTCCCTAGCCTCCCAGGATCCTAGGGACAATCAGACGCAGCAGGGAGTCTAGTCAAGCAGGAACTTGACTAGAAGCAAGAATGTTTTAAAGCAAAAACCATGAGGGAGGGGGCGCATGGACAGCCAGCCAATGGTTTTAAAGGTCAGCCTATCATGCGCCTAGATGCCCTATGCTTTACCTAGTGAACACAAGCCGTTCATGCAGTGACCTTATCTGGTTCCAACTTGGCAACCAATCACCCTTTTTTGTAAACATCTCAGGACTCGCCCTCCTGACTTTCCCTCGGTGCATAGAACTGGCTCCTGTGCCCTTCAGTCCTTGTTTATATGAAAAGACACTGTTCTTTTAAGTGACAAAATGGACTCAAAAAATAAGTTGCATTGGCTACTCTGGTGTCTCAGGCCTATAATTCCAATTGTGTAGAACTTGGTGAGACTATATCTCAAAATTTAAAGGGTAAAGGGAGGCTGGGGGTGTAGCTTATATGCCAGAGACCTGTATTCAATCTCCAGTACTGTAAAAAATAGTTGCATTATATAGTTAGGTTATAAAGTGGTGAGAACTTGAAAAACATCCTGACACCTCTCAAACTTTGTTCATGTTGTCCTCTCTTCCCTTTAGGTGCTACAGAGCTTCAAGATAATGGACTATAGCCTCCTGATGTCAATCCACAACATAGATCATGCACAACGAGAGCCCATAAACAATGAAGCACAACACGCAGTTGACACGCGAAGACCAGCCCCACAGAAGGCTCTCTATTCTACAGCCATGGAATCCATCCAGGGCGAGGCTCGACGGGGTGGCACTGTGGAGACTGAGGACCAGTGAGTGGGCTTGGGACCAACAGCTGCCACACATACTCTCTCTAACAGTACTTTTTCCTAAAGGCACCTGGCTTCCGGAAAAGAGTATCCTTGATCTTGTAGTGAGGCCAACAGCATTAACACTCATGCGGCCATTGGCCATTCTTTTATAAGAGTGTAAGGGGGGAAAGTCAAAGAATAGAAGAGGAAAGGAAAATATGTGAGTTTGCAGTACATCTGGGAAAGAGTTGTCTAAGATGAAAATATTAACACTTAGAAGCTGTGGTGAGCATCTGTAAATCATGCTAGTTTGTTGGCTCCCCCTCTCCTCCCCAGACACGGTTTCCCTTTGGCTGTCCTGGAACTCTCTGTGTAGACCAGGCTGGCCTCAAACAGAGATTCCCCTGCCTCCTCTGGGATTAAAGGTGTGTGCCACCAGCAGCTGGCTCACATTAGAACTTTTATCACAGCTTACTGTAGGCTTCTGTGTGAAAGACCTCTTACTGCCTTGGGTTTATCCAATGACTATGGTTACTAAAAGTTTCAGATGATTCATTTTTAGGCGTATTATAACATGACTGCCAAGAAAGGTATCTTAGTGGAAACAAATGAAGACACAAAAGTACCAGCATGTTTGTTTTTACTTGGGGACTAGTCCCATAATTGCTGAGTAGCCATGCTTTCAGTCTCTTTGATGGAGCTATGTGAGAGAGAAGTATGAGGAGATTATCATACATGTCCAGAGGGGTCTTAGTCTGGAGGGTGAGTCACTCATATTTAGCTTTTAGTTCCATGTTCAGGTTTGACCAGAGGCTAGGAGACATCTCTACTGGCTAGTTTTATGAACAGATTTTTCTAACTCTTTTCCTTTTCTTTTCCCTAGCATGGGTGGCATCCCTGCCCGGAATAACAAAGGGGAAAGGCTCCTGCTTTATATTGGCATCATTGATATTCTGCAGTCTTACAGGTAAGGGACAAGGGGACCACAGATTGGGGTCGCTCGAGGTTCTTTATTTTTTTACACCTTCTTTAGTTTTTTTTCTTCTCTTTGTAGCTTTGGCTGCCCTGGAACTCATTCTGTAGACCAGGCTGGCCTCGAACTCACAGACATTCACTGGCCTCAGCCTTCCTTTTTTATTTATTTATTTATTTATTTATTTATTTATTTATTTATTTATTTTTCTGTTTTCATTTTATAAATGTGTTTTGACTTTGTCTACGTATGTGTACCACTTGAATGTCTGGTGCCCATGGAGGTCAGAGAAAGGTGGATCCTCTAGGACTGGAGTTACGGATGATTGTAAGTCACCTTGTGGGTGCCGGGAACTGAACCCAGATCCTCTGCAAGAACAACTAGTGCTCTTAACTGCTGAGTCATCTCTCCAGTCCCCAGCATACTTCTTTTAAATGTGTGGGTTGGTTTTTTTTTTTTTTTTTTTTCCCCTTGAGACAGCGCTTCACTGTGTAGTCCTGGCTGTCCTGGAACTCGCTCTGTAGACCAGGCTGGCCTCAAACTCAGAGATCAGCTTGCCTCTGCCTCCTGACTGTGTGCACCATTACCACCAGGCTTAGATGTTCTTTGTGAAGTTCTTTATGATGCAAGAACAGTGAGTCGCAGTCTGGTTACCTATAGATTTTAAGTGCTATCCCCTGGTTTTTCTGACTCAACTGCCTCTTCAATGTGATACATACCTTTTGTGGAATACTGAGTCAGTCCTCAGATGCATGGGGCGGAATGCTCCATCTGCCTTGACTCTGAGAAACCTGTGAGCTGAGTCATCCTCCATATGGGGAGAAAACTGGAAGCACATTCTCATTTCCTCAAAGGAAAAATAAGATCTCTGTGTTATGTAAAAATGACCAGCCTGTGGAACTAAGGCAGTGGAGTGGAGATGAGGGAGTATCTATCGTTGCTGACACATTGCAGGTACTAAAGTGGAATAGCTATTCAATATTTGATGTACTGATTATTACCATTGAAATTTTTGTTTATTTATTTGTTTGTTTGTTTGTTTGTTGTGTGTGTGTCTTTATGCTACAGTGGGCATGTGGAGTTCAGAGGATAACTTGTGGGAGTCGGTTCTCTCCACCTTGTGGATTCTGGGGATTAAACTCAGATCATCAGACTTGGTAGCAAGCACCTTTATGCACTGAGCCATCTCACCAGCCCTCTTACACAAGTGTAGCTATACTTTCTCAGCTTTAACCTATTATTCCTTCAGCTTTCTTTTCTTTTTCTCTTCTGGTTTGTTGTTTGTTGGAGTTTTATTTTTCAAACAAGATCTCTCATTGCAGCCTAGGCAGACCTGGAACTCATGGCAATCCTCCAGCTCCAATCTCCCAAGTGCTTAGTTACAGTGTGTTCTACTACTTAGCCTACTTTCCATACAATTCATTAATGTTGTTTTGCTTTGCTCTGCTTTTCTAGCAATTAAACCCAGGACCTCATACATGTAGGCAAGTGTTTCATCACTGAACTGTCCTTCTCAATTAATTGACTTAGCTAGAAGCAGGATTGGCTTCCAGGTGGAATAAGCACTACCATGGCAGTTCTTCAGAAATCCAGTATACCACAGTGGATGCATTCGCCCAGTGTTTATCTGTTTAAGGTTTTCCGGTATTTTGGCCTTTTTTAGCCCTCTAAAATAAATAATTATAATGGGCTTTCATTTAAAAACAATGTGTGATAGCTATTTTTCTTGGCAGGTTTGTTAAGAAGTTAGAGCACTCTTGGAAAGCACTGGTACATGATGGGGTGAGTATAGAAGTCAGCTAAAGGCCTCCTCCCACCTCTCCATTTCTTGCCATTTGCCTCCTCCTATGTATTATTCATTTTATTTCTGGGTTTCACACTTCTGGTACAGTTTCAGTGTAAGGGAACATGGTCATTGGATGACACAGCCTCTTGCTGGGCCTTTCTGTGTAACTCTGTAGTCATCTCTTCTGTTCAACAGGACACAGTATCAGTGCATCGTCCTGGCTTCTATGCTGAACGGTTCCAGCGCTTCATGTGCAACACAGTGTTCAAGAAGATTCCCTGTAAGTGGCTTCTGCCAGATGACCCCCCAGTGGCTCCCTTACCCCAAGAGATGGTGGGCAGGACACCTCTGTCAGGGAGCTGCCAAGGCCAGAGGCCTCTTCTGCTCTTCCTACATCCTGTGAGCGCTGCTTCTCGTCCTTGTGTCAGTCACTGTCTGTCCCAGTCGTTTCCGAGTTGCTGCTCCCCCCTGGCTCTCCCTACATGTGTCGTCGAGGTGAGGGCCATTTCTGGGGAATTGGTGGGGACTGGAAAAAAAAATGTGTAGCTATCGTTATAGACTTTGTGACACAGGCTTAGGTGTCTAAAAGCAGACACTTGTATAGAAAGATCAGGCAAAGCTGTTAACAGTGTTACCGATCCTTCCAAGAGTTAGGTTGGTTCAAGTGGTTGAAGCCTTGCTGATGCCTGTGGATGGAGTTTTTAGTTTTTTCCCAAACTTTCTTGATACAGAAGTGTCAGCATTCCTTTTCAAACTTTCTGTGTTTTAACACTGGCAGATTCAAGGTCATCCTTCTCCTTTGCTGTCATCATAGGCATCAGTTGTTTCTCGCTGAGGTGAAGAAAACATAGACATCACAGACAGGCTGTGAGGCATAGAGATCTGTTTTCAGTGTGAAGCACCAATGTAAATTACAGTGCTGTATGCAGCTCTACTAAAAGGATAGAGACACGTTGTCTGTAGCTTTTACTGGGTAATGTTAATAAAGAACAGCATACTCCATCAGTGAAAGCCTAGCAGAAGGCTGAGTTTGTCGCTTTCGTCTTAAGTTTTCTATTTCTTTCCCAAGTGAGATGACTTAACTCTTCTCTGAGTAGTACCTTTAGGCTACCTTTTCTGACATTAACCCATTTCTGCCTTTGCTTCAGAACAACTTTGTGTATGTGTTGGGAATACTAGCAATTGGTGTCTGTCTTGGTGATGGTTTCTGAGGTGGGTGCTAAGTAGGCTCTCTCTTTCCCTTTTGAAGTGAAGCCTTCTCCTTCCAAAAAGTTTCGGTCTGGCTCGTCTTTCTCTCGGCGATCAGGCCCCAGCGGCAACTCCTGCATTACTTACCAGCCATCGGTCTCTGGGGAACACAGAGCACAAGTGACAACCAAGGCGGAAGTGGAGCCAGGTCAGCGCCAGGGCTGGGGTCCCCTTGCATTTGGACACTCCCGCCCTTTTTTTGAGTTCCTATGTTCTCTGGCCAGGACCTCTACTCCCTGTTTCTATACAGTAAAAACTAACTTGCTAACTTGTCTTGGGTTTTTTGTTTTTTGTCGTGTTCCTCCCCCGCCCCCCAGACAGGGTTCTCTGTGTAGCCGTGGCTGTCCTGGAACTCACTCTATAGGCAAGGCTGGCCTCAAACTCAGAGATCCTCCTGCCTCTGCCTCCCAAGTGTTGGGACCAAAGGCGTGCACCACCATGCCCAGCTGTTTGTTTGGAGATAGGGTCTCACTATGTAGCCCAGGCTCTCCTGGAAGTCACTGTGTTTGTAGCCAAGCTGCCTTCAACCTCATGACCCACCTTTCTCAGCCTCCTAAGACTGGGATTGCAGGGATGAGTCACCATGCCCCTCCAGTCACTACACATTCTCTGTGTTTCCCAGAGCATACTATTCTTCACTTATTGAGTCATTCATTCCTTATTGATTGATTTTCTTTTTTTCCAGATGTACACCTTGGGCGTCCTGATGTCTTGCCTCAGACTCCACCTTTGGAGGAAATCAGTGAAGGCTCACCTGTTCCTGGCCCCAGTTTCTCACCTGTAGTTGGAGAGCCTTTGCAAATACTAAATTTGAGGTTGGTTTCTTGGCCCATTTCTCTGTAATCTTTTTCAGGTCCTCAGAAATCTTCATTTTGATGTTTTTCAAGAGTCTATGCTGGGCCGGGCGTTTGGTGGTGCATGCCTTTAATCCCAGCACTCAGGAGGCAGAGGCAGGTGGATCTTTGTGAGTTCAAGGCCAGCCTGGTCTACAGAGTGAGTTCTAGGACAGCCAGGGCTATACACTGAAAAACCCTGTCTCAAAAAACCTAAAAGAAAAAGAAAGAAAAATGTAACTAGGTGTGCCTAGTTCTGGGGCACACCTTTAATCCCAGCACTAGGGAGATAGAGACTGGAAGATTGGAATTTAAAGCAAGTCTGGGCTGTATAAAACCTTGTGTCAAAACAAAGCTAAACAAAAAACATATGTCATATAGTTTCTTGGGTAGAAATTCAGATTTAGCTTATATAGGTTTTTGAGCTAAAATTTCTCAGGAGATGGTAAACAAACTGTTGGCCAGGAATAGGATCATATCCTCAAATGGGAGAATTTCCTTCTAAACTCATTGATGTGGTTATTGGTGTTACTTGTTATTTGCTGGAGCAAGACTGAAGGCATCCCTCTATTTGCCACGTGGGTTCTCTACTGAGCAACTCGGAGGAGCATAACTACTAACTGTTAGTATAAGTGAGAGGGGTGTGAGTTCTACATAGAGAACTCTCTATGTGTGTCTACATAGAGACTATAGAATTGTTCTTTTTTTTTAAATACTTTTTTTTAATTTATTTAATATGTATACAACATTCTGCTTCCATGTATATCTGCATACCAGAAGAGGGTACCAGATCTCATAATGGATGGTTGTGAGCCACCATGTGGTTTGTGGGAATTGAACTCACAGCCTCTGGAAGAGCAGTCGGTGCTCTTAACCTCTGAGCCATCTCTCCAGCCCCGAATTGTTCTTTTTTTTAAAAAAAAAAAAAAAAACATTTTTGTTTGTTCTTTGAGACAGGGTTTACTCTGTGTAACAGCTCTAGCTGTCCTGGAACTCACTCTGTAGACCAGGCTGGCTCCGAACATTCAGCTGCGTCTGCCTCCCAAATGGCAGGATTAAGGGCTTGCTCTACCATCGCCCTACAAGACTATGGAATTGTTTTTTTTGTGTGTGTTTTGTTTTGTTTGTTTGTTTGTTTGTTTTTCGAGACAGGGTTTCTCTGTGGCTTTGGAGCCTGTCCTAGAACTAGCTCTTGTAGACCAGGCTGGTCGTGAACTCACAGAGATCCACCTGCCTCTGCCTCCCGGGTGCTGAGATTAAAGGCGTGCGCCACCACCACCCAGCTGACTATGGAATTCTTAAAATCTGTTCTTAGAATTTCTAGGACGGCATCACCTTGCTGCATTTTCATTGACTCAAAGCTATGATTGCTGGCAGCAGGGATCATTGAGATCCATCTTAGAATCCGATTATCACTGGGCAAAGTGGCACCTGCATGTAATTGCCTATATATAGTCATAGCACTCTGTGGGCTCAAGCACAAGGTTAGTGACTGTGAAACCAGCCTAGTTTTTAATGGGTTCCCTGGGTGCTGTTTCCTAAGTACAGCTCAAGTATTCCTCTTACTCTGTGGACCTGTGGTACTAACTAAAAAGGTGAGTCGTTGTCTCACACCCTCATACAGGTGGAGGGCACTAGAAAATGCTGCATACATTGCTTTCAGCAGTGAGAATTCAGGGACTGGAGGTACAACTGAGTGGTATAACATATCCCTAACATAGTCAAGGCCCTCAGTTTCATCTTCAATGCTGTAAACAAAGAGAAAGGCACAGAGTCATTAGCTATTCTAAAATCCAGGGCTGTTGGTGTTTCTTCAGTTAGGTTTCAGAGTATAGAAATCATTCTACATGGCACTTGGTTTCACTTCACCATTGGATTTTGAGTCTTCCTGTTTCAGGAAAACTAGAATATATTTTCACCCTTTTTTTTTTTTTTTTTTTTTTTCATTTAACAAAATTTGTTTTGTTTTATTTTATTTTTGAGACAGGGTTTCTCTGTGGCTTTGGAGGCTGTCCTGGAGCTCGCTCTTGTAGACCAGGCTGGCTTGGAACTCACAGAATTCTGCCTGCCTCTGCCTCCCGAGTGCTGGAATTAAAGGCATATACTACCACTGGGTTTCTTAAACATTTTTAAATGATTTATTTATTCTTATTTCATGTGCATTGGTGTTTTGCCTGCATGTGTGTCTATGTGAGGATGTCAGATCCCCTGGAACTGGAAGTACAGACAATTGTGAGCTGCCATGTGGGTGCTGGGAATTGAGCCTGGGATCCATTTGGAAGAGCAGCCAGTGCTCTTAACTACTGAGCCATCCCTCCAGCCCCTATTTCAGCTTCTTTCTAGAATTTGGAGGAGGATGTGTCTAGTTGTCTCTTGTTTCAAATTTTATTTACATTTTAAAAGTTACAACTTAGCACAGAACTGCCTTTAATCCTAACATTCAAGAAGCAGAGGCAGAAGGATCTGTGAGTTCAAAGCCAGCTATATAGTGAGACACCCCCTCCAAAAAAAAAAAAAAAAAACCCTGTTACTAGAAAACTCTGTGTGTGTGTGTGTGTGTGTGTGTGTGTGTGTGTGTGTGTGTGTGTGTGTGTGTGTATACGTACGTACGTACATGTACATGTACATGTACTCGTGCGTTCATGTGCACTCTTGGGCAGCAGTCTCTAGTGATTTCTTGGTTTTGCTCTGTCTCAGGCCATTTTGGTTTAAGTTAGCACTATTTCTGCTGCTTGTAAAATTGTAGCAATCTTATTCCATTGTGTGACTCTTGCTAGGTTTTACTCTATTAGATAAAAGCCTTGTACACAAATACCTTTTTTTTTTCTAATTATTTTTCCCATTATGTGTATGAGTATATTGTCTCCGTGTATGTCTGTGTACCATGGGCAATGACGAGTGCCCCAGGGGACAGAAGCTGGAGTTCTGGGTGGTTGTGAGTTGGGTAAGTGCTGGGAACTGAGCTCAGGTCCTCTGCCAGAGCAGTCAGTACTCACAACCATTGAGCGCCTCTACAGCCCACAAATGCCTTCCTCATAGGCCCTGTGCCTTTTAGAGTTAGGAGTATCTGTGAGGCAGACCTGCAGCTTCTGTCTGCCTTTAGTGGTGCTTGAGGATAGAACCCAGGGCTTCATATATGTTACATCTATATCTCATTCTTTGTCTTGTTTCACTAAGGGACTCATTTATGTAACTTTGACTAGCCTGGAATTGCTGTGTAGACAAGGCTGGCCTGGAACTCACAGATCTGCCTGCCTCTGAGTGTTGGGATTAAAGACATGCACCACCATGCCAGGCTTAGGCCTTTAAATTTTCTTCACATTTATTTACTTATGTGGGGAGAGGGCCTCAGACTCAGGTTGTCAGGCTTGGTGGCAAGCAAGCTTGCTAAGCCATCTAAGCGGCCTTATGTTGGCTTTTGGATGTATGGCCTTGTGCTCACTTCAGTCCTCTGTGTATCACCAGCCTTCCCAGTACCTGCATTATGGTGTGAGGCACCCAGTAGACAAGCACACTGCCTCTGGGCTCCATCGCCACACCCTACATTGGAGGCTTTTGTTAGGGTTACACCAACCACATAGAAGAATTTGTGTTACATATTATTACAAACTAAGTATCAACAAGATAAATTACTCCAAGCATAGCAGTTAGAAATAAAGACTTGTTTTTGTTTTTTTTTTTTTTTTTTTTTTTTTTGTTTTTTTGTTTTTTTTTTTGTGAATTGGGAGTTTAGGTGTGACATAGCTGAATGCCTTTGGCTCAGGAGCTCCCCAGTGGTTACTGTGAAACTCTTAGGCAGGACAATTGTCTTTTGTTTGTTTTTCGAGACAGGGTTTCTCTTTGGATTTGGAGCCTGTCCTGGAACTAGTTCTTGTAGACCAGGCTGGTCTCAAACTCACAGAGATCTGCCTGCCTCTGCCTCCTGAATGCTGGAATTAAAGGCATGCACCACCACCGTCTGGCAAGGGCAGTTGTCTTAACCGAGCCTGTACCTCAGTTCTGGGGAATGAAGCTTAGCAATAGAACGTTTAACTTGCATTTGTGAGATCCAGTACTCATCCCCAGCACCACATAAAAGAGGAAAGTTTTTGGGGGGTGGGGAGTAGCTGTCTCTGAGTTTAAGGCCAGCCTGGTCTATAAAGTGAGTTCCAAAGCTACACAGAAAAACCCTGTCTTGAAAAACCAAAGATTCATTTGCCTCTGCCTCCTGTATGCTGAAATTAAGGTGTGTGCCTCACACCTGGGCCTTTGACTTTGTATCTTGAAACAGGCCTTGAGGTCACTCTTTGTCTGCACAGATCTTGAACTATCTATCCATCCTCCTGTCTTAGCCTCCAAGTAGCTGGGATTATAGGCATGCACAATCATGTCACACTTAAATTTAGTAGCTTTAGCTTCTTAGGTTTTCTTTCTTTCTTTCTTTCAGATTTATTTATTATGTGTACAGTATTCTGTCTTCGTGTATCCCTGCAGGCCAGAAGAGGGCACTGGATCTCATACAGATAGATGGTTGTGAGCCACCATGTGGTTGCTGGGAATTGAACTCAGAACCTCTGGAAGAGCAGGTAGTGCTCTTATCCACTGAGCCATCTCTCTAGCCCCACTTCTTAGGTTTTCTTTTCTGTGATGTTAGTATATTCTTCAACCTTGGTATGGATTCCTGGGATCAGACTCAGGTTGCCAGGCTTTTGCAGCAAACACCTTTTACCCACTGAGCCATTTCTTCAGCCCAGTTGTGTAGTCTGAATCTTAAAAGAAATATGAAGAGACAATATAATTGACCTTGGAGGACATGCTAGGGATGGTAGCCATGATTATATATGCTGTGCATATGTTCTGCCACTTAAGTTATACCCATAGCCCCTTTTGCCTTCTAATTCTACCTTTTTTTTTTTTTTTTTTTTTTTTTTTTTTCTCCTCCTATTAGTTCAGCCTTGGAAAAGCTTGAAGTTGCAGAGTCCGAGTTCACCCATGTGAGTATCTGGGATCTAGGAGAGGTGACTGCCTAAAGGGTGTAAAG